>NC_065579.1:52131584-52433250 GCF_024542745.1 Macaca thibetana thibetana
ACATATTAAAGGAATAAAACAAAACAAAAAATCCTTTCATATCAGCCAAGCCATCTACTATGGAGTATCTGATCATGAAAGTATGTAACAATATGAAAACCGTATATGCAAACATAAAGGGAAAAACTTGAAGGGTATTATTATTGAGACAGGTTCATGCTGTCACCCAGGCTGGAGTGCAGTGGAGCAATCAAGGCTCACTGCAACCTCGACTTCCATGACTCAAGCAATCCTCCCACCTCAGCCTCCCCAGTAGCTGGGACTACAGGCACACACCCTGTGCTTAGCTAACTTTACTAGTTTTTGTAGAGACGGGTTCTCACTATGTTGCCCAGACTGGTCTCAAACTCCTGGGCTCAAGCAATCCTCCTGCCTCAGCTTCCCAAAGTGCTGGGATTACAGCTGTGAGCCACCGCACTGGGCTAACTTGAAGGATATTAGAATAATAAAATCTTCGGTGCATTTTTTCTTCTGTAAAAAAAATTGCAATTCCCTATAAATTACTTTTGCAATAAGTAATATTCTAATATTTAAGCGAACCATAATTATAAGAGTGTTAGTCCCAAAATAACTCATATAAAATTAAAGTCTTGTCATTTTGCTTTAGCCTCCACCTCTAGCAATGAATAGAGAGAGATGAAGAAAAGGTTTTCTACCAAGGATAAAAGAAAAACAGCAACTTCTCTCAGACCAGTAGCCAAAGACAAAGATCTAATCTGGGCCGGGCGCGGTGGCTCAAGCCTGTAATCCCAGCACTTTGGGAGGCCGAGACAGGTGGATCACGAGGTCAGGAGATCGAGACCATCCTGGCTAACATAGTGAAACCCCGTCTCTACTAAAAAATACAAAAAAAAAAAAAAAAAAAAAAAAACTAGCCGGGAGAGGTGGCGGGTGCCTGTAGTCCCAGCTACTCGGGAGCCTGAGGCAGGAGAATGGCGTGAACCCGGGAGGCGGAGCTTGCAGTGAGCTGAGATCCGGCCACTGCACTCCAGCCTGGGCAACAGAGCGAGACTCCGTCTCAAAAAAAAAAAAAAAAAAAAAAAAAGATCTAAACTGTTTCCACTCTCCTAGCTGGCCACCTGATAGACAGGATATGGCTCTATTTGGGAACAGATAATCAGAATTTCTTCTTGCCTTTCCTGCAGACCTGCTCAGTCCTGCTCAGCTCCTGTACTTTCCAGGCAGAAATAATCTTGTCACTTCGTGTGAGGCCCCAGTCACCTGCTTAAGCCCTTTTGCACTTACTGGGCAGGCAAACAAGGGTTTGCATATAAATCAGGGCACCTTAGCTCTAGGATCAATAGGAAGCAGAGTCACAATGCCTAAGGTAATGAAAACGGCTAATAACTCAGATGATTAAATCCTCCTCTTCCAGGATCATGGTGTAGACCAAGAGTACCTGCAGTCACGCCAGGAATGACGTCCATTCTTACCTCACCCATCTGTTTTTGCACAATTTGCATTTAGATGTAGCAAACTAAATTTCCTTTACTCATTCCTTCCTTGTTTTTAAGCTCTACTTAATTCTGACAAGGTTCACAATCTAATGATGGAAAGGACAGACTTAATGGACAAAAGGGGACGTCAGTCTCCCAGAAACAAATATTCTCTTGTTGAGATCTCCCACACAAAATGTGGTCAGTGTGTCAGCCTGGAAATGTTGACCTTTTCACTGTTGCCATTAATAGGTCAAGCCAGTGGGAGGAATGCCAGGCCAGAGCTGTCCCCACTCACCTGGGGTCAGAATAGAGGAAGGGGAATAAAGGTCCACGTAATCCTCACAATCAAATTTCTCCACCTCCTACCAATATCATGGGGGCAGAAGCTGAGTTTAGATGAGGAAAATGACTAACTTTCCATTCTCTCAAAAGATCCACTATTATAAGAGTTGTATGTTTCTAAAACCTCCTTGCTTTAAAACAATTTTTTAAATTGTTACTCTGGGTGTAGAGAGACGCCTTGCCTAAAATCCAAAATTGTCGGGTTCCTTGATTCTTAATGACATTAGCAAAATCAGTTGTGAACACCACTCTCCAAGCAAAGTTTAGATCAAATTAACATTTCATCTCTCATGCAGCCAGTTACTAAAAAAAGGCATTTTCAGTCTTCACGTACAAACCCCAAATATAAGTGCCAATGGATGTTCAATAACCATAAGCAAGCTCAGTGTCACCACCTACCCTCTCGCATAACAACTTTCAGGTGAAGCTTACCAAAAACCAGCAATGCGTCCTCCTTGTCTATCCCACAAAGAATGAAATACACTCCCGCTGTATCTTTTCAGAGACGGAAAAATGTCTCCCTCCCTATAGCCATTCTTCTCAAATGACCTGATGGGGTAGTGACTGGAGCACAAATCCAGATCCAAGATCAAGAGAGGCCATTAATACACGTGAAAGGAGACATGAATTGTCCCAACAAGACTAAGTAGGTCTGCTTTGGGTACTGCAACTAGTGTGGTGATCCTGGGTTCCATGCTTGGTAGGGAAGAGCTGTGAGGCATGACACCTTAATAAAATTGAGAACTTTAAGCACTTTATTTATTTATGTATTCATTCATTCATTCATTCATTCATAGACAGGATCTCACTCTGTCACCTGAGCTGGAGTACAGTGGCTCACTGCAGCCTCAACTTCATTCATTCATTCATTCATTCATTCATTCATAGACAGGATCTCACTCTGTCACCCAAGCTGGAGTACAGCGGCTCACTGCAGCCTCAACTTCCCGAGTTCAAGTGATCCTCCCACCTTAGCTCCCCCAAGTAACTGGGACTACAGGCCCCCACCACTATCCACAGCTAATTTTTTTGTATTTTTTGTAGAGACAGAGTCTCACTATGTTGCCCAGGCTGATCTCAAACTCCTGGGTTCAAGTGATCTGCCTGGATTCAGCCTCCCAAAGTACTGGGATTACAGGCATGAGAGCACTTTTTTAAAAATAATTTTTACTTTTTAAATTTTATTTACTTATTTATTGTTATAGCCATGAGGTCTCTCTGCATTGGTTGAGTTGCCCCAAGGCCACGTAGTTTCTAGCATAGCTCTGACTCTAAGGAAACAGGCAAGGTACTTCCCACTTTACCAACGACGAAACGTGCTTCCTGAAGTTATGTAAGCTCATTAAATGGCAGATCCATGATTCAAACCAGTACGTCTGATTACAAAGCTCACGAGTACTCTCTATGACTGCTCTCTGACATTGATGACCAAGCATCCAACCTGTCCATCCACACAGTGCAAACAAAGCCATTAAGCCCAGATCCTTACCTTTAAAGCAGTAGAGGGAAACTGCTGTTGGCAACTGTAGAAGCCACTAAAGGAAGATCATTTGCCCCTCAAAAATGGATGTAATTTTCAAAAAGGTGGAGACAACCCAAAAATCCACCAACAAATTAATGGATAAACAAAATGTGGTATATCCATACAATGCAATATTATCAAACCATAAAAAGGATGAAGTTGTGATGTATGTTACAACATAGAGGAGCTTGAAAACATTATGCCAAGTGCAATAAGCCACTCATAAAAGACTACGCATCATATGATTCAATTTACATAAAATTTCCAGAATAAAACAAAGCAACAGAGACATAAAGTGGATTAGTAATTTCTTAAGACTGGTGAAGATGAGAATGTGGAGGAGAGGGGGATGGCTAATAGCTATCTACTTAGTTGGGGCTTCTTTTTGGTGATGAAAATGTTCTAAACCTGACTGTGATGATGGTTGTACATACCTGAATATATTTAAAACTATTGAATTATACACTTAAAATGAGTGAATTATATGCTGTGTAAATTATATATCAATGAAGCTGTTAAAAAAATAAGTGTGGCCAGGTACAGTGGCTCACGTCTATAATCCCAGCACTTTGGGAGGCTAAGTTGGGAAGATGGCTTGAGGCCAAGAGTTCAAGAACAGCCTGGGCAACATAGGAAGACTCCATCTCTACAAAAATAAAATAAACCAGCCAGGCATGGTGATGCACACCTGTAGTCCTAGCTACTTGGGAGGCTGAGGTGGGAGAATCTCTTGAGCCCAAGAGGTTGAGGTTACAGTGAGATATGACTGTGCCAATGCACTCCACTCTGCGTGACACAGTGAGACCTTGTCTCTAAAAACTAAAATAAATATGCAAGTGTAATTGGTTAAGCAAATTAAAAGGAAACTTGGCCATTATCTCCTTCAAGTTCTTCATTTAAGGGTGAGGAAACCAAGTAACAAGCCCAATATGAGGCTAGTGTCCTAATGTGTTCTACCTACTAATCCCAGTACCCAACAACGTCCTTTGGGACCCAGCTCAGTGCTAGGTATAATGGCAGACCCCCCAAAGAGTTTAAACCTCATCAGGCTTTTTCAAGCCAGGAACAATGAAATCCAACAACCTGTAGACTGGGTTCAGGGGTGGAGCAGACACTAAGAGCTGTGTAGTCACGCAGGAGGTGAGACCTAGAAGAACATCCACGGCAGAATGAACTGATGGAGGATCAGGGAAGAGGAGAGGGTGCTCCAGGGAAGGGGTACGAGCACTGTCAGGAGCTGTGGCAGCACATGCGTTGCCAAGGGAAGTGAGGCTAGATGAGCAGGGCGGCACTGTCAGATTCTAGAGGTTTGGGAACCAGGCAGGAGATCGGCCCTGACAGGACAGGACACCAAGGAGAGTTCTGTAACAGGAAAAGGGCGATGAGAGCCATCATGAAGGAAGATTCGCCTGGCTGTGGTGTGCAAGGGACTGAAGTCAGAGGCTAGTGTGCTGCAGTCTACAAATAAATGATCACAACACACAGCAGGGTGGAGGCAACAGGAACTGAGAAAGAGGAAGGAAAGATGAGAGATCCAGAAGGGGAAACATAATGAAGACCCAACCACGTCAAGACCGGTGAGGGGGAAAAGGAGAGCCGGGGTGACTCTGGGCCCAGACTGCCCAAGTTTAAGTCCTTACTAGTGTGTGGCTTTGGTCAAGTTACTTAAATGCCCTGTACATCAGTTTTCTGAGCAAAGTGGGGATAAAAATAGTGTTTTTGTCAGAGTTGTTGGCATAATTAAATGAGAACAATGCCTGGCACAAAGTAAGTGCTATGTACATGTTTGTTAAATAAATACATGTAAATGCATATTAAGATGTCTGTGACCCAGCTTCTAAAGATAAGAGCAGTAAGGAAAAGCCTCATTATCTCCTACCAAAGTTTCCTTTTATACTCATTTTCTCCCATTCATTTATCCTAAGGTTCTGGGAAGAATAAAACATGTTCCCTGCCCTTGAGGATGGACTTTCAAAGAGAAATAAATCAGAAAACAGAACAATGCCTATTCCCTACCAAGGTCCATGCACAATAAATGGATGGATGACATGCTTGGTTAAGATCCCAAAGCAGCAAGTGAAAGACCCTGGGTCTGACAGGCTGCTGTTGTGCAAGTCCACCTCGCCTGTGGAGCTCCTGTTCGCAAGGTAGCCAGTGACCCAAGGCCATGTTCAGTTGGCATTCGCCCTTTCACATGGCTGTGCTTTGCAGACACTACCTCAGCCCCAGCAACCACTGAGCCTCTTCCCTGCCCTGATTCTCAGGAGTGCACCCTCCAGACCCGGCCACAGTATATCCTCACCACGTCTGTCCCCTCACAACTTAAATCAAAGACTCTGAGGCCAAACCTCGAACTGACAATGCTAGCCAAAAAGCTCTGAGTCGGGATGGAAGACTAAAGAGGAGAGGAGGAATCCCTGCCTTTCTTGCATGGGAGGGAGAAACACATTCTGTGATGTTGACCAAAGAGCCCCGTATAATGAGAAATTAGCAGAATGGGGCCCTGCTCTACCCTCTTCTTCTTCTGGTTGTGATAACGTTCCCCTTCTCCTGGCCAGCTCACAGGAGTGCTGGGCATACAGTGCTCTGGGTCCCCATATTTAAAAGAAGTTTAACTTACCATACAAATGCATTGTATTTTTAGTAATTGGACCTGTTTGAGCTTGTATTTTTTGATAATTACTAAAAATCTCCCTTCAAAGTGATGACGAATTCAAATGAAGCTAGAATTTAATTTATACTAGGTCTTTGAAATGAGGTTTAAGTAACATTACAGTCCCATTACTAGGAAAAGTGGGTAAATAAACTGTGTATAGCCATGAAATGGAATAACGTATTAAGATAGATCTCTAGCTGCTGGTCTAGAACAAAATACTTTCAAGCGGTGGGGAAAAACGAAATTAAGGTACAATATATAGAAGAAGAAGGAGAAGGAGGAGAAGAGGAGGAGGAGGAGGAGGAAGAGGAAGGAAGAGGCAGAGGAGGGGAGAGGAAGGAGGAAGAAGGAAGAAGAAGAAAAACTTGAATCATTGGTTTCTACATGCATATGTCTGAAGGACAATCCCTGAACTGAGAAAGGGGCTCTCCTTCTGGGGAGATGAGCAGGACTGGGGATAGAGGGTCAAGAAAATCTATCGCTTTAGCTGAATTTCTTAAAGCAAGAATGCATTTATTTATAACTTGGACAGTTTTTTTAAAATAAAAAAAGTAGGCAATGTTGAATATATGACCACATATGAGTAAAGTAAACTTGGTTTATAATTTTAAATTCTTCTTCCCTTTATTCTGGTCAAAAGTGGATTCATTTTCCCACTTTTCTGAGATCTGAAAAGATGATAACCTTATTAAATCTTGGGTCTGTGTGACCTTAAGGGACAAGTAAAGAATAAAAGAGCTCAAGTCAAAATTTTAAATGAAGATATTAACAATGAATATGTAATTTAGAATGTGATGGGCAGGGCGCAGTGGCTTACACCTGTAATCCCAGCACTTTGGGAGGCCGAGACCATCCTGACTAACACGGTGAAACCCCGTCTCTACTAAAAAATAGAAAAAATTAGCCGGGCGCGGTGGCGGGCGCCTGTAGTCCCAGCTACTCGGGAGGCTGAGGCAGGAGAACGGCGTGAACCCGGAAGGCGGAGCTTGCAGTGAGCTGAGATCGCGCCACTGCACTGCGGCCTGGCCAACAAGCGAGACTCCGTCTCAAAAAAAAAAAAAAAGTGATGTTCCCAGGAGAATGAATTTTCCTGGATTAATCCGGTTAAACTTCCTTTGAAGTTTGTGGATGATGGCGGCACCACTGAAAATGAACTTGAGACTGTGTTTAAATAGTTGCTACTAACTAGCTTTTCTGACATCTCTGAACTCACTACTGACACAGTCAACCCACTTAATTCATTTTGTTGATATCTCCAATTCCCCTATTTACTTTGTATCCGGAAAAGTCCTTTGAAACCCAAACAGACGGCCGGGCGCGGTGGCTCAAGCCTGTAATCCCAGCACTTTGGGAGGCCGAGACGGGTGGATCACGAGGTCAGGAGATCGAGACCATCCTGGCTAACACGGCGAAACCCCGTCTCTACTAAAAACAAAAAATTAGCCGGGCGAGGTGGCGGCACCTGTGGTCCCAGCTACTCGGGAGGCTGAGCCAGGAGAATGGCGGGAACCCGGGAGGCGGAGCTTGCAGTGAGCTGAGATCTGGCCACTGCACTCCAGCCTGGGTGACAGAGCGAGACTCCGTCTCAAAAAAAAAAAAAAGAAAAAGAAAAAAGAAACCCAAACAGCCTACTCTAGCTCTTCAGTTCCACTGGGCTAAGTTAAATCTTAGGATCATTTGAAAGGCAAGGAGGGGGTGGTAAATTTCCACCATCAAGTGGAATGTGGAAATAATCTGGGAATGGATTAATATATTGAATTAATAACAGGAAATTTTCCTTTCTTGGATCTTCATTGTTTTTTCTTGAAAAAGTGATTTTTTAGAATTTGCAGTCAGGCTAAGAATTAAATACAAAGAACAGAATATATTCTAAAGTGAAATACACATTATATGTATCATTTATGCTAAGCACAGTACCAGTATGTGGCACACAGTATGTGCCCCATAAATATGTATTGGCTTATTGCATAGGAAAGAGTCACCAGAAAATCTAAATAATGGAGAAATTTAAAAGAAAAAAAATCATTTTTATTTCTTTCAGCAAAAGTTAAATGAATCCCTACTATGCAGGCCATGCTTTGGGCCAGGCATTAGAGAAGTATTATGCACAAAAAATTAGCTGGGTGTGGTGGCGCATGCCTGTAATCCCAGCTACTCAGCAGGCTGAGGCAGAATCGCTTAAACCCAGGGGTCAGAGGTTGCAGTGAGCTGAGATCATGCCACTGCACTCCAGCCTGGGCAACAGAGCAAGACTGTCTCAAAAAAAAAAAAAAAAAAAAAAAGAGAGAGAGAGATATTATGCAAGGCAGGTAAGATTTGGTTCTTGTCACTATGAGTTCATAGCATACAGAATAAAAATAAAGGACAAGTACTCTCTATCACAGCAAATAATCAAAGGTTGTCTATTATTTCTAAACTCAATTTCCCATCAAACTTGCTATACTATTACATCTAATCTAAAAGCATCAATTTCTGCCTCTGACCACCCAGTCACATTTTGATTATTTCAACAGCATATTCAGTATTAACATTAATCTCGACAAATATTCCCTAGTACCAATATGTGCTAGGCATGAAGGACAATACAACACCAGTTCCATATTCTAAGAATTGGCAAGTTGGAGAAATGAAATAAACCTATTCATTTACAAACAAACCTTACATGACACTTTGATGGACAGTAGAAAAGATTAAGTGGCAAATTACCGCAACAGATCAAATTACTATGGGGATCTGGAGTAGGAGGAGATCCCTTCTAGTTGGTTGGTGCAATAAGGCATTAAAGAGGAGATAGGGTTGGCTAAATCTTAACAGACCAAGCATAGAGATGTAGGACGTTCTAGGCAAGTGAGAAATGACACACTACTCCTAATCAAAAGTCCAAAGATGAGCTACTCTGTATGAAATATGCAGTGGCAACCAGGCATGGTGGCTCACGCCTGTAATCCCAGCACTTTGGGAGACCGAGGCGGTTGGATCACCTGAGATCAGGAGTTCGAGACCAGCCTGACCAATATGGTGAAACCCCATCTCTACTAAATACAAAAAATTAGCCAGGCGTGGTGCTGTATGCCTGTAATCACAGCTACTTGGGAGGCTGAGGCAGGAGAATGACTTGAACCCAGGAAGCAGAGGTTACAGGGAGACAAGATTGCACCATTGCACTCCAACCTGGGCAACAAGAGCAAAACTTTGTCAAAAAAAGAAAGAAAAGAAAAGAGGGATGCAGTGGCCATGAGCATAAAAGGAGAGAAAACTAGAGAAAGCAGCACTTTAGTCATTGATGGAGCTTCCTTCAGGCCTGTTTATTAACATATTCCAAAAAAAATCACTGTTGTATGTACACATATGCCTTAAGATAAAGGTGAGCAACTGGAAAGGAATACAAGCCCCAAGTACAGTATATTTTCCTGACATTTGTGCTTTTAAAGAGTTCATGTAAAGGGCAATGGCATAATACTAGTATAATTCACATAATGCTAGCTCTGGGCTTTGGACTTTTAACCAAATGTTAAAAATGACTCCTTTTCTCTTGTCTCTGCGTGTGCTTCTCTGACTCTCTTGGCCTATTTCCATTCTCTTTCTTTTTTCTCTCTCCATCCTTCTTAGTGTAAGTTAAAAAAAAAAAAATCAATGCCACAAGTTATGTTTAAATTCAGCCCACATGACATTTCCTTCGCATTTAATTGCTTCCATACAGTTTATATCCGCTAGTCACGCTAGACCCCAGAGTATTAAACATGCTCTTTTACAAAGAAGCTCTTGTCCTGTAATAACCCCCATAATCAAAGTTCAGGAATTATGGGTAAGGCTCAGCTGGCTGATGGGGAAACAAACAGGTTTTTAAATTCATCCAAAGCAGGCTTCAGGCAGGAAGCAAATCAAAGCCGTCACTCTACCACCAGGTTTGAGAGCAAAAACACTGCAGAGGCTAGCTCAAACGAGAGATCTTGGCATCTCTGCACATCCAGCAAATCTGATGCCAGATACTATCTCTTTGGGCTGCCGTGAAGAACCACTAAACAATGCCACTTAAAGACACATGGTTACATTCTCTGTGCTTTCAAGTCAGCCCATTCCAAAAAGATCTAGCAGTGGTCTACAAAGACTGCTCTTAAGATGCCTTTAAATGAATAAATCATTCTTCTTTGTTATTCAGAGTAGACTAAGACAAAAGTTATTTTGGAAAAAAAAAAAAAAAAGATACAGGGTCTCTTTCTGTTGCCCAGGCCAGAGTACAGCAGTGCAATCATAGTTCACTGCAGCCCTGAACTCCTAGGCTGAAGCGATCCTCCTTGCCTCGGCCTCCCAAGTAGCTGGGACTATAGTAGTGTGCACCATCACATTCTGTTAATTTTTAAAACTTTGTAATGGAGATGGGGTCTTGCTCTGTTGCCCAGGCTGGTCTCAAACTCCTGGCCTCAAGCCATTCTCCTGCCTCGGCCTCCCAAAGTTCTGGGATTGTAAGTGTGAGCCACGACAACCTAAAGTTACCTCTTCTATCTTCCTATAGTCAGTTTGGACAACATGTCTGATCTTCCTTCATACTAATGGACCGCTACAGACATCTCAAGGTCTCTTATAAACTCAGATTTCTGGAAACTTTCACAACTTATCCCATTATCTTCCCCACTTCTCAAGAAATCACCTCCCCTTTGAAAAAGTACAAAAGTCATACAACTGCACAGGGGCACTAACAGGGATTCTTGGATCGCCCTTATTCACATGGCCCACTTTTCACAAGAATTGTGGCTACTTTTCTTACAAAATCTCTCTAAGCAACATTTCTGGTCTTCCCCACTGTATTCAGATATATGCCTCTCTACCAGTGTCAACAATTTTAAAAAACAACATTTAATTTCATGCAATCTCCCCTGTTCAAAACCCATCCAGATCAAGAGCAAAACAATTTAAACTATTTATCAGATCCAGACAGTTGCATCTTAAAGAACTTATGGAAAGTTTCTATGGCTTATATCTCTGATGGTTTTCACAAACCAATGCTTTTGTCTATAGATAAAGGTTAGATAGATTGGTTTTGTTTTTGTTTTTGTTTTTGTTTTTGTTTTTGTTTTTGAAACAGAGTTTCACTCCCAGGCTGGAGTGCAGTGCTACGATCTTGGCTCACTACAACCTCTGCCTCCCTGGTTCAAGTGATTCTCCTGCCTCAGCCTCCTGAGTAGCTGGGATAACAAGCGTGTGCCACCACGCCCAGCTAATTTCTGTATTTTTAGTAGAGACAGGGTTTCACCATGTTGGCCAGGCTGGTCTCAACCTCCTGGCCTCAAGTAATCCACTCGCCTCGGCCTCCCAAAGTTCTGGTATTACAGGCATGAGCCACCGAGCCTGGCCAGAATCAATATAGTTTGGATCAGAGATATCATGCTACTCTTAGAAACTGGCAGATAATAAATATATTATTTGTAGCCAATAAACTACTTTTGGTCTATCATAATAAAAAAACAATTCTTAAGCTATCACTAAAACATGATGTCATTTGTCGTTGCTTTATTTTGTATTTACTATACAGATATATTCTTTATTGTGATGGTCTAGATCTGGACATATTCAGAGTCATAATTATTTTATGTATCAAGTCACTGGCAAATCAAAGAAAAATCAAATTATTTAAACATTCATTTAGGAGCTCATGTTTATATTTTGGAAATGAAACTTCATATTTTAATGGCATTCAATATTATTTATTATGCAGGGTCCTTTTATCTTGTTCCACAATATAACTTTTTGTTTTACTCTTGGCAGACTTTACTGTCACTGTACAAAACAGACATTGTTTTAAAAACCCATTTGTAATAAGTGTCAGTAAATATGATCTTTTGCTTCAGCTAAAGCAACTCCATGGCATCAGTTTATACCTCCACACTCACTTGGAAGTTTATAACGCTTGTTTTCAGCAGCTCTCAAACCTAGACTCCATACGATATGTACCAGCCACCAAGATGTTTACCAGTCCTCAGAAGGGCCTTTCGAGAACTCTTAAAACTTAATTCGTTACTGACGCTTTGCTTAAAGGACAATGCACTTTAATTAGCCACACACTGGCCCTTTATTCACACACATGAGGTAAGCTGGACATTCCAATGCATGTGCAACTGGGAAATTTGACTCCTTTAATGGTTTTCGACAATTAACTAGGGCTGGCCAATTATTAGGTTAAACAAAAAGCACTGTGGCAAAACTTGACTCATTTCACTACGGCTAATAATTAAAAAAGGCTGTGCTGATCCATCCCTCACTCTACTCACCTGCCAAAGTTTCAGGCAAAGCCTCAACAACTGGGATCTAACCTTTAAAATCATTTCTTTAATGTTGACACTCCAAATTGTCCATAATGACCCTACACTCTGCTCCTACTGTTAATAATCACCAACTACTTAATAGTTATTAAAAAGTTAACAACAGACAAATACAAAGAACAATGGCTCCACTGTGTACCATACGGATTACAGCTCTTGGACCTTTGCTTGAGAACACAGTTTTCCAAAGCCCAAAGCACAGTCCCTGTCATCTTCATACTTTGGATGCAGACATGCAAGATCAATAACTCAAGTTTAACTTTTCTTAGATGATAGATAAGATAGCTAAACTTTTTTAAAAGCCTAGGTAAAAAAGAGATGTTTTAAACATACCCTTGGTTACAGCTTAACTTTTAGGTAGCTGATCAGCTTTCTCCATTCCTGCCTTCCTTCCTTCAAGTTTTTCTACAATGTAGCTTTATGGTTGGATTTTATGTTAAAATGCATGAATACCCAGCCGGGCGCGGTGGCTCACGCCTGTAATCCCAGCACTTTGGGAGGCCGAGGCGGGCGGATCACAAGGTCAGGAGATCGAGACCACGGTGAAACCCCGTCTCTACTAAAAATACAAAAAATTAGCCGGGCGCGGTTGTGTGGCGCCTGTAGTCCCAGCTACTCGGGAGGCTGAGGCAGGAGAATGGCGGGAACCCGGGAGGCGGAGCTTGCAGTGAGCCGAGATCGCGCCACTGCACTCCAGCCTGGGAGACAGAGCGAGACTCCGTCTCAAAAAAAAAAAAATAAAAATAAAATAAAATAAAATAAAATGCATGAATACCCAAATATAAGTTGGATGATATAATTTTGTAAGAGAAATCCTTATTTGCCAAAAGTTCCATACGCATAGGGTTATATTTCACATAGTACCTAAAACAAAGACCCACAAAGTGGGGATGGTTGCACTAGAGAATGCAGAAAACCTAAGTAATTTTATGAGCAGCACTCAAGTTTACGGCTTCTTTTATGACTCTTAATCCGGCCTACTAAATTCACATGTCTTTACAAATCCCAAATCTGTAACAAGGCCACCAAGTGCTCCCAAATTAGCAAAATACAGAATAGCCTCTTAACCACAATACAAGCTTTAACTACAAAATGCAGCCAAACTCAAACCAGTTTGATAAAATTAAACACATTTTATTTACTTTATATTGTGAAAGGGCAAACTGGCCTGACGAAGTTACTTGCATTAATCTGAGTCCCCTTTGCCAGGTATCAAAATCAGTTCCGGTGAATAGAGAAACAAAGATAGGAAAGATAAACATTTACCTGAAACTAAAGTTACATAATATTTGGAACCACAAATTTTTAACTGATACTCTCCAAACATAATCTGCTATTTTTATGGCTGTAATTTAGTTATGACGTGTGCCAGCAATAACAGTCCTGTGCACTACAAATTGTGACAACAATTTTACCAGGCTAGGATTGGAGACTGTAATTTTCCTCACAGCAAGTGATGATCATATCAATTAGAGTCATGTTTTCACCCGAGCCTTATAACTTATCTCAGTTAGTTATAAAACACTGATTTCGGACCCCGTTTTAATAGGGTGCTTAAATAAGCAAACGTGTGGTATACAGCAATAAAGTGAGAGACATTACAGGTTATATGGGAACTCGTGGGACTCTGTGGGAGTATATTCACACCTTATCTAATAGAGATCTTTATTTTCCACATTTTTCTCTCTCTCAAAACTAAATTATCTGAATTATCATAAGAATTAGTACCTCAGGCCCTGTTCCAACCTATCCTGGGAAAGTGTCCTCGTAGAAAAGTCATTCACTGGACATTTTTCAGTCCTTATCTTCCTTGACCTCTGAGAAACACGCCACAGAGCTAACCATTCTTCCTTCTTGAAAGACTTTCTTTCCACTCTCTGGATTTCCTCCTACCTCTCTTTCTGTTCTTTCTCCATCTCTTTACAGGGTCCATCAGGACTTCTCTTTTCTTCTCACTCTATCTGTAACCTCTCTAAGAAATCTCAACCATACCAGGATTTGAATAATTATACACATTCCCCTACGCCCCATTTACTTCCCTTGAGCATCTTAAAGTCACTTCAAACTCAGCATGTTAAATAATTTCTCCACCTCTTCCAAGCCTCCCAGTACTCCTTGCTACAATTAGAGGCACCACCGGCCCTGACATTAGACAGCCAGCAATCTGCAAATCTTCCTTTCCTCCTGCTTTACTCGCTGCCTTTATCCAATCCATCACCAAATCCTGTCAAAGGTACCTCCTAATATCCCTTCAATGATTAAAATGATTTCACTTCTTCTCTTTTCCAGCACCACTAAAGCAACTTTTCAGCAATTAAATCACTCTTATGAGTACCTTCATTCCAGAGTGGCAGAATATTCCAGTCACTAGTTATACTTCTGGAACAGCAATGAAAATTTCTATCCCTGTTTCTCCCCAGTATGGCTCACATCAGACAGTCCTCGAAAACCTGACCAGTTTTGGGCCAGTAGAGACGTCACTTTCTTGAACCCCAAAGCCAAATCCCAGTCTCTAGATCATGGTTACCCGGATAAGGCTTTTCACCCTGAGACATCCCATCAGGCATTGCATCCAGTTCTCCAGAATTTAATCCATGTCTGTACTCTACCCAGCCCTGAGGTTATGTGAGGCTTAACCGGTAACAGAGACTTCCCACAATGCAAAAACAAAGTAATGCTGTTTTTATCAATCAAGTCATATACACATATATGCACAATAAATCCTTGGAAGATAACACAGTAATTGTGAACAGTAGTTACTTCTGAGGAGTAAACCTAGTGTGTGTGTTGGGGTTGGTGGGGGAGGGGGTGTGGTGCTGGGAGGTGGGTAGTACTTTTACTGTTCACTTCTGGTTTTTTTTTGAGACAGAGTCTTGTTCTGTTGCCCAGGCTGAAATGCAGTGGCCTGATCTCAGCTCACTCCAACTTCCACCTCCCAGGTTCAAGCAATCTCATGCCTCAGCCTCCCAGGTAGCTGGGATTATAGTAGGTACAGGGTTTCACCATGTTGGCCAGGCTGCTCTTAAACTCCTGACCTCAAGTGATCCACCCACCATGGCCTCTTAAAATGCTGGGATTACAGGCATAAACCACTGCCAGGCCCCTACTTTTCACTTTATATCCTTCAGCTCTGTTTGGACTTTTTGGTAAGAGTATATATTATTTTTATAACAAAAGCCAGCTTTTTAAAAACAAACCCCAAAATAAATGACGTCAGTAAAAGTTATGTTTATTCATTACAGTCACATTTACCATTTGCTTGGGTTTTCTCCTTTCTGATGGGTTATCAAAGTTGCAGCCTCAACTGTGATAGGTGCTATGTGCCCCTTTGAAAACCTGGGCTAAGAAATGCTTTGCAAGTGCAAACTAGGAGAAAAATATTCAGTATTTTTAAATCTGCAGAAAAGCCATCAAAAATAAATTTATTTTTTTAAATAAACAACCCAGCATGTGTATTTTTTTCCAGTCACCAGGTTTTGACTCCTGAGTCTGTCGCTGGCAATGCTTACCAGCACACTAGTCACAAAAAAGAAGAGAAATTGGATTTTTGTACAGTGTTCAGAATTGAGATGTGCCACAGCAAAATTTTAAAATAATGAGTTAGCATAGAAGTCACAAAGACATAAAATATATTATGTACTAGAAAACAGATTCTATATAACCTTTGTGCCACAGATTTCCATTTTGAGATTCAATCTCTTAGAATTATTATTAAGTTAATGAAAGGTATGAATAATTGGTTGATGCATAAAATATAGCTAGAAGGATGGATGGAAAAATAAAATGATAGGTAAGTAGATACATAGGTGAATGGATAAAGAGATGGATGACAGACATATTAGATAGGTCACTGAGAGAGATAAACAGATTACTGCTTCTCAAACTATCTATGGTGAAGGACCAGGGTTTTATTTCCAATCTGTCAAGACCAGTATGTAGTCCTATTGTGGATGGCTTATACATAGCTCATACCACATGTGACTCACCACACAAGATCGACACACCCAAACTACCCTGTTCCACAAGATAATTCCATTGGTCACCTACTTGGATGTCACAGCAATGCCATTTCGCCATAAAGTTTCTAAATACTCTCAACTTCTGTATCTAGCTCTTCATAGGCCAGTTACAATTGTACATTGGCATCAGTCCATGGACCATACTTTGAGTAGCACTAAGCTATATAATCAGTTACTTCCCAGCAGTATGCCATCAGTTCTTATTGGTTGGGCATCCACTCTAACTGGTTATTGAATTTGGTAGACCATGCATCAGCCTTGTATAAGAAGGATAAGCAGATTGATTGACAGAACAGTGGATGACATATAAACTAGATAACAGACTAGCTAGCTAACAAATTAGATGGGAACCAGAGAGCTGTTCTTTGTGCAAAGAATATTTCTGAATAAAGTGTTAACAGTGGTACTTTCTATATGGGGGATTCAGAGAAGATCAGAAGAATTTCTTTTCCATTTTTCTCCCTCCAGCAGTGTTTGAACACATAAAATTTTTAATTCAAAAGAGAAAGAAACAATTTAAATGTTCATCAATAGGGGACATGATGTATCTTTAAATTCCTAAACAATGGAATACTATGTGGTCCTTAAAGAAAACAGATGTTTATGTACAGAAGAGAAATGAACTCCAAGATACATTATATTAAGTGAAAAAAAAGAAGGTGCCGAAGAGTGTGTACAGTACACTACCATTGTATTGTGTTGACATGGTCTAGGTGGATGTCTACATTGATACTCGCATGCTTGTACTCACACAGTTTCTCTGGAAAAACAAAAAACTAGTGCTCTGGGGAGGGGGACAAGAGGACCGGGGGAGAGTGAAAGACTCTTCCCAGTAAATGCCTTTGTACTTATTTTAGCTTTTTGGGACTTAAATGTATTTATTACCTCTTTAAAATTTTTTTTTTTTTAATTTAAAGAAGTTACCTGAAAACACGAACTTTCGAGTTTAGAAGATGTGTTCCTGAGAGGGAGGCTACTGGCTGCTCAGGCAGGGCATCCTCAGGGAACTGGGCCTAGGTGGGCCCTGACGGGATGACTACGGTTCCAGAAACTCAGTTTGTCTGTGTCTAGTTGATCAGCCTCAGAGGAACTGAGAAAGTACCGAAAACCACAAGAGAATATTCTGGGAACAAGCAGACTCAAAAGCTATTCATTTACAAGCAGAAATGATAGATCCAGCAGGGGCGGTCCCAAGTCAAGGGTAGCCTGGTATCCCACTTACTTGGGAAGTAAAGACCACCCACAATTTTGGAACTGTACTTACTAAATTGAATATAGATGGAGCTACGAAAGGATAGATAGGAAGACTATCATTTCCAGACTCATTTAAGTCAGTATAAAATGCTTAGTTCTCTAAACAACCAGGAGGATCTCCACATAGGTGACAATGGTGGAGTCTTATGCTACGGTCACAAAAAGCTAGGACTCGTGTATCTCAAAACTAAGGGATGAGAAAGTTGACATTCACTAGCAAAAGGTCAATGAGCTCATCCCAGCTGAGGCTCCAGAACCTCAATCGGATGCATAATCATCTACCAACTAACACCTATCTTTTAATACAAGTCAGTACAAGCTCCTCTTAGTCTCAGAAACACACCCTCAGCATTTCTGCCTCTATACCTCTCTTCCCATCCCTTTTGTCCTGGAAGGCTTGTCTGCACACCTACCTATATCTTTCCCATTTTTTGAAGGTTCCATTTATGTCTAAGCACCTTTATGAGACTTCTCTGAACACCCAGCCTTTATCCATCTCCCTCTCCTCTGTATTTAGTATCTGGAGCTCTGACATTAATCTTGCAGTCAAAGGGGCACAGATACAATGGAATGCCACTTCCAAGCATGGAAGACTCCTACGAATTCCAGGGTGCAAGTTTACAATGAAAATGGCTAAAAATAAGTAATACACGGCTCCTTTCGAACACCTACTATGTGCCAGGCACTGTGCTCAAATTATACAATGCCAAGCAAGACAAACATCGTTCTTGCCCTGATGAAGGTTACAGTGCAGTAAAAAAAAAAGGGGGCGGGGGGGCGGAAAACAGTAATACGGGAGTGGAGCAACGACTGGGGAAACAGAAGGGCCTAGGGGAAGAGGAGCAGGAGCATTGAAACCAGAGTGGGGGCTGCAAGTCAGGGAAAATTTCCTGTAGGATGTGGCATCCAAAACTGATATCTGAAGGTAATGGAGGAGTTAAGCAGGCAAAAAGCAGGGAAATAGTGTTCCAGGCACAGGAAACAGCTTGTGCCAAGTTCCTGAGGCCAGAAGGAGCATAGCCAACGGGAGAAACTGACAGACATTCTGTACAGCTGCAAA
The DNA here is from genome assembly GCF_024542745.1 of Macaca thibetana thibetana. NCBI lineage: Eukaryota > Metazoa > Chordata > Mammalia > Primates > Cercopithecidae > Macaca > Macaca thibetana. The sequence continues at coordinate 52,150,194 of NC_065579.1, forward strand.
TTTCAGACCTGTAGTCATATTATAAATGACTGACTGACCGAGGACACACCTTACAAAGGCTTCCGGCAAACCAAGATGGAAGGCAGCTGATCAAGGCTCTAGGACCACACACAGTTTGAAACCAGCTCTTTGGCCTGGTTTGTCTGTATTCCCTTCTCTCTCCAGATTCTGTCAGCTGCCTGCAGTGATAAAGCCAGCCACACATTTCTTCTTTTAAGACATACTCACGATGCTAACACACACAGGAGTTCAATGATTTTTTTAATTAATTAATTTATTTATTTATTTATTTATTTTTTGAGACAGAGTTTTGCTCACGTTGCCAGTCTGGAGTGCAATGGCACGATCTCGGCTCACTGCAACCTCCACCTCCCGGGTTCAAGTGATTCTCCTGCCTCAGCCTCCTGAGTAGCTGGAATTACAGGCATGCGCCACCATGCCTGGCTAATTTTGTATTTTTCGTAGAGACGGGGTTTCTCCATGTTGGTCAGGCTGGTCTCAAACTCCCGACCTCAGGTGATCTGCCTGCCTCGGCCTCCCAAAGTTCTGGGATTACAGGCGTGAGCCACCGCGCTCAGCCGAGTTCAATGACTTTTAGTTGTAAATTAGCTGAACTGGCTAAAGATCTTTAGATGGCACAAAGGCAAGGCCCTGGAAGATCGTCGCCCCCTTCACTACCTAAAACCCGAACAATAACAGGAACGAACTTGCAAAGGTGGTGCTTGTGCCAGGCACTGCGCTCAGCACTTTGTAAATGTTTCTTCATTTCACGTCCTCTCCTAAGAGCACTGAGCAAGTGAACGTCATCTTTTCCTTTCTTATTTATTTTCTGCTATGCCTAGATGGAACATTAAATAAAAGCTAGAAGTCCAGGAAAGAGAGCACGCAAGTAAAGAATAAGCTGAAAGAAATCCATATGACTGCTGGGTGCGGTGGCTCACACCTGTAATCCCAGCACTTTCGGATGCCAAGGCAGGTTGATCACCTGAGGTCAGGAGTTAGAGACCAGCCTGGCCAACATGGTGAAACCCCATCTCTACTAAAAACATAAAAATTAGCCGGGTGTGGTGGCAGGTGCCTATAATCCCAGCTACTCGTGAGGCTGAGGCAGGAGAATCAGTTGAACCCGGGAGCTGGAGGCTGCAGTGAGCTGAGATTGCGCCATTGCACTCCAGCCTAGGCGACAATAGTGAAACTCTGTCTCAAAAAAAAAAAAAAATATATATATATATATATATTTCTGTAGAGACAGAGTCTCACTATGTTGCCCAGGCTTGTCTCAAACTCTTGGCCTCAAGCAATCCTCCCACCTCGGCACCCCAAAGTGATGAGATTACTGGTGTGAGTCACCTTAGTGGAAATTTTGATGAGAATAAAATATAAATAGGCACTGGAGGTGTACTACCCATTTCTGGTATATTTGGGTTTTCTTCCATCGTCTCTATCTCACCATCAATGACAGTTTCAAATAGGATAACCCAGACTCAGTTCAGAAGCAAACTCTAAAAATCCATCCACCACTCCACCACCACAGTTACGTGATCATCAAGGATACATAATTACAAGATCTAATTATGGGCCACACAACTGGCATGAGACAGCACAGCATAAGGAAAGGAACACAGGTTTTGGAATCACAGAGTTCTAATCCCATCTCTGCCACTCACCTGTTATGTGACCCCAGGGCATTTACTTAACCTCAGTGAGCCTCAGTTTACTCAACAGTAAAATGAGGTAATAATATATACCTGTTCACAGGATCACTGTGAGGGTTAAAAGAAATAATATATGTAAAAGCATCTAGGGTTATGAAAAAGTTCCATACGCATACAATTCTGTTGCTATCTCTCTGGGATGCACTGACACTCACTTTCTGTCTTGTCTGGCATTCAGCAGGTAATCAACAAATGTCAATTACCTTTCCTGCTCATCTCTCCCCCTTCTCCATTTCCTCTTCCTCCCCTATCCCACACACAAAAACAGCTCAATTTGTAGTGACAATCTAGATTCCAAACAACAAAAACTAGACACTTACCAGATGGAGTTGAGTATCCTCTGCCCAAGATGCTGAAGCAAAAGGGCACTTACAGTGAGCATTCCTATTTAGGTTTCTCTTAACCAGGAAAGTTGACTCTAAGTCCTTATTTTAAACTTAAAACTGACTTTCAACTCCAGATCCAGGTTGTCCCTCAAAGCTACAGCTGTAATCCAGAGTCAAAAATCACCTGACCCCTATTGCCAAGGTTTCTGCTTCTGATTTTGGCTGGGTAAATACGCTATGCATGTTGGGAGAGAGAGAAGGGGAAGCAAGAACTAACTTGTACTGAACATCTCCTGTGTGCCAGATGCTCTAAATATGCTCATCTTTCAAACCACCAGGCAACAGGTATCACTCTCTTCACATTACAGACAACTGAGGTAGCAAACAGTATTTTTTGAATAACAAAAGGCCCTTATGAAAACAGCTACATAATACTGTCATTCAAAGATAAACAGAAAAAACAAGCCAGAGTCAGAACAATTTTTAAGTAAATACGTTCAGATAGAAAAGGACTTGAAAAACTTACCTCCTACAAACCATTTATTAAGAAGTTACTCAAGCATGTACTGCAGCAAAATGAGGGATAAACCAAACAAACAGGAAGACACGGGAAAAGGAAACCGCACTTCCAGCTATGGAAAGAAGTCCCAGGATGACAGCTCTGTAGTGGGCCTAGTGAATAATCAGTTCAGAACGGCACAGAACAAGAAAGGAATCTTGGCATACAGCTTAGACAAAGAAGACTTGATAGGTTAGACAAGATTGAGAGCCTAGAAAACTTTTGAGATCATAATAATGGCAAATAATGCATGAACACATTAAAAGGCAATCAGAAATAATAGGAAAAAAATTTAAGAAAGTCATGGTCCAAATATGAAAAAACTACAAGGTAAGACAAATTTAAACAACTGATGAAGAGTGAGAAACCAAAAAAAACCATTTGACTTTAGGGCTAGATACCTCGTCCTTTGAATGGCCCAGGAATCCTAATACCAGACCCACAGTGCAAGTCTAAAATCCAATCCCAACACACAAGGCAATGAATCATTTCACAGAATTGTAGTCATGTAAATGTTGCCTATGGATTTTCAACTTTAAGAATCATATATGAATAAGATGGTCAACTTTGGGGCAAAGCACAAATACAGGTTATGGGTTCAGGGCTTTGGCAACGTGAAAGCAACATTGTCAAAGAGTGAAGGGTAGAACTGGTAGCAGTCCAAACATTACTGACATACACCATAAGGAATCAAGAAATACTATCAAAAGTTGACAAAAGCCAGGTGTGGTGGCTCACACCTGTAATCCTACAGCTTTAGGAAGCCGAGGTGGGAGGATTGCTTGAGGCCAGGAGTTTGAGACCAGCCTGGGCAGCATAGGAAACCTTGTCTCTACAAAAAAGTTAAATAAATTAGCCAGGCCGGGCGCGGTGGCTCAAGCCTGTAATCCCAGCACTTTGGGAAGCCGAGACGGGCGGATCACGAGGTCAGGAGATCGAGACCATCCTGGCTAACACGGTGAAACCCCGTCTCTACTAAAAATACAAAAAATTAGCCGGGCGAGGTGGCGGGCGCCTGTACTCCCAGCTACTCGGGAGGCTGAGGCAGGAGAATGGTGTGAACCCGGGAGGCGGAGCTTGCAGTGAGCTGAGATCCGGCCATTGCACTCCAGCCTGGGCGGCAGAGCGAGACTCCGTCTCCAAAAAAAATAAAAATAAAAAAAAATAAATTAGCCAAACATGGTGGTGCAAACTTATAGTACTAGTTACTTGGGAAGCTGAGGTGGGAGGATCACTTGAGCTCAGGAGTTTGAGGCTGCAGTGAGCTATGATTCCCACTGCACTCTAGCCTGGATGACACAGACAGACCTTGTCTTTAAAAAAAAAAAAAAAGTGGGCCGGGCGCGGTGGCTCAAGCCTGTAATCCCAGCACTTTGGGAGGCCGAGACGGGCAGATCACGAGGTCAGGAGATCGAGACCATCCTGGCTAACCCGGTGAAACCCCGTCTCTACTAAAAAATACAAAAAAAACCTAGCCGGGCGAGGTGGCGGGCGCCTGTGGTCCCAGCTACTCAGGAGGCTGAGGCAGGAGAATGGCGTAAACCCGAGAGGCGGAGCTTGCAGTGAGCTGAGATCCGGCCACTGCACTCCAGCCTGGGCGACAGAGCGAGACTCTGTCTCAAAAAAAAAAAAAAAAAAAAAAAAAATGTGATTATAAAAAAAAGGTGACCTAACAGACAAACCTAAAATGTAATAAACATCAAACCTGGGAGAGAAAAAAGAAAACTAGCTTAAAGAGCTACATTCTCACTTTCATATCAGGTGCTAAAAGTTGATAAATCAAAACATGGTGGTAAAAGCATATTACTTAGGCTTAAGAAGGTAACAGTCTAAGAATTAAATATGGAAACAGTTGAAAAAAATTGAAAGGTTCTGTCTGTGAGCCTTGAGGAGGTGAAGGAAACCATTGTTTTTCAACAAAAGTCCTCCTGTATATTGGATTTGTTACCAAGTGCATGGATCACTTGGACAAAAATAATTTTCTGTCACACATTTCAGAAAAGGCAGAACACTAAAATTGTCACTAAAAATTAGACGTAACAGTCAAATATTTTAGTTGGAATTGTATTTAAGAGGAGGATAAAATCTTTTTTCTTATAAAATCACGTTATTCAAATGAAAGATTTTTATAAGAATGTTTGCAAAAGAGTAAAGATGGGAAATTCTACTGAAGCTAGATAACTTTCTTCTTTATAATTCCCCATTTTCTGTAAAAGCATGTATTCTATTTATAATCAGAGACCTTTTAAAAATTTAATGTGATCGGTATTCAATCAGTGTGCCAGGTTGCTCAACACCTCAGCCTGATTCATGAGAATTAGAGAACAGCAGGAATAATGAATGAACACAGTGGTTTTCAGAGGCTACGTGTTTTAACATTCAATCTGCTTCATTGTTACTCCAATTTTTAAGAACTTTTTATTTAGAGATCGGGTGGGGGTGGGGAGGGTCTGCAGATAGGCACCACCATGCCCTGGTCATTATTACTCTAAAGGAATATCTGAATACCACAGGACATCTGAACACCACAGGAAAGGTGTAAATGGTCAGGAAAGGTGCCTTCGGGAGGTTCCAGAAAGTGACTACATCATATACCTAGCAACAATCTTACCTGAGAAAATGACAAAAGGCTTTTTTAAAGCTTCTTAGATGTCCAGGCTCTATTTCCCATTAAGTTCATTGTTTAGCTAAGGAAGTGACATGGGGGAAAGGTGGGCTGGGGAAAAAGGAAAAGTGTTCCCTAAGTAGACAGCAACAGATTAGAGGTCCAGTCCAGGGTCCACCATTAAATAACCACATGACTTTCCCAAATTCCTATCATCACCTTTCCCTGGCCTCAGTTTTCTAGTCAAAAACTAAACAAAACAAAAGTGACCCTTATTATTCTAAAATCCTTTGATTTCTAACTTATAAAGCCCTCAACTCCCAACAAAGTCAAGAAAAAGATTCTTCTTTTGGCTGGGCATGGTAGCTCATGCCTGTAATCCCAGCACTTTGGGAGGCCAAGGCAGGAGAATCACTTGAGTCCACGAGTTTGAAACTAGCCTAGGCAACATAGTGAAACCCCATCTCTACCCCAGCCAAAATAAAAAAAAAAAAGATTTATCTGCTAGCCCCAGCCCTATTTCATAGATGGCAAGTAAAGTAATAAACAGACTTAATGAAAATTAACTCTGAGTGAGTCACCATCATTTTGCAAGCTTCTACTTAATCCACTGAAATATATTACCTTTTGAGGCTGTGTAACAAAGTGTATGACATTTACCTTATTACAACTTTAAACAAACTCTACAAGAAATTCAGAGAACTCTTGGCAGATTGCTTATCCTGAAAGACAATAGTCACTGACAAATTCTTAACCTCTCTTAGTCACTTGGCCAAAAAACTTCCAGGGATAGCACCAGATCAGGCCAGCCTACTACTTACACATTTTTTTCAGCTGTCATTTTCATTGACTACCCAGAGTGAAATGAAGATGCACTCTGCTTTGGATTGGAGAGTGGTTGTGGTTGGGGGGATGGGCAGAGAGATCACGGCAACTTTTTCTAAATCCAAGGCTAATTCCACTTTTGCCCTTGTTCACAGTCAGTTCTGTGCTACTCCAATCACTCCAAACACAATGTGTAAAAGCAATTTTTTTGTTTTGCTTTTGTTTCAGGGTCTTTTTCATCTAGTTTTCCTCAGATATTAGGCAAGCTTAGCTCTTATTTCATATTTTTAATAATCACAGTTAATGCTGATCATATACCATACGTATGTGTGTATATATTCATAAACACAGTTTAGAAATTATGTAGGGCTGGGCAAGGTGGCTCAAGCTTGTAATGCCAGCACTTTAGGAGGATGAGGCAGGCGGATCACTTGAGGTCAGGAGTTCGAGACCAGCCTGGCTAACATGGTGAAACCTCCACTCTACTAAAAATACAAAAATTAGCCAGGCATGGTGGTGGGTGCCTGTAATCCCAGCTACTCGGGAGGCTGAGGCAGGTGAATTGCTTGAACCCGGGAGGCGGAGGTTGCAAGTGAGCCAAGATTGTCCCACTGCACTACAGCGTGGGTGACAAAGTGAGACTTTGTCTCAAAAAAAAAAAGGTCATGTTATTACATCACATACTTGACTCCACCCGCTACTTAGAAGTCAAAGGACTGAGCACATGTACAAACTATCACTCAATAACCCAGAGAAGACCAGCCGTGGCATAAATGACCATCAAGTCTGTTTCAGAATCTCAGCATTATACCAACCTCAGAAACACAAAAAGAACTCCTTGAACAAGATACTAACAGCCTTGAGATGGGGAAGGAATAGGAATTGGTCACTGGTATGAGTCAAAGGGTTCACTATAGTAAACTTCATCCATCACTGTGTATGCATTCTTAAAGCTCTCTCATAGCAATCAAAGCATCAAATATTAGTGCCAAAGAAAGGCTTGATTAAAGTTTTAAAATTGTACATAGTCTTTTGAACTAAGGCTACTCTACTAAAGAAATATAGGCTTTAAAATGAAATCTAAGTCAGTTTTTTAGGAGAGGAGTTTCCCTCACTGGCAGTGCAGGCAATCCTGAACCAAGTGGTCAGGCTGGCACAACCTCCATCTTTGATAGTCTGACCCTATGACCTCGATGGAACATTTCAAGTTCCAGCTTGGTTTCTCCTGAAGAATGTAGTTATCTTAGGGTACCGCAATTGAAACAATCTCCTCTAGTGTTTGAGAATATATTTTCCTGTGGAGTGTAATGTGATAATTTGAACTAATGTAAAATTCATGACATCAAAAAGCTGGAACAATGTGAAAGGAAGAAGAGCAGGCTTGTGATTTGATGGCATTTTAGGTTAACAAGTTTAATGTAATAAAACTCCTGACACAATTTCCACACGATTGATTTGTCCAGCCCACAGCTACTTCACCACACAGTTGCTAATTACATCACTGTGCTGTGTGGTCATTATGTCACCCAGCTGGGAGCACTACGGCCTACCAGCCACTGTTCACTTTTCCAGCTTGCTTTTCCCAAGAAGACAGAACCTGCAGACCACCTACTTCACCAAAAGTCCCTCTGTTCCTCAAGCTTCACAGCTTTTCTCTCATTTATCTTGGTGTCACATCCCAAAGGGCCTGGCTCTGGACTATCTGACTCAGAGTGGCCAAGGAAGGGACTAAGGGTCTGTGCCCAGGAGTTGGCTTCAATCCTGCAGATTCAGAGCAAAGTCACCTGTGTGTTTTATGGTGGATGAACTTCACCACACTCTCCTCCGCTTCTGATCCCTACAATTCCAACACCCAGAGACTCACTCCCTGCTTCCAGCTCTCCATATCTGTGAAATAACCGTGGAAGGACACACACCATCTCTCTCTCTCTCTGTGTGTGTCACACACACATACACACACGAACACACGCGCGCGTTGGGCACTGTGCCTTGGTGCCGTCTTCGGCTCCAAGTTGACTTACTTCAGGAAGTATCTCTGGCCAGTGGCCGTGAAGGTCATCTCCCAGCCCGGGGGCAGCGGCAGCTCGTCGGTCACGTCGTAGGACTGCTGGCGGAGGTGCGCGTGCTGCTGCGCGGGGCTACCCGCAGCACCCGCGCCGGTGCCCAGCTGCAGGGACGCGGGCGACGAGTGCGAGCGGACATGCTGGGCACCCCCAGCCAGTCGAGGCCCCGGGTGGCCGCCCGAAGAGTCGGTGCTGGACTGGCGCGAGTGCGAGCCCGAATCAGGCTCCTTGAAGAAAGACTCCGGCAGGATCTTCTTCCGCCACGAGCTAGGCTTCGGGTTCATGACAGAGTTGAAGAGGGCTTCGAGGTCTGTGTCTAGGTCCTGCGTGACGTGGATCACTTGCTGCCCAGGCGGCGGGAGCGGAGGGGGCGCCGAGGCCGGATTCATCTTCTGCAAAAAGAAGGTCAGATCAGTCTTTTATTTAAAGTCGGAGGAAGTGGGTAAAAGGGTTATAGGGTGAGAGGGCGAGATGGTGGGAGGAAGAATAGAGGGAAAAGGAAACGAGGAGACAGATAATTGCCCGCCTGGAGATCCCAGACACTCAGCGGTGAGACCAGCAGGATGGGGGAGGGGTCCCTCCTGGCCTCGAGAATTATGCAACTTTCTTGAAGCAAAGAAGTTGCCGGGAGGAGGAGAAGGAAGGGCGAGGGGTGGAGGGAGTAACTGCACTCGAGGCTTGCTGAACCGCAGGATGGCAAAGGAAAGGTCGCAGCTTTCCGGGACAGGCAGCCCCCCGAAAGAAGTTCAGCCCGAGCCAACTCCACCACGTCTCGACTCCGGAAGCCTGGGGAGCCTGGAGCCCTGGAGTGGTGCCGGGTGAGCGCGCGAGCTCCAGCGGGCACTACCTGGGCGGGCAGCGAAGCTGAGCCTGAGCGCGAGGCGGCCGCCGTCCCGCCCGAACTTGCCGTCGGGCCTGGGTCGCTCGGGTGAGTCCCGAGATTGCGGAGCTGGAGCCGAGGCTTGGCTGACAAATCCTGACCCGACTCGGTGCCTGGCAGTCTAGGGGCTTCGGCTCTCACATCCCCCGAGCTGGCCTAAGGAGCTCGCGCTGGGCGAAAAGGAGGCGCAGGAGAAGCAGACAGCGCGGCCGCAGCAGCTCCCGGACTGTCCCATAAACAAAGTTTGGAGCAAACTCCCACCCCCAGGAAAGAGGCGGGCCCGAAAGTTGAGCTGTTGAATTATGTATGACCTCCTAGTCCCGAGCCGGCCGGCCCCCGCTCGCCCCTCCTCTTCCTCCTCCTCCTCCTCCCACTCCGGCTCCAGAAAACCCTGGGCGTGATGGGTACTTTACTGGGTAAGAGGAGACGGGTGCCCCCCACCCACTGCTCCCGGCCACGCGGACCTCTCCCGCGGAGCCCTGCATCTGCGTTCCTTTGAGTTTACCACGGACTTGGGGCGGGATCAAAGGGAAAGTGGCCTGAGCCTGTTTCATCAAGGGCTTGTGGACCGAAACCAAGGCCGGGGGTGGCGGAGGGCAAGCGGATGAGGGGCTCAGGCCTAGGAAGGGCCGGTCCTGGACACCGCGCCCTCCCCTGCAGCCAGACGCCGAGGCCGGCAGCACCCGGAGCGCCGCGCTGACCAGCGATTCTGCCCGAAGGCCGGCCCGGGTGCGCCCCGGCGTGGGGAGACTCCAACAAGGCCAGCCTTTCCACGAGAGGCTGCTTAGCTCTTGTGACCATATTTGGTCTGGCGAGGAGGCATCTTGGCTGCCTGGCTCTCAATTGTCTGCTAGAGCACAGACGGTGCCCAGAAAGTGCCTCTGTCACTGGAGATGCGGCTTCGCCAACGGGTGGGTTGTAAACAAACAACTTTGAAACCATTCATCAATCCTTAATTTCCTCTACGGGGGTGACTCAGGCCACTAGGCATTGAGAAGAAACCGTGTCAAAGCTGGGTGCTGGAAGAGAAGAGCAGTTGCGCCCCCCTCCCCCGCAACATCCGTGAGGGTTGTGGGAGGATTGGAATGTCCCTGCCGCCCTCCAGGGAGCCTGGAGCTGGGATGGAACCCGAGCAGGTGGCTAGGAGTAGGGAGGGTGCGCCAATGACCAGAAAAAAGCCACCCACCTTCCCACCGACTAGATCTGGGCGAGGGGTGGAGACCCCCTGCCTCTAGCTAAGGGAAGAAGGTCAAGCCTGGCGAAACAGCTGCGGGAAGTGGGAGGAGGCCTTGCCCTTCAGAGCGGCTCAATTTCTTTTCTCTCTGGTTCCCTTTCCACTGAAGGGAAAGGGTGTGGGGAGATGGCGAGGTAAGCCAAATTCCAGGAAACCCCTACCCCACTCTATTTGATTCAAATAGGAGTTTATTAAGTAAATCAAATGAGACAATGTAAAGCACTTCGCACAGCACCGGGCTGATTACATAAGTGTTAAAACAGAACTGTATGTTCTTCAAGTTCACGTATTGTGCCTTAATTTTTCTTTTTTTCTTTCTTTTTTTTTTTTTTTTTTTTTTTTTTTTTTTTAGGGAAATCTCGCTCTTGTCCCCCAGGCTTTAGTGCAATAGCTCCATCTCGGCTCACCGCAACCTCCGCCTTCCGGGTTCAAACAATTCTCCTGCCTCTACCTCCCAAGTAGCTGGGATTAAGGCGCCTGCCACCACCACGCCCAGCTAATTTTTTTATTTTTCAAAAGTAAAGACGGGATTTCACCATGTTGGCCAGGCTAGTCTCAACTTCTGACCTCAGGTGATCCACCCGCCTCGGCCTCCCTAAGTGCTGGGATTACAGGCATGAGCCACTGCGCCCGGCCTCCCTTAATATTTTTATAGGGTAAAATAAAGTCAAAGTTAAAATCTGGAGCTGCCTTGTGTTTTGTTTCATTTAATTTAATTTAGGAGAGCTAAGTCCTTTCTCCCTCACCCAAACACCTTGAAGGAGAAAAGTTTAAGGAAAAGACAAGGCCACTGATAGTTTTGCTTCGGAAAAGGTAGGAGAATGTTGGGGCCACTTCCTGAATGGCTACATCCATACTCAAAACAGAACAACACCCACCAAAGTGAGCCACCTCACCTGTTATCTGTACTTGGAGGTGTGCTCCAATTCCAGACTCCTCACAGACTGGAAAAAATTAGGGCCGCCTTAGACGAAGGCAGGCATACATGTATCATCCTTTTTTTTTTGAAATGGATTCTCACTCTATTGCCCAGGCTGGAGTGCAGTGGCATGATCTCTGCTCACTGCAACCTCCGCCTCCAGGGTTCAAGCAATTCTCCTGCCTCAGCCTCCCGAATAGCTGGGATTACGGGCACCCACCACCACACGTGGCTAATTTTTGTACTTTTAGTAGAGATGGGGTTTCGTCATGTTAAACAGGATGGTCTCAAACTCCTGATCTCCAGTGATCTGCCTGCCTTGGCCTCCTTAAGTGCTGGGATTACAGGCGTGAGACACCATTCCTGGCCGTGTATCATCTTCAAACGTAAGCAGAGGACAGCTCCTTTCAGGAGCCTTTGAAACCAGATGTTTTCCGTGAAGCAAGTCCTCTGCCCATAGGACTGGCAAAAGGAGAGGGGAAGCTAGTACAGGTCACTCCTTGGAAAGTAGAATATCTGCAAGTTACTCTTAGAAGCCATCACAGTTGCAACAATGGAGGAAATAAGCTATGGAACTAGAGGAAGTGACTGGAACCTAATGATAGTAATTCAGAAGTCACAAGGCTGACTTGATGATTAAAGGATGAAAACTTGAGGCCAGCTATACTCCAGGAAGGTCCTCACCCCAGAAGAAAGGTGAGAATCAGGGTTGGAATTGGATGGGCAGTGAGAATCAGGATTGGAACTGGATGGGCAAGGATGCAGTCTTCGTTTCTTTCCAAGCTTCAAGAAATAGATAGTGCAACAGATGAAGTAGATGTCTGAAACAGAAATTGCCCTTAACACAGAATAACTGAAAAACTCCCAGTTCTCAAATAGCATATAAGATGTAATAGTGAATAATTCAAAAGATTTACTGTTGTCCCAGCCATTCTAACAATAGCTTCAGATTAAATAACATTTACAGGTGTCTTGTATGTATCAGGTACTGCCCATAAGAGGCAGCACAGTGAATAAGTGTATAATTTCTGGACCCCACAGGATTCTAGGTGAAAACACATATTTGTTTTATTTGTTGATATGTGATTTAGAACACAATCTTTGAAGCTGGCTCTACCCGCTACATTATGCCAGTAGCTTAGCATTCCTAAGTCACAGTTTGCTCATTTACAAATTGGAAATAATATTGTGGTAGTCTCTCTGCTACACTGCAGCCTTTCAATGGCCCAGCCTCATGTTATCAATACCTTTATGTAGCCCCTTCCACTTAATCTGGACTGGGCCAGTGATTTGCCTTAACCAGGAAAATGCAGCAGTGAAGTTGTGCCACTTCCCTGCCTTTCCCATCCCATCTCCTAGGAAGGTATAGAAGCTTCCAGTTTGTACTTTTAGGAGACCTGAGCCACTAAGAAGTCCAGTTACCCTGCTGGATAAACCACATGGAGAAGGAAAGGCCCTGAGATACTTGGAGAGCGGGAAAAGTCCTGCTGCCCAGCACCTGAGCTGAGCCCAGCCTCAGCCAACCCCACTAGCTGACTGCAGACACATCAGTGATCACCAATAAGACCAGCAGAGCTGCAGAGCCAAGCCCAGCCCAGATTGCAGAATTGTGAACAAATAAAATGGATGTTGCTTTAAGCCACAAAATATTGAAATGTTTTTGTTTTAAAATGCAGAATGTGCATTCTAAGAATTAAAAAAAAATGCAAATAAAGTCTTTTTCTTTTTTTTTTCTTTTTTTTTTTTTAGACAGGGTTTCACTTTGTTGCCCAGGCTAGAGTGCAATGGCTTAATCTCGGCTCACTGCCCCCTTCACCTCCCAGGTTCAAGTGATTCTTGTGCCTCAGCCTCCTGAGTAGTTGGGACTACAGACATGCACCACCATGCCCGGCTAATTTTTTTAGTAGAGACAGGATTTCATCATGTTGGCCAGGCTGATCTTGAACTCCTAGCCTCAAGTGATCTGCCCACCTTGGCCTCCCAAAGTGCTAGGACTATAGGCTTGAGCCATCATGCCCGGCCACAAATAAAGTTCTTCACACAAAGCCTGCTTAACATACTAAAGCACTCAACAAATATGGCTGTTTTGTCTCATGGAGACCTAAAGATAAGAAAACTGGATCGATGAGTTAGAAAGTATTTTGTCCAAATATATACAATGAAACCATGTAAAAAAAAAAAAAAAAAAAAAAAATCCTGAGATTCAGCCCAGGGTTTGTAACTCTAGACCAGAGCACATTCTCCAGAGTGCATCCTGTGTGTGGAGTTGCTTCCTGGTATTGCCATTTTGAATCATGTGATACCTTTTGTCTGACTATCTCATAGAGAAACTCCACAGCTTTTATAAGATAATCAGTTGAGAGCATACTCCTGCTGATAGATATGTAAATCTTTCCATTTGCAAACACTTTCCAACAAAGTCCATTGCCTGCTTCTAAATCCTCCCCTCAACACACTTCCTACTGAAGCTTCTCTTGAGTCATCCGTTTCTCTTCCCTCTCTGTTCACATCCAATCAGTGTCAAGTGCTATTGGTTCTTTCTTCTGGTGTCCCCAAAAATCCATACTTCGCTTCCCACTCTCAGGACAGGACCTTATCTCAAAATGCTTGAAGTGGCCTCCTAACTGGTTTCTCTGCCTCCAGTCTCTGTTTTCTGGTCTCCTTCTTTTATAATGTCATTACCTAGCTCGGAAGTTTTTTTTTAACAACTGTTCACAAGTATATAAGTCAAAGCTATCAATCCAGCACTAAAGATTTCCCAACACACTGCCATCTTCATAGCTTTCTGACCCTGGTTCTTACATGGCCCCCTAATAAAGTGTCTTTCTCCCACTTCAGCCAGGCTCTGACCCAAGCATATTTTGCCTAATTCTTTACTACACTTATCTGAACTCTGCTATTTGAATTCTGCTCGAAATTGTCCTCCAAACTCCATTGACAGGCATTTAGTAATCTCTCCCTTCTTCCTAAATTCTCCTTGTTCTTGTCTTTTTCACTCTTTCCACATGTAATCAAACATGTAACCAAACACTGCCTTATACTGTTTTTTGAGACAGAGTCTCACTCTGTCGCCCAGGTTGGAGTGCAATGGCACAATCTCAGTTCACTGCAATCTCTGCCTCCCGGGCAGAGGCCTAGATTCTCCTGCCTCAGCCTTTCAAGTAGCTGGGATTACAGGTGCCTGTCATCACGCCTGGCTAATTTTTGTACTTTTAGTAGAGATGGGGTTTCACCATGTTGGCCAGGCTAATCTCGAACTCCCGATCTCAGGTAATCCACCCACCTCGGCCTCGCAAAGTGCTGGGATTACAGATGTGAGTCACCATGCACAGCCTATATTGTATTGTAACATTCACCTCAGAATCTCTTGCCTCCCCAGCTGGATTGTAAATAGCTGCAGGGCTAGAAGCAGCTTAAATTTCTTTATGAGGCCAGGTGCAGTGGCTCACGCCTGTAATCCCAGTACTTTGGGAGGCCAAGGCAGGCAGATCACCTGAGGTCAGGAGTATGAGACCAGCCTGGCCAACATAGTGAAACCCCATCCCTACTAAAAGTACAAAAATTAGCCATGCGTGGTGGCGCGCACCTGCAATCCCAGCTACTTAGGAGGCTGAGGCAGGAGAATTGCTTGAACCCAGCAGGTGGAGGTTGCAGTGAGCTGAGATCATGCCATTGCACTCCAGCCTAGGCAACAGAGCGAGACTCCATCTCAAAAAAAAAAAATTTCCTTATGAAACTGCTCCTAAGAAGGCCACAATTCCTTGTTGAGAGCATAATGACCCTTAGATGATTTTGCCCATTCCTCTTTCAGCACCCATTAGTGTACTATGAAGTTTGTTAGATAATTTCTCACCACTCACTACAATTTCAGCTACTTCTGGACTCAACTCTTTAGCAAGATTGCAAGCTCTTTGAGAACAAGTCTAAGAGAACTTCACTTTCTTTTTGTTTTTCCCATGCCTGACAAAGTGTTCTCCATGCAGGAGTGTTCCGTACATGCCTAGCCCAGTGGATTTTGCCCCTGCTATTCATCTGCCATTTTTGTCTCAGGAAAGCCTCAGCTGCTTTTCTCAGCCCTACTTCTGGGTTGCTGACTTGGTCTGAATGACTGATTCCAGCAAAGATGTACAGTTAGAAACTTGGTGGGGTGGCTAAGTTAAAGGACTGTGGTCCCAGAAGCCCTTGGGGCAGAACCTGCCCTGACTTGCTGAACCAGTATGGAGAAAATTCCCAGAGCCAGGGTTGGGTCGCCATTAGCAACTGAAGAGTAGCAAAACAGACAAGGACCTTGAATAGATAAAAGTTTGAATAATGGGGAGTCCAAAAAACTATAGAATAAGGTTAAACTTTATTTCAACATGAGGATAAGAGTTGACCAGTTCCTTGACAAATCAAACGTGATACTTGCGTTTTCATAATTTACCATATCCCAAGTGTCTAGCACAGTGTCCAGCATGTAGCAAATATGTAAATACCTAAATAAAAAATAATTGGTGCTGCCACTCATTTCTGCATTTACTCTTTCGTTGCCATGCTTCACTTTGTTCTTAATAAATGCATCACTAGCATGATGATAAGGAAGATAATTTTGATGATGATGATGATCATGGAAGGCACTATTTTTTTTTTTTTTTTTTTTTTTTTTCAGACGGAGTTTCACTCCTGTTGCCCAGGCTGGAGTTTAATGGCACCATCTCGGCTCACCGCAACCTCTGCCTCCCCGGTTCAAACGATTCTTCTGCCTTAGCCTCCGGAGTAGCTGGGATTACAGGCATGCGCCATCACGTCTGGCTGATTTTGTATTTTAGTAGAGACGGGGTTTCTGCATGTTGGTCAGGCTGGTCTCGAACTCCCGACCTCAGGTGTGATCCACCCACCTTGGCTTCCCAAAGTGCTGGGATTACAGGCATGAACCACCACGCCCGGCCAGAAGGCACTATCTTTTGTCTGATGTTATCTAGTGCTTTAGTAATGCACTTGGGCTAGAGAAAAAAAGGGATTTTTGATATTTAATCTTTACTTAACTTCAGTACCTTATGTAAGTTATTTATCCTTTAGTATTTTTGCTATCATTTTGGGGCAAGGGACTGGTGGAAATATTTTTAAATGGGAAATAGTAAGTAATAGATATTTTCCTAGAAAATAAAAATACACTTTTGAAAAGGCTTAACAATATACAGTTTGGTTTAGAAGCTAACTATCAAGCCATATTGCAGAGTTGCTCATTGCACCATGATCTATAATAGTGGGAAGTTAGAGAAATTAGAAATTTCCTTTCTTTTTTTTTCTTTTCTTTTTTTTTTTGAGACAGAGTCTTGCTCTGTCACCAGGCTGGAGTGCCGTGGCGTGATCTTGGCTCACTGCAAACTCCGCCTCCCAGGTTCAAGTCATTCTCCTGCCTCAGCCTCCCAAGTAGCTGGGTTTACAGGTGCCCACCACCATGCCCAGCTAATTTTTATATTTTTAGTAGAGATGGGATTTCACCATGTTGGCCAGGATGGTCTCAATCTCCTTACCTCATGATCCGCCCCCCTCGGCCTCCCAAAGTGCTGGGATTACAGGCATGAGCCACTGTGCCCGGCCCAGAAATTTCCTAAATATTTAAGAGGAGAATGGTTGAGTATATCTAACAGCTTAACATATGCAATTAAGTGTTTTATAGTTATTTGAAAGTGTTTATGAAGACAATGTGACAACCTGAAAAATGTTTTTAAGAATTTTTATAATTTTAATGAGAAAAATTCAGAAACAAAGATCTGTGAATACCATCATTATAACTTTGTTCAAAAACATGGAAAAATGAATGAAAAGGTGCTAAAATTATATTTTAAAACTATGTAAAAGTAAAAAGATAAATACTTCTCTTTTTGTGCTTAGATCTGTATATATGTGTAACATGGTAACGGTGAATCATCACTCTCAGAAGTACAAACCATATTATTAGTATTATTTTGGGTGTGATGAGAGAACTAATTAGCAGTGTTTGGGGTAGGGGGAATTTCAAGGTGCTCAATATTATCCTTCCATTCAACAAATACAGTACATATTTTTTGAATATCCATTGTGTGCAAGGCCAGAAGTGATCTTTCAAGCTGAGCTTGGAAGAGTTTGCCACCTGATTAGAACATTTATTGGTTGACGATTTCACTCAACTCCTCCCTTTACCCAAATAAGTCACAGATCTGGTTACACCAGCTGTTCAAGCCACTGCTCTTCCTTGTCTTATTTTTCTTGGTGACAAGAGTCAAGTATATATGAGCTCTACTATTACCTCTCTGTGCATTGTCCAGACACAAGTTAGGACACTTTTCATGCCTGGTCAAAAAAGTTAATTTGTGGTTTGGAGCCAAGGAGAAGACAGCCCTCCAAATCAAAATAAGGTGGAGAGAGGACCTGAGTGTAAGAAAGCCAGTGCCTGTGGGCACCAGTTCAATTCACACATGCTTAAAAATGGCTAAATTTTCTTTAAAAATATATATTTCTAGATAATCTTAGATAAGATAGTAGATTAATTCTCATACAGCATCTGCCACACAATAAATCCTAATTTGACCATATGACTGAAGACATCTCAATCTAGTTATGGTCATTAAAAGCTGTTAGTATTTCAACTAGGGCAATAATAATAAATCATATTTATATAATATTTTACAGACTACAAAACAGCTTCACATGTACAGTCACACATGAATCTCATAGTAACCCTGTGAGAATGGGCAGATAAGTCTTACTAGAACTATAGTACAGATAAGAAAACCAAGGTTTAGAAAAGTTTATGTCTTGCCAAAGGCCACTGATTTATAATAAGAGCACCAGGACTCAAACCCTCCAGTATCTCTCCGGCTTTCCAATGATATTTCTTCTACAATTTCCTAACAGAATCAGACTCTTAATTACTTCCTCCTCTGTGAGCATACACAATTCTGCCTTTTCCTTTAAAGAGAGGGAAAGAGAGGCTGTTTTTAAAGGCATTTTTCCTCCACTGACTTACAGTATCATTTCACAAATGTTTTGTCATCTAATGGCCATACGATGCACAGAGGCTCCTCAAATTTATATCGAAGCTTAGTTGTCTCCTCCCTCTCATTAAACAAATAAAAATTTACATGTGTTGGAGGTACTGAAAATTCAATCAAACCCTGATTTTGGAGCGCTTGTGTGTATTAAAGAATCCTTCTGTGATGTGAACCATCATTTCTAATTACTATGAAGCAATGGGTCTCTACTTTTTTTAAGAGTTGTATTCCTGGCCAGGCGCGGTGGCTCAAGCCTGTAATCCCAGCACTTTGGGAGGCCGAGACGGGCAGATCACGAGGTCAGGAGATCGAGACCATCCTGGCTAACACGGTGAAACCCCGTCTCTACTAAAAAATACAAAAATCTCGCCGGGCGAGGTGGCGGGCGCCTATAGTCCCAGCTACTCGGGAGGCTGAGGCAGGAGAATGGCGTAAACCCGAGAGGCGGAGCTTGCAGTGAGCTGAGATCCGGCCACTGCAGTCCAGCCTGGGCAACAGAGCAAGACTCCGTCTCAAAAAAAAAAAAAAAAAAGAGTTGTATTCCTAAAATTATTTTGTAAATTGTTCATTTGGAACTCAATGCATTTTGCTATAGGAAAAGAAAGGTCTTACTAATGGGGGGCGGTGGCTTGCGCCTGTAATCCCAGCACTTTGGGAGGTCGAGGTGGGCGGATCAGGAAATCAGGAGATCCCGAAATTAGCAGGGCGTGGTGGCGGGCGCCTGTAGTCCCAGTTACTAGGGAGGCTGAGACAGGAGAATAGAGTGAACCCGGGAGATGGAGCTTGCAGTGAGCGGAGATCACGCCACTGCACTCCAGCCTGGGCGACAGAGTGAGACTCTGTCTCAAAAAAAAAAAAAAAAGTATGAAAAAAATCTTACTAATGATGTCTAGGCAACCCAGCATCCCACTATACTCCAAATTCTTGGAAGCCCCCAAGTCTCAGTCTGTCCTCATACTCTGGTTGAGTCCTTCTAGACTTGGAGGTATCACATGAAGCTCTTAACAGCCAAACAACGTTAGAATTACATAGGCACTAACTTAGTGGCTGCACATTGTAGTTCTATTGAATCATCATCTCCCATGTTTTGTGAATGATTTTAGGCAAGAGAAATTTCTTTTTCTTTTTTTTTTTTTTTTTTTTTTTTTTGAGACGGAGTCTCGCTCTGTCGCCCAGGCTGGAGTGCAGTGGCCGGATCTCAGCTCACTGCAAGCTCCGCCTCCCGGGTTCACGCCATTCTCCTGCCTCAGCCTCCCGAGTAGCTGGGACTACAGGCGCCCGCCACCTCGCCCGGCTAGTTTTTTTTTTTTTGTATTTTGTAGTAGAGACGGGGTTTCACCGTGTTCGCCAGGATGGTCTCGATCTCCTGACCTCGTGATCCGCCCGTCTCTGCCTCCCAAAGTGCTGGGATTACAGGCTTGAGCCACCGTGCCCGGCCAGGCAAGAGAAATTTCACAGTTCATTCTGTATATTTCCTCCTACCTGCCATCTGTTTCACCAGAGGGAGAAGAATCTGAAGATATTTGAAAAGAGAATTAAAACGTCTTGATAAGATACCAAAGAAAAAGTGAATGAGAAGACCCCTGAGATTTACCTGTCACCTTCCTAAAAAATTCTGTAACTGCTGTCTGTGAAAGTGTCAATCAAGACTCATCCTTGGTATAGATTGTACAGCCTGGAGTTCAACACTAGAGATGATAATAATTCAGAGTCTGGTTAGTTGGCATTAAATCTATAAAAATAATACTGGTTAATGACTTTTAGGGAAAGAAGCCTCTAGATTTTTAGTTATCCACTTCTCTCATAAGTGTAAAAGACTGCCTTTTTTCCCATTAAATATGACAACTTATATATTTCAGCAAGGAAGGATGAAGTTCTTTGTCTAATCCTGATTTAAATACATTATCATGTGAAAAATCTCTCTCTTCTATCTGCCCTAAGGATAGGTATTTTGGGGTTGTCAAGAGCTGACTCTTGGCCAGGCATGGTGGCTCACGCCTGTAATCTCAGCACTTTGGGAGGCTAAGGCGGGCAGATCACCTGAGGTCAGGAGTTCGAGACCAGCCTGGTCAACATGGTGAAACCCCATCTCTACTAAAAATACAAAAAATTAGCTGGGCATGGTGGCAGGCATCTGTAATCCCAGCTGCTTAGGAGTTAGACTTGCTTGAGCCTGGGAGGGAGAGGTTGCAGTAAGCTGAGATGGCGCCACTGCACTCCAGGCAGGGCAATAGAGCAAGATTGTATCTCAAAAACAAAAACGAAAAACCTGACTCTTGGTTGCTTCACACCACAACCCAAGGTCTAAAATTTGAACTGTTGAATCCCATTCTTAGAAAAAAATAATTAGTTACCAATGGGGAATGGGGGATCCCTTTTAATAAATTCTCTGACAACACTGAGGCAATAGTTATATTGATTTCTCCACATAAGCTCCCTCAGACACTCCACTCACCAAAAAAAGTCATCTTGGTTTCAAAGCTTTTTTCATTAGTGTTTGAACACCCCACAAAAAGACTGCCACGAAGTCTCTTTCTGTTTGGCTGGAAAGACAAGCATAATCTAGTGGTAAATTTCAACCTTGCTAATGAATCCTCCCTTTGACTTTCTGGTCAGCTTTGCTAAATGAGTAACTTTACAGCCTCCAAAGTAAGCCATTGGTGTGGGAGAGACTTGGCCTTTTTTTACTCAAAATCACCAAAGGCCTTTGTACAGAGTCCAAGTTTTTACCTTTAGTCAGTCTTTTCTATTTCACCACTGCCAGGGGTTTTGTTTTTGTGGAACAAGTAATAAGAACCCCACATATAGGTGTTTTTCTACAAAGGAACCTCCTTTGTGACCACATAATCTTACCAAGGAAAATCCCCAATGAGTTCCTGCACCAGTCCCATTACTCTGCAGCCTGGGCAGCAGTGGGTAGCTAGTCTAGGTACAAGAGTGCTCTTTTCTTTCTGTTATCACATATCCATCTGAACTCAAAAGGGCCTCACTTAAGGAATTTCCATTCTTCTAGAAATGTCATTTCATTTGAACTTGCACTTCTATGGTTTAAAGAAGACAAACACGGTCCCCACTATTAGAGTCCAGTGGGAGGGAAAAGGAAAGGAAACATTAAAAGAAATCCAGGGAAACTCTGAAGGTAAACTTGCCCTTCTGAAAACAGACAAAGGTAGACCTCTGCTTTCCTGCTACAATTTCTAGAAGAAGCAAAACCATCCTGAAACCCCTCTGGAGAGTTCAATTACAGTAAATTGGCCAACAATGATATCTGTATTTATACAGTAAGTATGTTTAATATCTTGTTCAAACTACCAATCAAGAAAAAAATGAATAAAAATAGATGATTACCTGGAAATAACTAGTAAGCATGGTTTATGGGTCAGTTCAGATCCACCACGAAGCAGATGTCAAGATAGAGTTAGATGAGCAGAGATACATTGGGGAAAATGCCTGTAAAAGTTAAAGAGGAGAAAGAAGGAGAGTAAGCCAGGAGAGTATTCAGATTGCAATACATGTCTGTCAGTAGTGAAGGAGGAGGGTAGGAAGGAGGGCTGGCCAGGAAAAATCTCAGCCCCAACCAGGCCAGTGCTTCTAAGGCAACAGCTGACCTTTAGGGGCGTCCTGCAATGGGCAGCAATGGCTCAGCTCTAGTACCTAGCTGGGTTCAACCCTTGGTAGACAAGTAACCTTGGCCTTCAGTGTAAATAGTGCGGACAATTTTACAGGTGTGGCTGGTGAAGATATCAGCTCACTGCTGTCCTCACAGTGACTCTATTGAAGAAAGTCCTAAGCATTTACCCATATGGGACATGGCTTTTTTATCACAGTCCATACAGACTGCATCACACAGGCTGACTTCTTCATTTTCAGGGTGCAGTTCGTCCAAGGTTGCTGTGGGCCTCTCCTCCTCAGGGGAAACTTAGAAGAGGAAGAATAATGAGACAAACCACAGTCCCTACCGCTGTAGTTGGTCTTGAGGCCATAACTGGTATTTATCCTCTTCCTCCTTCACTATCTACTCTTAAGTTTTTCATATCCAGTGCTATCCCCTCTACAGGTGCTGATGTCCAACCTGGTGGTGCCACTCAAACCTTCATTCTGAAGAGGCCCATGCCTTTGGAATCATACCCTTCTCAGATTGTCCATCATAGTTATAACCAGGAAAGTGAGCCCCCAGAGACACCCCAGTGGGTCACCTGGTCATGCACATTCCTCCTTGCCTGCCTTGTGCAACAGTAGTTGTAGCTCTTTCTGTTGCCCAGGGTCATGGATCCCAGCCAGAACAATGATGACCATTCTTTCTTACTGGTACCTGGACACAAGAATCTGAAGTGCCTAGGTGGCATTCATAAATTATAGTTCAATAGGACCCTTGCTATATCCCCTAGTGAGAGAGCACGTCTTCTGGGGACTTGGACCTTTAACCCTTCAGAACTCAAAGTTGTGAGGACGGGAAGCACAAAGTTCCCAGCGGGTCACTGGGAGTGATGGCAGTGGAATCACTCTTGCTTCCACCTTTTTGTTTGTGGACTCATGCACTCTTTCTATTGGTGACACAGAATCATATAAAGGTCTCTGTGATTTAGTCTATGTACTATAACCTGAAGGATGGCACCTCATCCTTGCAGAATATTGCCTACAAGCTGGTGCTTCAGCTATACCTTCACTCTATTAGTGCAGCTAATTCTACATAGCTTACTGTGTAATACATCAGTGGCTCCTATAGCCAAGGGGTCATTTCTGCATCATCTTTGCTGTAAAGCGGCTCTTCTGATCGGACACAATATTGCATAGGATTTCAATCGGGCATTCTGGGAGTTTCCAGATAGTGGTACTGACTGAGACTCTGTGGGCAAGAAAGGCAAACTCATGACCAGAATACATATCTATTCCCATGTGGACGAACTGGATGGAGGAGACCCATTACAATCAGCCAAGTGGCCATTTGGACTATTCTAGGAATAACATCATATCAGAGGCTCAGTTTCTGTTGTTAGCACATTGGACATTCAAAAGCAGCATGAACTAGATCAGGGTTAGTAAGTAGAGTCCATGCCATTGGCTCATGTATAGCCTCTGTCTCTGTCACCTTTCATTTCCCTGTCACGTCAATTCATGGTAAATGGCCAAGACTGACTAACATTACTGGCCAAGTCCATTCTGTCTATGTGGTTGTTTAGTGCCTCTTCAATGACAAATACTTTTGAGTGGGAATTTTTTTGTATGTGATACAAAGATCTTTATGCATTATGCCCACTCCCATATATCCATCCAAATGCCTCTCCTTCTGACCATTTTGTCTCCAGTCTTCCAGTCCTTTCCTTTTCAGTACTACTAAACATGAAAGTGTATATATTCTTGTCCAAGCAATCACCTCTTCTCCCACACAAAATGAATGACCAGCTGCAACGCTTGTAGTTCTACCTACTGGGAAGTTTCTGAGCTACTCTCCATTTTTAACTTTCACCCACATATGGAACCAACCAATCCATAAAACAACCCATGATAATTGCATGAACTAATTTTCCTACTAAGTGCCCCACACCACCTCTATTATCCATCCATCCATCCATCCATCCTATTGAGCCTTTCAATACTTGCCATGGTATTCCAGGGTCCCTACTTCTTTGTTTCTTGTTTGTTTGGTTGGTTGTTTTTTTTTTTTTTTTTTTTTTTTTTTTTTTTTTTTTTTTTTTTTTTTGAGACGGAGTTTTGCTCTTTTTGCCCAGGCTGGAGTGCAATGGCACAATCTCGGCTCCCCGCAACCTCCCCCTCCCAGGTTCAAGCGATTCTCCAACCTCAGCCTCCCGAGTAGCTGGGATTATAGGCACCCACCACCAAGTCCTGCTAATTTTTGTATTTTAGTAGAGATGGAGTTTCACCATGTTAGCCAAGCTGTTTCGAACTCCTGAACTCAAGTGATCTGCCTACCTTGGCCTCCCAACGTGCTAGGATTATAGGTGTGAGCCACCACACTCGGCTGTAGCTTTTCTTTTGTCTAACAAGCTGACGGTTTTCACCAGTCATCCTGTCTCATGTTTCAGTGGTGGCTCCATTTCTCTTGCTCTAGATCTTCTCTCCAGTGCTGCTCCTTCATATTTACTAAGTTCCTTGCCTGGAGTAAAATGGGGCTAAGAACAGACTAATTGATGAAAGTCTTGACCTGTATCTAGAGGTCAGGGTTGAGTAATGGGTAGGAAGCTTCCCTACAGCAGCCATTGGTAACAGGAGCCACTAAAGTCACCTGAGGGCTTCGGCTACCATTAGAGTCAAAGCACCTTAGTCCGACCTGTCCAGCCCCATTCTCTTAAGAGTCTCTCTACATGCAGAGGAACTTCAATAACACTAACCAGACTTCTGTTATCTTGATATCATTTTTAGAAGTCTCATGGGTATGGCTGCATGTTCAAGGAAATGAAGACCTACTTCTCCTCACACTGTGAGGGTGACTTCTCCTCATACTGTGAGGGTGACTTCCCTTCATACTGTGAGGTTGTACAGCAGACCTAAGCACAGCAACTATGGAATTCTTGTTGTTCCAGGACTACCATTTTAGAACCTTATTACATTAGAAGTATTTTTAAAGCCAATTATATTAAAATAAGTGTTTCAGGTTATCTATTGCTACAAAACAAGCCACTCCAACCTCAGTGGTATCAAATGATAAAAATAATTGGTTATTATTATCTCTCATGGTCCTGTGGATTGAGCTCAGCTAGGCAGCTGTCTCTCAAGGTCTCTCAGGCAGTTGGTGTCAGATGGAAGCTGGGACTGGAGTCATCTCAAAGGCTTCTTTACTCACATGTCTGGTGGCTGATTCTGGCCGTTGTCTAGGACTGCTGACTGGAACACCTACAAGTAGCCTCCCCATGTGGCCTAGGCTTCCTTGCTGGATGACTGGATGCTGAGAAAATGTCCAGAGAAGGAACCAGGCAGAAGCTCTGTCACTTCTTATGATCTATCCTCTGAAATCACATAGTGTCACTTCCACCACCTTCTGTTGACAGAAAAGCCACAAAGTCCACCCAGGTTCAAGGGGAAGGGATATAGATTCCATCTCTCTCTCTCTCTTTTTTTTTTTTTTTTTTTTTTTTTTTTTGAGACGGAGTCTCACTCTGTCACCTAGGCTGGAGTGCAGTTGCACAATCTCAGCTCACTGCAACCTCTGCCTCCCAGGTTCAAGTGATTCTCCTGCCTCAAACTCGTAAGTAGCTGGGACTACAGGTGCGTACCACCAGGCCTGGCTAATTTTTTGTATTTTTTAGTAGAGACAGGGCTTCACCATGTTGGCCAGGCTGGTCTCGAACTCCTGACCTCGTGATCCACCCACCTCAGCCTCCCAAAGTGCTGGGATTACAGGCGTGAGCCACTGCGCCCGGCCTAGATTCCATCTCTTAATCAAGAAGGGGCTAGGTCACATGGTAGGATGAGCATGTGGGATGAGAAATACCATTACAGCCTTTTTTGAAAAATATAATGTCACAGTACATTTTTTTCAGTAATATTGAATGGATGGTGACTGAGTGAATACAAGTTATCTTTGTTATCCAAATTTCCAAATTACCAGGGGCTCCACTGAAACATTGTGATATAGGAAAGCAAAAATCACCCTATAATAAAAATATTCCCTAATATGCACTCAAACATCTCTTCCTACTTAACATTGAGAGTGTCTCTGATTATTGGAAGTTGTAAATCTCTATCTACACAATGCAAATAAAAATATAAATCTTGCAAAAGATAAAATATTCCTTTAAATTAATTGTTTTTAGAGAATATTTAGACTCTTTTGTATCTGCTAAACCAATTAACAACCTAAGAAGTAAACAATCAATAAGGATAATCATGTTAGAGGAATTATTTGAAAAACCAAATATTAATAAAGGCATTAGGGAAAGTCGTTTAAACCCTTTGAGTATTTTTGCATGCATTTTGAGTGAATGTTCTGTATGTTATTAATTTTTACTGGAAAAATGATGTGCCCTTCAAAAAGCGAAAAAAAGGAACACTTGATTTAATTATGGTACATTGGCAGGTCTTGGTGGCTCATGCCTGTAATCCCAACACTTTGGGACGCTAAAACAGGAGGATCGCTTGAGCCAAGGAATTTGAAACCAGCCTGGGCAACATAGTGAGACCCTGTCTCTTCAAAAATTAAAAAAATTAACCAGGCATGGTGGCTTGTGCCTGTAGTCCCAGCTACTCAGAAGGCTGAGGTGAGAGGATCGCTTGAGCCCAGGAGGTTGAGGTTGCATTGAGCTGTGATTGCCCCACTGTCCAGCCTGGGCAACAGACCCTGTCTCAAAACATGAAAAAAATTCAGGGTACATTTTAAGGACTAGCCTATAGTTTCTACAGTAACCTAAATTTTGTCACTTATATTAATACCAGGGGTCCCCAACCCCCCGGGCTCTGGACCAGTACCTGTCCGTGGCCTGTTAGGAAATGGGCCACATAGCAGGAGGTGAGTGGGCACAAGTGAGCATTATTACCACTTGAGTTCCACCTTCTGTCGGATCAGTGGGAGCATTAGATTCTCATAGGAGCACAAACTCTATTGTGAATTGCACATATGAGGGATCTAGGTTGCACTCTCCTTATGAGGATCAAACGCCTGATGATCTGAGGTGAAAGAGTTTTATCCCCAAGCCATCCTCCCCATCCCCTACCCCACCTCCCTGACTCTACCCAGCCCCACTTGCCATCTGTGAAAAAATTGTCTTCCATGAAACCTGTCCCTGGTGCCAAAAAGTTTGGGGACCACCGACTTATACAACAACATTATTTTTATATTTTTTAGTTTAAATTTTCAGAGAAATTCCTAGTCAAAATTCTTCCTGTGAGATTTTGATCTCTTTTTGAGTAGATTTACCGCAGTGGCCTTTTTTCCATCAATTTTGATAAAAGAACCTTCTGTATTATACACAAGCTTTCATCCTTCCCTAGAGAGTTAAGTATGAGCAATGTGATAGTATTTGGTGACAGTATTTTCATAGCTGTCTTAGAAAGCCTACCATATCAAGCGAAATTAAACCTGAGATCTTCAAAAGAGTAAAGTTTTTGCCTTCGAAAGTAGATGTTTCTGTAATTATCTGCTAGATATTCTTTCATCAGATGTTTAATGGGCACCTTCTTTCTGGAGGGCAGTGTGCCAAGTACTATGGGAATCACAAAGATGAACAGACTCTGTGATAAATGCATTAATATATACATTTTCATTCAAAGTCACTGTGAAGTATACACCACCGTCTCCACCACTACCACCATCACTAGTGAAACCAACTCCATCACCTCCCTCACCACCCTCATTACCTCCACTTTTGCCACCACCGGCACTACCATCATTATCAACACCACTTATACCGCCTTTGCCACCACCAAAATCACCATCCTCACCTCTACCACAACCACCATTACAATTACCACCACCACCATCACCATCATTTTCATCACCCCCATCACTCTCACCATCACTGGGATCATCAGCAGCAGCAGCCACATACATCTAACAGTGTAAAACACATTTACTGTGAAAACTGGGTTTAAACAGACAACTTTACCCTAAAGTTATTTGGAAAAACGTATTTCTCATGTGTTGAATTCACTTGTACTTCTCGGTGTACATCCCATATCACATATCACAAGTGATGCATGCCAGTATGCTGAAATTTTCAGACCAGTTCTTCAGCATTTTGACATGCTAGGAGGAAATTTTAGGTTTAAAGGAAATGTAAAAACTACTTATTCCAACTCTCATTTTTTAGGTGAAGAAGATGAGGCAAGGCCGGGCGCGGTGCCTCAAGCCTGTAATCCCAGCACTTTGGGAGGCCGAGACGGGCGGATCACGAGGTCAGGAGATCAAGACCATCCTGGTTAACACGGTGAAACCCCGTCTCTACCAAAAAATAGAAAAAATTAGCCTGGCATGGTGGCGGGCGCCAGTAGTCTCAGCTACTAGGGAGGCTGAGGCAAGAGAATGGCGTGAACCCGGGAGGTGGAGCTTGCAGTGAGCCAAGATCATGCCACTGCTCTCCAGCCTGGGCAACAGAGCCAGACTCCGTCTCAAAAAAAAGAAAAGAAAATGAGGCAAGAGGTGAAGTGACTTGTCCAGGGCCACATGAGTAGACAGCAACAGATGAAAAAGGAAGTCAATTCTCTTTATTTACTCACTGCCCAGGAGCTTCCTCTCTCCGGCCACTGGACTCCTACTGCAGCAGGACCAGCTAAGAACTATCGATCCAGTTTGAGAAAAAAGTTATCACACTGCTTAGGCAGATACACACTCTGAAGAAAAGGAGAAAGTGCAAATCCTCAGGAGTCCTTTCAACTCAATTTATGGCTGGTTATGTAAATGAGGAGGTGGTGCAAGAGAATGGGGTCATGAGCTTCCTGGGGATTAAGCATGACAAGGCCGTCCGTCCTGGGATGAAATGATACTTTGCACTTGTATAATACCTTTCATCCATCCAGCAATAATAAATAAGACTTTGTACTTTCAGCTAAATATTGCAAAACGTAACAAATATTTAACTCATGAATCCTCAGAACCACCAAGAAGGGAAAACTTTTGAAAGGAAGAAAGAAAACAGCTTCATCCTCATGATCCACGGGAGAATCTAAGGTCAGAAGAAACGGGTCTACACCTGGCCTGGCAACACCGCTGGCAGGACTCCTGACATGCAAGGACATTCCTGTGTGTGAACACTGTCTAAGGTGACCTAGACACAGGATTTCAAAAAGAGCAGAGGTAAACCAGAAAAACCCCTGCTTGTACATTCGGCCCAGGGAATCTATGAAGCTTTCAAAGAGGTTTGGTTCTGAGTCTATAAGGGTTCTTTGAAGCCTCTTCAAAGGTTTCTGCTGGCATATCCCCTAACAGAAATTTTTAAAACCGTGTACTCCTTCACAAAATTTTTAGTTGACATCTAAAATATTACATCGTATGTTTAAATAATTGCAAAGGTTGTAATTTTTGGGATGTTATTAATATCGATATTTTAAAATAAACTATTGCAATGTGCTCTGAAATATCCAATTGAATCTAAATCCAAGCAATCTGATGCCCACCACATCCATTTTAGAAGTCTACAAATGAGCTCTTTTTTAACAGTCAGATGTTTTCTCCCTAAACTCCTATTTTTATTCTACTTCTACATATTTTATCTTAATGTGCTATATTATTATGCTTAAAGGTCTTATTATTCATTCTGTTATATTATACTTCTCTGCATTAAAAATGTTTGTAAATTTATTTTTTATTTCCTGTGTTATTGTGAGACTGATTTGTAATAACAAATAGGTCCAGCATGTAATGGCTCAACACAATCAAAACCTACTTCTTTCCCACAGAATAGTCCTGGGTGAGGTCCCCAGGGAAGCAAAGTGCTCCCCACCACACAATGATGAGGGGAATCTAGTTCCTTTCATCTTATGGTTTCACTGTCTTCTAGAAAAAGGGTTTAGCTTGTGGGCCTATTTTTGTGTGCCCTGGGAGCTAAGAATAAATTTACATCTTTAAAAGGCTACCAAAAAAAAAAAATGTAGAATATGCATCAGAGGCTTTATGTGGCCGCAAAGCCCAAAATAGTTACTGTCTGGCTTTTTACCAAAGTTTGCCAACCCCTTTCCTAGAGCCTCATTCTCAATTCATGTAGCTGGTAGAAGGAGAAAAAGCAAAGAAAAGCACAGAAGATATTTCATGGGACCAGGCCTGGAAGTGACCTATATCATTTCCACTCACATTCTGTTGCCAGAACAATTACGTGACCACATGTCCCAGCAAGGGTGATGGGGAAAAGTAGGCTAGCTACGTACCCGAAGGAGGGTGGAACAAATTTTGGGAGCCAGGTAATAGTTTCCACCATGGCCAAGCCTCTAAAGAGTCAAAAACTTCTTATCATGACAATTATTACTGGTGTAAAAATATCAAAATAACCCACATACATGATAAATTAATAGAAATAACAAAAATTACTAAAGAGTCAAAAACTTCTTATCATGACAATTATTACTGGTGTAAAAATATCAAAATAACCCACATACATGATAAATTAATAGAAATAACTTGAAACATTTTATTAGAGGTATAGTTCTTAATAAGATGAATGGGACTATTTTCAATTAGTTCATGTGTCTCAACTTAGAGTACCAGTTTTATTCCTACTTTTTATTTTTATAAATGTTACCGCCCAAAAATCTTTATATAAAAAGATATATAAGAGGATGGATGGGAATGAAAGAAGTTTTTTCCTTTTTTTTTTTTTTTAAGAAATAGGGTCTCACTTGGTCACCAAGCTGGAGTACAGTGGTACAATCAGAGCTCACTGCAGCCTTGGACTCCTGGGCTCAAGCGATCCTCGCGCCTCAGCCTCTGAGTAGCTGGGACTATAGGTACATGCTGCCACACCTAGCTGTTTTTAGAACTTTTATTGTTAACTTTTCCTATCTATTTAATGAAAAAGAAAAAGTATGAATTGTTAAAAATGAAGTCTGGCAGCTAGCATATAATGCTACTTTGTATTAATAGGAGTAAAAATAAATGTTTTAAAAAGAAGAAATAGGCCAGGTACAGTGGCTCACGCCTGTAATCCCAGCACTTTGGGAGGCTGAGGTAGGATGATTGCTTGAGCCCAGGAGTCTGAGGCCAGTCTGGGCAATATAGTGAGACCCTGTCTCTGTTTTTTAAAAAAATAAAAAATTAAAAATCAGTTAAAAGAAGAAATAAGTTGAGAATTGACTACCACTGGAAAAATATTCAATGATGTAATTTCATAGAAGTAGGTTTTAATTACTTTATTCAATGATGTGTACATTATGTAAAAAAATCAGGTGAATTTTTAATCCATGAATTCCATCTTGTGTAGTAGAGAATGTAGTAACCTCAGAAAACATTCCATTTAAATTTAAAACTATTTTTATGTTATCCCCAAGTTTAGAAGATCATTCACACTGCTTTCTACAAAAGGTGAATGACACTCGGAAAGGCACGTGAAAATTTGGTATGTGCTTGATATGGATGCATCACTCAGCCCTGAATCAGCATCAGTATCTGGCACCGCATCTGCTGCTCGGAGACATTTTTTTCAGCTAATCTCCCCTCCTAGGTTTTGAGAATTTTGTTTTGAAAATAAGTGAAAACAGAAAGCAGACTCCATTTTTAGCATTTGAAGTGTTCTTTGCTTTGCTGTCATGGGTCTCTCTTTCCAGAGCTATGCATTCTTTGACAATAACCAGAGAAGCCAGGGATGGGAGGTGCTCAGTCACTCCATCTCTCCACTCTACAATATGTCTGAATACATAGCCTCCCAATACAGGCCCAAATACCCCAACTCTAAAACCACACCTCACACTTAATGGAAAGACCTGCTGGGTGATTTGCTTCATTATTAAAGGAGGCTTTCTCAAAGCCAATACTTCAAATGGTCCCTTTGTTTCCCCCTCGCCTATTTCCCAGAGGTCTCAAGACTTTGGAGGTACCAAGGTAAGATTCAAGACTGGTAAGGAGGGCCGGGCGCGGTGGCTCAAGCCTGTAATCCCAGCACTTTGGGAGGCCGAGACGGGCGGATCACGAGGTCCTGGGAAACCCCGATCGAGCCGGTCCATCCTGGTCCCAGAACATGGTGAAACCCCAGTGAGCGAGATCTCCACTGCACTCCACTAAAAAAAAAAAAAAAAAAAAAAAAAAAAAAAACTAGCCGGGCGAGGTGGCGGGCGCCTGTAGTCCCAGCTACTCGGGAGGCTGAGGCAGGAGAATGGCGGGAACCCGGGAGGCGGAGCTTGCAGTGAGCTGAGATCTGGTCACTGCACTCCAGCCTGGGCGACAGAGCAAGACTCCGTCTCAAAAAAAAAAAAAAAAAAAAAAAAGACTGGTAAGGAGAAGATAGGCTATTTTGAGATGGAAAGTGAAAATAAGAATTTGGCCGGCTATGATGGCTCATGCCTACAATCCCAGCACTTTGGGAGGCTGAGGTGAGAAGATTGCTTAAGTCTAGGCAACATAGTAGAAGACCAGCCTAGGCAACATAGTGAGATCTCGTCTCTACACACACACACACACAAAAAAAAAAATTAGCCGGGCATGGTAGGCACAGGCCTGTAGTCCCAGCTACTGGGGAGGCTGAGGTAGGAGGATCGCTTGAGCCAAGGAAGCCAAGGCGGCAGTCAGCCATGATCATGCCACTGCACTTCAGCCTGGGTGACAGAGCAAGACATTGTCTCTCTCTCTCTCTCTCTCTCTCTGTCTTTATCTCTTTCTCTCTCAAAAAAAAAAAATAAAATAAAATAAAATAAAATAAATTGTAGGGCCGGGCATGGTGGCTCACGCCTGTAGTCCCAGGACTTTGGGAGGCCAAGACAGGTGGATCACGAGGTCAGGAGTTTGAGACCAGCCTGGCAATATGGTGAAATCCCATCTGTACTAGAAATACAAAAATTAGCCAGGCATGGTGGTGCGTGCCTGTAGTCCCAGCTTCTCAGTAGGCTGGGGCAGAAGAATCACTTGAACCTAGGAGGCGGAGGTTGCAGCAAGCCGTGATCACACCACTGTACTCCATCTTGGATGACAGAGAGAGACTCCACCAAAAAAAAAAAAAAAAAAAAAAAAAGATGTTGTATGAAACTTAAGGCTAGCCTTCAGAGAGAACAAGCCAAAATTGATTCTCTTAAAAGAAAAATCTGTGCTCATACACCTCCTTAGAAAGTTACTTAACTTAGCTTGAAGATTGTTCTTTTAGGGAGATTTCTGTATACTGTTCGTTTGGGTAAGCAAAAGAGGTATTTAGCTAAGACCACACGTCCATGTTTTCTAGTCTAGCTCACAGCTAATATTCTTGGTGCTAGCTTTTGACATTCCAAGCTCCCTGGGCCTTCTAACTCTTATGTTTTATGGTTTAAACATTCTATGGTATGTCTGAATGTTTTTCTGAAGGTTAGAGAGAACCAATGGCATTTTTAAACAAAAGGGCTAAGTGGAAAAGCAGTGTTTCTGGAAGATAAATCCAACAAAATTGTGAGGGAAAAATGTGGGGAGACCAATTGGGAAACTATCACAGTTGTCCTTGAGATGCTAGTCCAGGGCTTGGACTAAGATGGTAGAAGGAAACCGGAATCATATATCTCACTTCTTTTGATTTTCCCCTTTTTTTCTTGTTAGAAGAACTCCCATTTTATTTGGGTATCTACACATCAGGGAAGATGACACTATCCCTGGCTCAGGGCCATATCTTGATTAATCTAAGCCAATCATGACAACCCTATACTCATTACCAGTGACTGATTGTTTTTAAAATGAGCATGTTTTGGCCAACGAGATGTGAGAAGTCTGCTGAAGGACTTTAGGGAAATATTTATTTATTCATATTACATACACAAGAGAAACTACTGTCCGCTTCATCTGAACATTGGGGTATCTAGGGTGATGCCTAGATCTCTGGAAGCCATTTTGTAACCAAGAGGGCAGCTGGCCTGAAGATGAAGATGGGTGAACAGAAAGATAGGAATGATCAGGGTCTTTGATCATGTTTTTCAGCCACCCAGCCTCCTGATTTTTGAACTTGTATCACCAGGAGAATAATGGCACTGAAGAAATTTGGACAGCCAGAAGAAAGAGTTTAGAAGAAGACAATGAAACTATCAGTGTTAAAAGTGTCTAATGTGAGGAGCAGTGTTGTTTCTAGGTAAAATGGCCAGAACCTAATTAAAAACATGGAAGTGGAGTGAAGGAGTAATATTAGAACTCAAAATTTCAGTGCAGAAATTACTTGCAGAGGCTGGGCGCGGTGGCTCAAGCCTGTAATCCCAGCACTTTGGGAGGCCGAGACGGGCGGATCACGAGGTCAGGAGATCGAGACCATCCTGGCTAACACGGTGAAACCCCATCTCTATAAAAAATTAGCCGGGCGAGGTGGCGGGCGCCTGTACCCAGCTACTCGGGAGACCAGGAGAATGGCGTGAACCCGGGAGGCGGAGCTAGTGAGCTGAGATCCGGCCACTCACTCCAGCCTGGGCGACAGAGCGAGACTCCGTCTCAAAAAAAAAAAAAAAAAAAAAAAAAGAAATTACTTGCAGAAACTGGTATCTACTGGTAAGGAATTATGTTGGAACATTGACCATGTCCTAATGTCCACACCTAATGCCTCCAGGCAGAATCCAACACCAGGGGAAAAAAATCACAAATCACCATCTGCTTAAAGAAAAAGGAGAGAGATGTCCTTGTCAACCTATTTTTAAGATAAAGATCTACTTACATTTCAGAACAGGAATTCTGATTTCCCCAAAAAGAGAAGGGAAAGAGACAAAAAAAAAAAAAAAAAATCTTCAGCATTGATTCTTCATCAGCAAAATTCAATAAGAATGTTTCCAGATAATTTAAGGATTTTAGCATCTCTGGTTTTAAAGGGGAGTCCTAATCATCTCTTCAACAATATGAAAATCCAGTCTCATTTTTATTGAATGAGGGCAGAATCCTTATCAGATTAGATTCTTTGTGTTTTTTGCAGAAAGAAGGAACAAGAAAAAAAATCCATTATGGTAGATGACCTGTCTGATGATGGTAAGCACAGCTTCAGTACATCCGGTTTTTTGCAGGGTGCTTTTACACACTGTTTCCAGTCCTCACAGCAACTCTGCCTGGCAGATATTGTTAGTTCAGATTTATGATAAGGAAAACAGAAGATTAGAGAGACTAAGTAATTTGCCCATGGCCACAGTTAGCTGGGATTCTAAACCAGGTCTGCCTATTTTCAAGGTACATGCCTTGCTTGCCACACCACTGACTTTTTAAGAGAGACAATAAAGGGAAAGCAGGAAAAGCAATGGGAATGGCAGTGTGCATGCTTTTCAATAGTGAAAGTCAGCAGAAGAGTCAGAGAAGGAGCAACCAGAAACATCATGTTAAACCCTGAAGTCTGTCACCACCATCCACTCTCCTCAGTCAACTGGATAATCTTGAGACTCTTTTTTTTTTTTTTGACGGAGTTTCACTCTTGTTGCCCAGGCTGGAGTGCAATGGTGCAATCTTGGCTCACTGCAACCTCTGACTCCCGGGTTCAAGCGATTCTCCTGCCCCAGCGTCCCGAGTAGCTGGGATTACAGGCACGTGCCACCATACCCAGATAATTTTGTATTTTTAGGAGAGACGGGGTGTCACCATGTTGGTCAGGTTGATCTCAAACTCTTTACCTCAGGTGATCTGCCCGCCTCGGCCTCCCAAAGTGCTGGGATTACAGGGGTGAGCCACCGCACCTGGCCGAGACTCTTAAATGGAGAGGGCACAGTCCCAAGGCAACTTGATGCTTCCCTACAGGAGCAATTTCATATTCGCTAAAAATGCTTTCCTCCTAAATACACTTATGAAAGAAATCACTGTATTTGCAAACAGCCCTGGCATGCAATATTAAGGTAGTGATCCCAAAATTCTGTTGTTGGCTCTATTTGCTTCCCATTACCCAGTGTCTTGGTCAGACTCATCCATTCCCATGGCTTTGACTACCTTTCATACACTGACAAGCTCCAAATGTATATCTGCAGAGCACTTTCCAGTCTTAGACACCACTTAACGTCACCTATGGTGTTCCCACGGGAACCTAAAACTCAATGTATCTAATGTATCACGCCTATAATCCCAGCACTTTGAGAGGCCGAGACTGGTGGATCCACTAAGGTCAAGAGTTTGAGACCAGCCAGGCCAACATGGTGAAACCCCATCTCTACTAAAAATACAAAATCAGCCCAGGGTCTTGGCACGCGCCTGTAATCCCAGTTACTCAGGAGGCTGAGGCAGGAGAATCGCTTGAATCTGGGAAGAGGAGGTTGCAGTGAGCCAAGATCACACCACTGCACTCCAGCCTGGGTGTCAGAGCGATCTCAGCTCACTGCTACCTCCACCTCCCAAGTTGAAGCAATTCTCATGCCTCAGCCTCCTGAGTAGCTGGTACCACAGATGCCCACCACCACACCCAGCTAATTTTTGTATTTCTTTAGTGGAGACGGGGTTTCACCATGTTGGTCAGGCTGATCTTGAACTCCTGATCTCAGCTGATCCACTCGCTTTGGCCTCTCGAAGTGCTGGGATTACAGGTAGGGGCCACCACACCCAACCAGTTGATGTTATATTCACAGTTGATATTATATTCAAACAACCTAACATCATTGGCAAATGTAATGGTGCATTTCTTGAGATAATGAGATGGATTTGTAATCTAGTCTAACTTTTTCATCTCAACTATTTCAAAATTACGTTGAAGCTCTAATTCACAGAACACTTATACACGTGATTACAATTACTGTGCAGCTAGAGTGGATGCCAATAGGAAGGTACCTGAGCAACAACAGAAGTGGCCAACTTCTGTAAAGACAGGTTTGAGGCCATCACTTAGAACTGTGCAGCCCCAAGTTAGCCTCCCCTCCTCTGGAACACAAACTCCCCTGGCAGTTCTGCAGGCCCTTTTACCATAATGGCCAGTAGTACATTCTGCTTAATAGCCATGTTCTGTTAATCACAGGAGGCAGTGAGTGCCAGAAATCACTCACCATGCTCACTACCTACTCTGCAGGGACCACAGTCTATGCCATTAGATCCCACACGCTGGAGAAACTTTGATCCACAGCCTGAGGCAAGTCACCAAGTCCTACCCTGCCACTGTGAAGGTTTACGGTATCAATTTCTTTATGTACCAGCTGCCAGTAACACACAAGTTAGGAATTTCTCCCTTATCTACCAAATTCTATCTCTGTTATCAGAAATGGATTTATAGATTTTTCAGCAAACTAATAAAGCTTAAACATCAGGACCCTCAATTTCATGGGAACTTTCCAAGGTCCTGGAAGAACTATATTAATGTGTTCACAAGGCCCTTTTTTTTTTTTTTTTTTGAGACGGAGTTTCGCTTTGTTGCCCAAGGAGTGCAATAGCGTGATCTTGGCTCACTGCAACCTCTGCCTCCTGGTTCAAATGATTTTCCTGCTTCAGCCTCCCTGGTAACTGGGATTACAGGCGCACATCACCATGCCCAGCTAATTTTCTGTATTTTTAGTTTAGACACGGGGTTTCACCATGTTAGCCAGGCTGGTCTTGAACTCCTGACCTCAGGTGATCTGCCCGCCTTGGCCTCCCAAAGGCCAAGGATTACAGGTATGAGCCACCATGCCTGACCCAAAGCCATAAGTTTTTGTAAAATTTATAAAAGTAGAATATTTCAACTGCAATCAGTAAAGGTTATTGTTTTCCTCTCTGACTTCCATTGGGTTGGTGATGAGCATTTTGGGATACCAAGTTAAGAAAGAGTTAAGAATGGATACGTATGTTTGAATTTAGTGAGATTTATTTATGTGCTTTATAATTTCCACATCAGAAAATTAGGACAATACTACCTACCTTTCAGGGTTATTTTGAGCATGATATGAGATAACAATTTGGCAGCCAGCATATTCACCACTGAACCCAAAGAAGTGTCCTAACTTCCTGAAATTCTAACCTCTTTCTCTGTACTGTTCAGCCTTTCCAGATAAGTTGGCTTCCAGTAAAACAGTAAACACAACAGGAATTTACCTAGTTTAGCTGGACTGATCCTAGCATGCTATAGATAAGTTAGATAAATATCATTATGCCTGTGATTACCCCTGCCCTCAAAGCATCACCTCTGTCAGGAGTTCAGGGAAAGAGAACAGACGGAATGGTGGGAAAAAAAAAAAAAAAAAAAGTAAAATGCCAACACAGAAAAGTAAAACCAGGCCATAATTCCTGAGAAGGAGCCAAAGATTGGCAAAGAAAAGTGATGAACTCCTAGGGATGATGATAAAAACCTCTCAGGTGGAATAATGATATACTTTTATGAGGAAATGGACAGACTTAACTGTCCTACCCTCCCTGCCATCTGCAAGCCTGCCACTAGGATTTCCCAATTTTTCACGGCTGATTTCTCAAGCTTTGATTGGAAGCCAATCGTGCCCTAGAGAGACAGGCAACATTTCTTTGCCCCAAGAAGTTCAGGATTGTATTCTGAGATCATGGTAAATCTCTTCTGGTCTCTCCTTCTACTTGTGTGAATGTGGGAAAGTTACTTAACACTTTCCTTTCCTCAGCTATTCAATAAGGTGATGACAGTAACCTCCTCATAGATAAAGTGACCACATAATTTACTGTCCAAGAGAGGTACTTTTGAGAATGAAGGGGGCACTACTAATCATTATATTGTGACAGGTATAAGTGGAGACCGTTTGGTAAATCAAGATGCACGGTCACTTTGCACATAGAGCTGTTGTGAATATCAAATGAGGGTACACATGTAAAATACTTATTTGAGGTCGGGCACAGTGGCTCATTCCTGTAATCCCAGCACTTTGGGAGGCCGAGGTGGGCGGATCACCTGAGGTCAGGAGTTCAAGACCAGCCTGGTCAATATGGTGATACCCTGTCTCTTTTAAAAATACAAAAATTAGCCCGCTGCGGTGGCAGGCACCTGTAATCTTAGCTACTTGGGAGGCTGAGGCAGAAGAATTGCTTGAACCCAGGAGGCAGAGGTTTCAGTGAGCCAACATTGTGCCACTGCACTCCAGCCTGGGTGACAAAGCAAGACCCCGTCTCAAAAAAAAAAAAACTTATTTGGGAGGCTGAGATGGGAGGATCACTTGAGGCCAGGAGTTTGAGACCAGCCTAGGCAACACAGAGAGACACCATTTCTTTTTTTTTTTTTTTTTTTTTTTTTTTTGAGATGGAGTCTTGCTCTGTCGCCCAGGCTGGAGTGCAGTGGCCAGATCTCAGCTCACTGCAAGCTCCGCCTCCCGGGTTTACACCATTCTCCTGCCTCAGCCTCCCGAGTAGCTGGGACTACAGGCACCCACCACCTCGCCCGGCTAGTTTTTTTGTATTTTTTTTAGTAGAGACGGGGTTTCACCGTGTTCGCCAGGATGGTCTCGATCTCCTGACCTCGTGATCCACCTGTCTCGGCCTCCCAAAGTGCTGGGATTACAGGCTTGAGCCACCGCGCCCGGCCAAGAGAGACACCATTTCTAAAAAAAAAATGAAAAAAGAATTAGCCAGGCTCAGTGGCTACATCTATGCACCTGTAGTCCCAGCTACTCAGGAGGCTGGGGCAGGAGGATTGCTTGAGCCCAGGAGTTTGGGGCTGCAGTGAGCTATGACCATGCCACTTCACTCCAGCCTGAGTGACAGAGCAAGGCCCTGTCTCTGAAACAAAAATTGACTATTATTTTTCTTTTTACATATGTATTATGTAATATTGGTGGCTGTATTATAATATATAAAATCAGTTCCATACTTATAAACATTTTAGTTGCTTTCAGTTTTATTTTTAGTGAAAGATGGATAGATTTATCAAACAATGCTGCAAAGAACATACATCTGTAATACCTTGTACATACATCTCGTACTTACAGCTTTCAATATAAGAAGTAGAATTGCTGGGTCAAAACAATTTGAAATTTGGATCCATCTAAATAAACTGCCATCCAAAGAGACTGAATGTGTGCTGTAAGAGTTTTCCCATATTTTCTTTAACTTCAGGTTGTCAATCAAGATCAACTTTTTAAATAAGTACTCAGAAGTAGATGGCTGATTATATGGTAGTTATATTTTTAACTTTTTGAAGAACCTCCCTGCTGTTTTCCATAGTGACTGTACCATTTTACATTTCCACCAACAGTAAACAAGTGTTCCAGTTTTACCACATCCTCACCAACATCTCTTATCTTTTGTCTTTTTGGTAATAGTCATATCAACAGGAGTGAGGTGATACCTCATTGTGGTTTTGATTTATGTTTTCCTGATGATTAGTGGAATTGAACATTTTTTAATATACCCATTGGCCGTCTGTATGTGTTTTTTTAAAGAAATGTATATTCAAGTCCTTAGTCCATTTGAAAATCAGGCGTTAGTTTTTTTGCTGTTGAGTTGTGGGAGTTCTTTATTTCAGAAATTTTATCCAATAGAATTGACATCAGGATCTCAAAGAAATATTTGCAATCCTGTGTTCATTGCAGTGCTATTCATAATAGCCAAGATGTGGAAATGACCTAAATGTTCATCAGTAGATGGATGGATAAGAAAATGTTGTGTATATATACAATAGAATATTATTCAGCTTTAAAACAGGAGGAAATCCTGAATATGCGACAACATAGATGAAACTTAAGGACATTATGCTAAGTAAAATAAACCAGCCACAGAAGGACAAATATTGCATGATTCCACTTATATGAGAAACCTAAAATAGTCATATATATGGAAGCAGAGAGCAGAGGAGGGGAAGAGAAAACAGGGAGTTGTTAAAGTTTCGGTTATGTGAGGTGAATAAGTTCTAGAAATCTGCTGTATAATATTGTGCCTATAGTTGACAATATGATATTGCATACTTAAAAATCTGTTGCCGGGCATGGTGGCTCATGCCTGTAATCCCAGCACTTTGGGAGACCGAAGCAGGAGGATCACCTGAGGTCGGGAGTTCGAGACCAGCCTGACCAACATGGATAAACCCCGTATCTACTAAAAATACAAAATTAGCCGGGCGTGGTGGCACATGCCTGTAATCCCAGCTATTCGGGAGGCTGAGGCAGGAGATTCGCTTGAACCTGGGAGGTGGAGGTTGCGGTGAGCCGAGATTATGCCATTGCACTCCAGCCTGGCCAACAAGAGCAAAACTCCGTCTCAAAAAAAGAAAAAAAAAAAATCTGTTAAGAGGGTAGCTCTCATGTTATATATTCTTACCACAGTAAAATAAAAATTAAATTTAAATGTAAAAAAAAGATCAACTTCCTGATTTGCTGTCAGGAAGTAAGCACTGTAGACTGATTCACCATCTTCCACCCCAACATTTAAGACCCCTGGGAGTCAGGTCTCTTAGTGATTAGTGGGTAAGCAAACACCAACCATCGCTGGTATCTGCAGATTCAATCTGGCTTTGTAACTTTGGCTGTACCATAGAGACACTTACTAGTTTTAAGGTTAACTCCCCAGGATAGTGAAAACTGTCATCCCTAAAGTCAGATATTTTTGAAGGCAGATAATAATAGTAAGTGAATGTATTAAATTGATAAAAACAACAAAAATGTGTTGAGGTCTTTTGACTTCAAAAATTGGCCCAGGGCACCAAGAACTGCAAAGAATTTCTTTGTTAAGAGGCTAATTTTTCTACTTTGGTGAAGTTAGAGTTGGTTGCTTTGTGTGCTCCAGAATGAGCCAACCTCTCTGGTCTAGAAGAGAAGCACACTCCTCTACAAAAGCCTATTTTTCCCAGCTTGGACTGCATCATTCAACATACAATATTGAATAGACTGTAAATAAGCCTAAATTTCAAATGATTGCAACCTTAACCCCATTATTAGTGTTTCTGTCTCTCTTCCCTTCACTACCAAGGTTTCAAAAAGTATAGTCTACTTTTATATTATCTGCCTCCTTACTTAGCCCTTATCCTTCAACCTATAGTATTAAACTACAGGGAGACAGAGATCTCCCTACTGTAGGTAGGTAGAAAGAGGATAATTTTTTGAAGTAGATTTATTTGCCTTGCAGAAACTACCATGGAAAGCCATAAGAAGCCACCTTCAGTCTTCCCAACTTGACTTTGGCTTTGAACCTCCTGTGGCTCTGGCAGGATGAAGCATGGACCCTGGGGGATGTGCAATAGGGTAAAATAGAAAAGACCAAAAGACAAAGATGGGGAAAGGAATTCCCAGGTGCCCATCTGGAGATAGCTCTATATTAGCTGAAATGCAATGAGATGTTACTATGAAATGCTTTTCATTACCTTCTGCAGAGTGTGACTGCCGAATATTATTTCTGAGTGCTTACATACATCTTTTCATTTCATCCTCACAACCACCCTATGAAAGGAATACTATTATTCTTTTGATTTTACAAGTGAGGACAGTAAGGCTCAGAAAGGTCAATGAGTTTGTCCAAGGTCACATGGCTAATAAATATTGAGGAATTATATTAATGTATCCCTATTAGTAAGATTGTTAGTTTTCATAATGGTTTTACACCTAAAGCCCTTTCTAGATTCCAGAAGTGTAACCACAGAATAACTTCTTACAGTTGCCCTGCCTCACTTAGGATATTTAGGCTGGGTGCAGGGGCTCATGCCTGTAATCCCACCACTTTGGGAGGCCAAAGTGGATGGATCACTTGAGGTCAGGAGTTCGAGACCAGCCTGGCCTACATGGTGAAACCCCATCTCTACTAAAAATACAAAAATTAGCTGGGCATGGTGGTGTGCACCTGTAATCCCAGATACTCAGGAGGCTGAGGCAGGAGAATCTCTGCAACTTGGGAGGTGGAGGTTGCAGTAAGCTGAGAGTGCACCACTGCACTTCAGCCTGGGCAACAGAACGAGATTCCGCCTTTAAGAAACAGAAAAAGAAAAGGACAGTATAGATTTAGACAAGAGCCAGAGGTCTGACGAGGAGCAGACAAGCGAGTGGAAATCCAATGGGAAGGGGGTGTGACAGAGGCCAAGGGAGAAGCGTGACAGCATGCAGTGTCCAAGAGAGATGAGCTGGGGTGGAGATTATTGATGGCTCCTGTTAATGTAGTTTGAGTGGCGCTGTAGGAGCAAGAGCCATTAATGACCTCCTCAAGCCTCTTCATTAGTTTATCTTCTTCACCCATTTCTTTTTTAAAAAATTGCATTCCAGTTACTCATGGTTGTTTTGTTCATAATAGCAAAAGTTGAAAACACTTTAAACATCCATCACTCAGGAATTGTTTAAATAAGTTAAGTAAATGGTATATTACTATTTGTGTTTAAAAAATATGGGGAATGTAGAAATAATAAAGGCATTTACTGGTACATGCATAGATCATCATTTTTTAACATTTTCCGTTTAGAATATATATATATTTATAAAATTACATATATATATATTTATAAAATTACATAAATAGAGACAGGGTCTCGCTATGTTGCCCAGGCTGGTCTTGAACTCCTGGGTCCAAACGTCCTTCAACCTCAGCCTCCCAAAGTGTTAGGATTACAGGCGTCAGCCACCACGCCCAGTTGATCTTTGAAAAGATATAAATGATGACATCGCCTACAGGCAAGGGAAATGTTATGACTGGGACACGGGTGGGAAG
The DNA here is from genome assembly GCF_024542745.1 of Macaca thibetana thibetana. Taxonomy (NCBI): domain Eukaryota; kingdom Metazoa; phylum Chordata; class Mammalia; order Primates; family Cercopithecidae; genus Macaca; species Macaca thibetana. Next base: position 52,193,423 of record NC_065579.1, read on the forward strand.
GAAACTCTGTGTAAATACCATTTCAAGATTCTAAAAATCGAACTATTCATTACTTTAAAAGTAGATAAAAATAAAAACAAATCAGTGTCTGGTAGCGCAAACCTTGACTCTCCTCTTCTCAGTCTATGTGATCCTTCTGAGAGGTCTGTCTCATATATCATTATTCCTTTTTTTTTTTTTTCCTTTTTGAGACAGTGTCTCACTCTGTCACCCAGGCTGGAGTGCCGTGGGGCCATCCTGGCTCACTGCAGGCTCAACCTTCTGGGCTCAAGCAATCCTCCCACCTCAGTCACTCAAGTAGCTGGGACTACAGTTGCATGCTACCATACCCACCTAATATTTGTATTTTTTGTAGAGACGGGGTTTCACCGTATTGCTCAGGCTGCTTTCGAACTCCTGGGCTCAAGCAATCCTCCTGCCTCTGCCTTTCAAATTGTTGGGATTATAGGTGTGCTGCACTGTACCCAGCCTTCTTTCTTTTTTAATTCCTACCTACATTCTGATGGTGTCACCTTTCCAACTTCAGTTCAGACCTCTGCTTAAAAGACATTTTCCATTGGCAGTCCCTTGAGCTCCACAAAATTAATATATTCAAATTTTAATTTATCATTTGCTCTCATCCCTATCTCTTTCACCATTTGAAGCCACTAACATACTTGAAATGTACTCATTTCCTCCATCAATTATTGTTTTGCTACTCCCATATCCCCTTTTAGAGGACATGCTCTCATAATCCTGGGAGGAATTGCATACATACCACTAATTTAGCTGTTCAACCAGAACTCTCAGGACAAAGAATGGGCACCTGATGGAAGATGGACTAATTAGAGTCTCTCTCCTGAGAGTTTGGAACTGAAACATAGAAGACCTGAGTTAGTCTCTGCTGGGACCTTATGTGAAGAGGTCCAAGAAACCTGGGGCTGGGATAACTATAAGATCACCATGCCCAACAGAGAAAACCAGTCTGGAGAAAATGAGGCTGATGTGCTGAGAGAAGCAGAAATGAGAGACCATATGCCACCACCCAGAACAGGTGGAGTCCAGTTCCCTAGGGTTCAGTCTACTCTGGCTGAGGCCCAGTGAAACTTCTTGCTCCGGGCTCTGAGAGATACTCCTGTATCCTTCCTTAGCTAGTTTGATTAGGTTTCTGGTCACTGCAACCAAAACCTTCTTCAGGCTCTTCTCCTGGCAAATAGAGCCCTGGAAATCCAAGTCCAACATTTTGGAATCATTCTGTAACCCTTCCCTTTTACCACCAGTCATCACTAAGTCCAGATGATATTGCTTCTTGATTCATCAGTTCCTCCTCATTAAAGTTCTCATTACTTCTCATGGACTTACCTGATCATTTTTCCTTCACTCTCACTTCCTCTAGCACCTACTCAACATCATTAGCAGAGTAGACTTTATCATTTTAAATTCCAGTTTGTAAATTTATTTCAAACTAAATGGCATATGTAATATAACATATGGTATTTTTTATATCATGGGACAAAATCAAATTGGAGTACCTTTAAATGTTAAAATTATAGTAAATTTATTTGACAGAATGCTTAGTCCATAATGCAAAAAAATGCTGATGTCACTTCTTGCTTAAAGATCGTTTTTTGATCCCATGTTGCCTACATGATAAGGCTAAATTTATTTGCATGTTGTTTCAATTCCCATGCCTTCAGCCACAAGTAACAGAAAGCCCTATCTCAGATTGGCTTAAACAATAGGGAGCATTTATTATCTCAGATAGCGAGAGGTTACCAGGTAGAGCACTTTTATGTTTGGCTGATGCAGTGCCCCACAATGACATAAATGACTCCAGTTTGTTCTATCTCTGCTCTACCATTCTTGGAGTATTAGCTCGGTTTTCAGGCTAGATCCATTCATGGTCATGACGTAGTAGCCCTACTTCCAGGCATCACATCTCAGACATCAACATCAGTGGAAGAAAAGAGACTGTCTATTTCTTAGGTCTCCTTTCAGAGTGAAGAAACCAACTAGGGATGGTGGCCAGTAGCTGAAGTCCAAGGCTCTAAGGAGGCTGAGGCTGGAGGATCCCTTGAGGCCAGGAGTTCAAGGCTATGGTCATACCTGTGAATAGCCACTGCACTCCAGCCTGGGCAATAAATACAGCAAGACACCATCTCTAAATATATATGTATATATATACACACACACACAAATACACACACACACACACACACACATTAGAGTGAAGAAACCTTTCTCAAAGACCTCCTAGGCAACTTCTCTCTATGTCTCATTGGCTACACTGGGTTACACACTTACACCTAAACCAATGCTAGGAAATGAAAAAGATTATTATGATTGGTGTAGACTATCAGGATTTACCCCTGAGCTGGGAATAGGGTCACATTCCCGGAGGGATAGATAAATACTAAGCAGGCAGTAAAAAGAGGCTGCCATGCACAGCAATACAAGATAGCATAATCTAGCCCCTTCTCCTTTCTTCTGGGGTCTCTTCTTTCATTGCTATCCACCCCACTTCTGAACTATGGGAGTTCTGAGTACATCTGTTGCACACTTTATGGCTTTGCAAATGCTGTGTGTAGCTCTACAATGCCTTTCTTTGCTTTACCTATATAGTCTATCTTCCAATTACCTCACCCTAAGGTCAGTTACCTTTTGCTCTCAGGAGTATGTTTGAAGGAGTCACAGACTGCAGGAACTGAAAATAAGCATTACTTTTATTGTTGCCTCTAGGCCCCAGGTTCACTACTGACAGTCTCCCCCAGGCCTTCCCTCCCATTGAGTTCTACCAGCAGCAATCATCTTACCCATATTACCTTTTACCTACTAAGACTCAACTGCAATTTTAGAGCCTGGGTTCCCCTAGCAACTTGCCCTGTGTGCTTATCTATAAGATAGCTGCATCATAGCCTCCAGAACTAACTGCAGACTCACTACTGAGAAGCTTTCCTGGTGAATCCTGCCCTGACTCTGATCATTTCTTCACCTTGTAGCCAGAGCAATCTCTCATTTCTTCTTTAATAATGTTTTTAGTTTAAATATATTTAAAAAGAGATGGCATGCCTGACATTCAACATGTGATATTAGAGGCAAAAAGATTTTTTTTTAAAAAGTGTACCATTAGGTATATCCACACTTTTACAACCAATTACAGTAGCTAATAATATACTAGGTTCACATGTTAACTCATTTAATCCTTATAACAATCCTATGGGAAAGGTACTATTTACTATCATTTCCGTTTTGCAGATGATATTGAGTAATTTGCTCAAGATCACACAGCTAGGCAGTGCTGCCTTTAGGTGTGACCCAGTACGTTCTCACCTATGGTGGCCATGGGAGAGACACCTTCGGCTAGAGGAAAGGAGAGGGAAGAGTAAAAAGGACTTTGTCTTGCAACTTGGGTACCAGCTCAGCTACAGTAAAATAAAGTACCACACAGACCCCTAAGGTCCCCAATTCCAGGCCTTAGCTCCAGGCCTTAGCTCTAGAAGTGGATGGCATTTCTACATCTGCCCTAGGGCTGAAGGAAACCCGCTGTCCTGAAGGGAGATACCAAGACCCAGCAGGATTCACCTGCTTACTAAAGGGTCCTTGTGCCTTGAATAAACATCAGCAGTAGCCAGGCAGTTGTTGCCGTGGACCTGGGGCTCATGGTGGTGGTGGACATGGGGAGAGATTCCTGCTTGAGGAAAGAAGAGGGAAGAATAAAAAGGTCATTTTCTTGCAATGTGGGTACCAGCTTAGCCACAGTAAAATAAAGTACCAAATAGATTCCTAAAGTTCCCGATTCCAGGTCCTAGCTTCCAGACAGCATATCTAGACCCACCCTGGGCCAGAAGGGAACCCGCTGCCCTGAAGGGAAAGACATAAGCCTGGCAGGATTCATCACCTCTTGACTAATGAGCCCTTAGGCCTTGAGTAAACATAAGCAATAGCCAGGCAATAATTGACACAGGCCTTGGGCGAGACCCAGTACTTTACTGGCTTTAGGTGTGATCCAGCACAGTCCCAGCAATGGTGGCCACAGGACTGCTTGTGTCACCCTTCCCCCAACTCCAGGCAGCTCAGCATGTAGAGAGAGATTCCATTTGAGGGAAAGGAGGAAAGAGAATAGAAGACTGCCTGGTAATCCAGGGAATGCTCCCAGTTCTTATCTAAGACTACCAAGGCAGTACTTCTACAAGTCTGCAAGAGTCACGGCATTACTGGGATTGGGGTGCCTCCTAATGTATATATGGCTTCAGTGACCAAAGACTTAGATCACAACACTCAATTCCCTTTGAGTACTTGGAAAACATTCTCAAGAAGGGTGAGTGCAAACAAGCCCACATTGTGAAGATTAGAATAAATACCTCACTCCTCAGTACCTAGACATTGATGAACATTCACAAGCATCAAGACCATCCAGAAAAACAGGACCTTACCAAATGAACCAAATAAGGAACCAGTAACCAATTCCAGAGTGACAGAGACATGTGAACTTCTGGAGAGAGAATTCAAAATCGCTGTTTTGAGGAAGCTCAATGAACTTCAAGGTAACACAGAAAAGAAATTCAAAATCCTATGAGATGAATTTAACAGAAATTGAAATAAATTCTAAAAATCAAGGAGAAATTCTGGAGCTGAAAATTTCAATTGAGAAATTGAAGAATGCATAAGAGTCTCTCTACAGCAGAATGGCTTAAATAGAAGAATGTATTAGTGAGCTTCAAGACAGGCTATTTGAAAATGCAAGGGCAAGATGGGAATGGTGGCTCACACCTATAATGCTAGCTCTTTGAGAAGCTGAGGTGGGTGGATCGCTTGAACTCAGAAGTGCAAGTCTAGCCTTGGCAACATGGTGAAACCCCATCTCTCCAAAAATACAAAAATTAGCGGGGCATGGTGGTTTGCACCTGTAGTCCCAGCTACTTGGGAGGGTGAGGCAGGAAGATTGTTTGAGCACAGGAGGTGGAGGTTGCAATGAGCTGAGATCATGCCACTGCACTCCAGCCTGGGTGATGGAGCGAGACCTTATCTCAAAAAAAAAAAAAAAAAAAAAAAAAAAAGCAGAGAAGACAGAAAAAAAAAGAATAAAAATGATTTTTAAAAATGCCTTCAAGATCCAGAAAATAGCCCCCAAAAGGGCAAATCTAAGAGTTATTGGCATTAAAGAGGAGGTAGAGAGAGAGACTGGAGTAAAAAGTTTATTCATAGAGATAATAACAAAGAACTTTCCGAACCTAGAGAAATATATCAATATTCAAGTATAGAAAGGTCATAGATCACCAAGCAGATTTAACCCCAATAAGACCATATCAAGACATTTAATAATCAAACTCCCAAAGGTCAAGGATAAAGAAAGGATCCTAAAAGCAGCAAAACAAAAGAAACAAGTAACACATAAAGGACTTCCAATACTTCTGGCAACAGACTTTCCTGTGGAAATCTTGCAGGCCAGGAAACAGTGGCATGACATATTTAAAGTACTGAAAGAAAAAAATGTTTATCTTAGAAAACTATATCCTGTGGAAATATCCTTCAAACATGAAGAGTAAATAAAGACTTTCCCAGATAAATGAAAGCTGAGGGATTTTGTCAACACTGGGACTGTCTTATAAGAAATGCTAAAGGGAATTAATGAGCAATAAGAAATCATCTGAACATATAAAATTCACTGCTAATAGTGAGTACACAGAAAATACAGAATACTACCACACTAAAATTGTGGTGTGTAAACTACTCAAATCTTGAGTAGGAATACTAAAAGACGAACCTATCAAAAATAATAACTACGGCCGGGCGTGGTGGCTCACGCCTGTAATTCCAGCACTTCGGGAGGCCGAGGTGGGTGGATCACGAGGTCAGGAGATAGAGACCATCCTGGCTAACACAGTGAAACCCCGTCTCTACTAAAAATACAAAAAATTAGCTGGGCGTGGTGGCGGGCGCCTGTAGTCCCAGCTACTCGGGAGGCTGAGGCAGGAGAATGGCGTGAACCCGGGAGGCGGAGCTTGCAGTGAGCCCAGATGGCACCACTGCACTCCAGTCTGGGAGACACAGCGAGACTCCATCTCAAAAAATAAAAAAATAAAAAAATAATAACTACAATAACTTTTTATTTATTTATTTATTTATTATTTTATTATTATACTTTAAGTTCTAGGGTACATGTGCATAACGTGCAGGTTTGTTACATATGTATACTTGTGCCATGTTGGCGTGCTGCACCCATCAACTCGTCAGCACCCATCAACTCGTCATTTACATCAGGTATAACTCCCAATGCAAACAATAACTTTTAAGATATAGATAGTGTAATAAGATAGAAATAGAAACAACAAGGAGTTAAAAGTGAGAGGCAGGGTTGAAGTAAAAGTATAATTTTTATTAGTTTTCCCTTGGCTTGTTAGTTAGTTAGTTTGTTTTTGCAAATAGAGTTAAGCTACCAGTTTTAAATAATGGGTTATAAGATGTTATTTGCAAGCCTCATGGTAACCTTGAATTAAAAAACCCACAACAGATACACAAAAAATAAAAAGCAAGAAATTGAAACATACTACCAGAGAAAATCATTTTCACAAAAAGGAAGACAGAAAAGAAGGAAGGAAGGGAGATAAAACCACAAAACAACTAGAAAACAACAAACTGGCAGGAGTAAGTCCCCACTTACCAACAATAACGTTGACTGTAAATGAACGAAACTCTCCAATCAAAAGACAAAGAGTGGCTGAATGGATACAAAAACAAGACCCAATTATCTGTTACCTACACAAAATACATTTTACTTATAAGGACGCACATACCAAAAATAAAGGGATGGAAAAAGACATTCCATGCAAATGGAAATGAAAAAAAGCAGGAGTAGCTATACTTAGACAAAATAGATTTCAAGTCAAAAACTATAAAAATAGGCAAAGAAGGTCATTACATAATGATAAAGGGGTCAATTCAGAAAGATAATACAACAATTATATATATATATATACACACACACATATATATACACACATATACATACACACACACACCCAACAATGGAGCATTCAGATATATAAAGCAAATATTAGAGCTAAAGAGAGAGATAGACCCCAATACAATAATAGCTGGAGACTTCAGCACCCCACTTTTAGCGTTACACAGATCATCCAGACAGCAAATCAACAAAGAAACATCAGACTTAATCTGCACTATACACCAAATGGACCTAGTAGATGTTTACAGAACATTTCATCCAATGGCTACAGAATAAATATTCTTCTCCTCAACACACGGATCATTCTCAAGAACAGACCATTTATTAGGCTACAAAAACACTGCAATCATCTTAAGTATTTTCTCTGTCCACAATGGAATAAAATGAGAAATCAGTAACATAAGGAACTTTGAAAACTATATAAACACATGGAAATTAAACAATGCTCCTGAATGATCAGTGAATCAATGAAGAAATTAAGAAAGAACTTTAAAGATTTCTTGAAATTCTGGCATGGCATTGATTGAAAAAAATTTAAAATTTAAAAAATATTTTTAAAAGGAAAAAATGTCTTGAAACACATAAAAATAAAAACACAACATACCAAAACCTATGGGATACAGCAAAAGCAGTAATGAGAGGAAAGTTTATAGCAATAAATGCCTACATCAAAAAAGAGGAAAAACTTCAAATAAACAACTTAATGATGTATCTTAAAGAACCAGAAAGGCAAGAGCAAACCAAACCCAAAGTTAGTAGAAGAAATAATAAAGATCAGAGCAGAAATAAACAAAAATGAAATTTAAAAAAAATACAAAAGAGCAATAAAATGAAAAGTTCATTTTTTTGAAAAGATAAACAAAATCAACAAACCTTTAGCCAGACTAGGAAAAAAAGAGAGAAGACTCAGATAAATAAAATTAGAGATGAAAAAGGAGACATTATAACTGATACCACAGAAGTTCAAAAGATCATTAGAGACTATTATGAGTAACCATATGCCAATAAATAGGAAAACCTAGAAGAAATGAATAAATTCCTAGACACACACAACCTACTAAGACGGAACCATGAAGAGATTCAAAACCTGAAGAGACCAAAACAATAATGAGATCAAAGCTACAATAAAAAGTATGCCAGCAAAGAAAAACCTGGGACTCTATGGCTTCGCTGCTAATTTTTACAAAACATTTAAAAAGAAAAGCTAATACTAATCCTACTCACACTACTCCAAAAAATAGAGGAAGAGTGAATTCTTCCAAACTCATTCTATGAGGTCTGTATTACCCTGATACCAACACCAGACAAAGACACATTAAAAAAAATTAAAAATAATACAATAAAAAGAAAGAAAGAAAAAAAGAAAAAAGGAACAAAAAAAAAGAGAGAAAACTATAGGCCAATATCTCTGATGAACATTGATGCAAAAATCCTTAACAAAATACTTGCAAACTGAATTCAACAACACATTAAAAAATAATTCATTATGACCAAGTGGAATTTACCTCAACAATGCAAGAATGATTCAACATATGCAACTCAAACAATGTGATACATCATATCAACAGAATGAAAGATAAAAACCATCTGATCATTTCAATTAATCTTGAAATACTATTTGATAAAATTCAATATCCCTTCATGATGAAAACCCTCAACAAACTGGGTAATGTGTTGAACATACCTCAACATGATAGAAGCCATATATGACAGACCCACAGTCAGTATCACACGTAATGGGAAAAAACTGAAAGCCTTTCCTCTAAGATTGGGAATACAACAAGGATGCCCACTTTCACCACTGTTTGTTTGTTTGAGGCGGAGTTTCATTCTTGTCACCCAGGCTGGAGTGCAATGGTGCAATCTCGGCTCACTGCAACCTCCGCCTCTCGGGTTCAAGCGATTTTTCTGCCTCAGCCTCCCAAGTAGCTGGGATTACAGGTGCCTGCCACTGCACACAGCTAATTTTTGCACTTTTTAGTAGAGATGGGGTTTTGCCATGTTGGCCAGGCTGGTCGTGAACTCCTGACCTCAGGTGATCCACCCGCCTAATCCTCCCAAAGTGTTGGGATTACAGGTGTGAGCCACCGTGCATGGCCCCACTTTCACCACTGTTATTCAACATACTACTGGAAGTCCTAGCTAGAGCAATCATAAAAGAGAAAAAAAATAAAGGGCACACAAATTGGAAAAGAAGAAGTCAAATTATCCTTGTTTGCAGATAATATGAACTTATATTTGGAGAAACCTAAAGACTCCCAAAAAATTTATTAGAACTAATAAACAAATTTCATAAAGTTGCAGGATACAAAGCCAGCATACAAAAACAGTAGCATTTCTATATGCCAACAGCAAACAATCTGAAAAAGAAATCAAGATAGTATCCCATGTACAATAACTACAAATAAAATTAGATACCTAGATATAAGCGTAATGAAAGAAGTGGTGTTCTCTACCATGACAACTATAAAACGTTGATGAAAAAAGTTGAAAAGGACACAAATAAATGGAAATATATTCCATGTTCATGGATTGGAAGAATCAATATTGTTAATATGTCTATACTACCCAATCAATCTACAGATTTAAAGCAATCTTTATCAAAATGCCAATGACATTCTTCACATAAACAGAAAAAAAATCATGCTAAAATGTATATGGAACCACCAAAAACCTAGAATAGTCATAACCATTTTGAGCAAAAAGAACAAAACTGGAGGAATCATATTACTTGACTTCAAATTATGTCACAGAGCTATAGTAACTGAAACAGCAAGATACTGGCATAAAACAGATACACAGACCAATGGGACAGAATAGAGAATCCAGAAATCAATCTATACATCTACAGTGAATTCATTTTCAACAAAGGTGCCAAGAACATACATTGGGGAAAGGACAGTCTCTTTAATAAATGATGATGGGAAAACTGGATATCCATATGTGGAATAATAAAACTAGATTACTATCTCTTGACATATACAAAAGTTGAATATAAATGAATTAAAGACTTAAATATAATACCTGAAACTATAAAACAGCTAAAGGAAAACATTGGAGAAACTCTCCAGGACATTGGTCTGGGCCAAGATTTCTTGAGTAATATCTCCTAAGCACAAGCAACCAAAGCAAAAATGGACAAATTGAATCACATCAAGTTAAAAAGCTTTTGGACAGCAAAGGATATTATCAATGAATTGAAAAGACAAAGTGAAGTGGGAGAAAATATTTACACACTATTCATCTAACAAGGGATTAATAAATAGAAGATTAATGCATAACTCAATGGGGAAAATAATAATCTAATTAAAATGGGCAAAAGATCTAAATAGACATTTCTCAAAAGAAGACATACAAATGGCAAGCAGGTGCCTGAAAAGGTGTTCAACATTATTGATCATCAGAGAAATGCAAACCAAAACAAAATGGGATATCATCTTACCCCAGTTAAAGTGGCTTGTATCCAAAAGACAGGCAATAAGGCAAGGATGCACAGAAATGAGAACCCTCATACACTGTTGGTGAGAATGTAAATCAATACATCAATTATGCAGAACAGTATGGTGTTTCTTCAAAAAACTAAAAAACTACCATATGATCCAGCAATCCCACTGCTAGGTATACACACAAAATAAAGAAAATCAGAATATAGAAGAGATATCTGCACTCCATGTTCACTGCATCACTATTCATAATAGCCAAGATTTGGAATCAATCTAAGTGTTCATCAATAGATAAATGGATAGAGAAAATATGGTACACATACACAATGGAATACTATTCAGCCACAAAAAGAAAAAGATCCTGTCATTTGCAACACAGATGGAATTGGAACACATTATGTTAAGTGAAATAAGCCAGGCACAGAAAGACAAACTTTGCATGTTCTCAATCATTTGTGAAAGGTAAAAATTAAAACAATTGAATGCATGGAGATAGAGTGTAGAATGATGATTACCAGAGGCTGGGAAAGATAGTGAAAGTGGGTGCAAGTGGGGAAGGTTAATACATACAAAAATATTGTTAGGTGGAACGAATAAGATCTAGTATTTGACAGCACAACAGGGTGACTACAGCCAACAATAATTTATTGTACATTTTAAAATAATTAAGAGTATAATCTGAATGTTTATATCACAGAGAAATGATAAAAACTTGAGGTGATGATACCCCATTTACCCTGATGGGATTATTGCTCATTGTATGCCTGTATGAAAATATCTCATGCACTTCATAAATCTATATACCTACTGCATACCCATAAAAATTCAAAATAAAAAAATTATTAAAGGGCTGGGCGTGGTGGCTTACACCTGTAATCACAGCACTTTGCGAGGCTGAGGCGGGCGAATCACTTGAGGTCAGGAGTTTGAGATCAGCCTGGTCAACATGGTGAAACCCCATTTCTACTAAAAATACAAAAATTAGCTGGGCATGATGGCAGGTGCCTGTAAACCCAGGTACTTGGCAGGCTGGGACAGGAGAATTGCTTGAACTCAGGAGGCAGAAGTTGCAATGAGCTGAAATCATACCACTGCATGCCAGCCTGGGTGACACAGCAAGGCTCCATCTCAAAAAAAAAAAAAAAGAAAAGAAAAGGAAAGAAAAAATATATATATTTTTGGAAAAAAGATAACACAGATAGGAAGTGGCAGTGTCTTTAAGGAAACTAGTGTAGTGGAGAGATGTGGGCTTTGGACTCAAACAAAGGCAGACCGAGTTTATCACCGTCCTCCAAATCCATCCCCTTTTCTGTGTTCCTCAACACAGAAACTGGCATCACCAAACACTTAGATGCCCAAGCTTGTACCTGGAAAGACATGCTTGGCTCCTCCTTTTGCCTTGAGATTTCCCAAATGCTTCATATATGTGGGAACTACACTAAAACCTTTACAGGAATTCTCTTTTAGTTCTTATGATGACCTTACAAGGTAAGTACTAATATTATCCCATTTTAACCCAATTTTTACTCCCATCTTGCAAATAAGAAATGTGATATTTAAAGAGGTTATAGTAATGCCCTGTACGATGTCACAAGCAATTCAATGTCCAATGGTTCTGCTGTCAGGAAACAGGGCAAAGATTCCTGGTGGTTACAGAATCTTTTCTCATGACCATTACTGCATACCAGTCCCTGATAGTCTTTTGGTTCTACTTCCCAAATACCTCAGCATTGACCTTGACTCCAGGCTGCTATGGGTTCTCCCCTGTGGCAGCCTCTCAACCAGCATGGCCTTTTTGAATCCATTCTCCATCCCATAGTTAGAATGTGATCACATCACTCCCCTACTAAATCTTCACAGGCTTTATAATATCTGAACTACTCAGTCTTCAGTTTACTCCTCCCCAGTCACCTTGGGCACACTCCCGCAACAGATTCAGTCACCCTGAAAGCCTCCCAAAACATCAGGCTTAAGATTACTCTTCTGTCCACCCTCTCACATTTTCCTCTTCACCTGGCTAACTCCTAACTCATTCTTGATGTCTTAGCATGGAGGTCACTTTTTCTAACAGCTTTCCTCAGTGCTATAAGTTGAGTTGATGGTACTCTCGTAAGAACCACAGCACATGATAGATGTTTTAGTTCATTTTTGTATTGCTATAAAGGAATATCTGAGGCTGGGGAATTTACAAATAAAAGAGGTTTAATTGGCTCACAGTTCTACAGGCTGTACAAGCATGGCAACAACATCTGCTCAGCTTCTGGTGAGGGCCTCAGGAAGCTTATAATCATAGCAGAAGGTAAAGTGGGAGCAGGCATGTCATGTGGCAAGAGTGGGAGCAAGAGAGAGGGGAAAGGTGCCACACTCTTTTAAACGAACAGATCTCCTGTAAAATACCAGAGTGAGAACTCACTCATCACCCAGGGGATGATGCTAAGCCATTCATGAGGGATCATGACAACTATAAAACATTGATGAAAAAATTGAAAAGGATTACAAATAAATGGAAATATATTCCATGTTCATGGACTGGAAGAATCAATATTGTTAATGTGTCCACACTACCCAAAGCCTCATGATCCAACCTCCTCCCACCAGGTCCCACCTCCAACACTGGGGATTACATTTCAACATAAGATTTGGAAGGGACAAACATCCAAACTATATTATTCTTCCACTGCACCCCCAAATCTCATGTCCTTCTCACATTTCAAAATACAATCATGCCTTCGTAATAGTTCCCTAAAGTCTTAACTTATTCCAGCTTTAACTCAAAAGTTCAAAAGTCCAAAGTCTCATCTGAAACTCAAGGCGAAGTTCCTTCTATCTACAAACCTGTAAAATAAAAAACAAGTTATTGAATTCAAAGATACAATGATAGTACAGGCATTGGATAAACATTCCCATTCCAAAAGGGAGGAGTTGGCCAAAAGAAAGGGGTAATAGGCCTATGCAGGTCTGGAACCCAGGAGGGCAGGCATTAAATCTTAAAGCTCCAACACAATCCTTGATTCTAGGTCCTGCATCCTGATGTGAGGGATAGGCTTCCAAGGCCTTGAGCAGCCTTGCCCACGTGGCTTTGCAGGATGCAGCCCATGTGGTTGCTCTCACAGGTTGGAGTTGAGTGCTTGCATGTTTTCCAGGCAGAGGGTGCAAGCTGCCAGTGAATCTATCATTCTGGAATATGGAGGATGGTGAGTGATGTGGTTTGGCTCTGTGTCCCCACCCAAATCTCATCTTGAATTGTAATAATCCCCATGTGTCAAGGGCAGGCCTAGGTGAAGATAATTGAATCATGAGGGCAGTTCCCCCCATACTGTTGTCATGATAGTGAGTGGGTTCTCACAATATCTGATAGTTTTACAAGGGGCTTCCCCCTTCACTTGGTTCTCACTTCTCTCACCTGCCACCATGTAAGACGTTCCTGTTTCACTTCTGCCATGATTGTAAGTTTCCTGAGGACTCCCCAGCCATGTTGAACTGTGAGTCAATTAAACCTCTTTCCTTTATAAATTACCCAGTTTCAGGTATGTCTTTGTTAGCAGCGTGAGAACAGACTAATACAGTGGGCCACTCCTGATAGCTCCATGAGGCGGTGCCCTGGTGGGGACACTGTGGTGGGGGCTGGAATCCACATTTCCCCTAGGCATTGCCTTAGTAGGGTTTCTCTGTAGGAGCTCCACTCCTGTGGCAGGCTTCTGCCTGGACACCCAGGCTTTTCCATACATCCGAAATCTAGGAGGAAACCATCAAGTCTTCTTCACACTTGCATTCTGAGCACCTGCAGAATTAACACCACATGGAAACTGCCAAGACTTATGTATTATACCCTCCAGAACTTCAGCACAAGCTGTACCTGCACCCCTTTCAGCCAAGGTTGGAGCCAGAACAGCCAGGATATGGGAAGCAGTGTCCTGAGGTTCCACAGAGTGGTGATGTCCTGTACCTGGTCCCTGAAACTATTCTTTCCTCCTAAGCCTCTGGGCCTGTGATGGGAGGGAATTCCTAGAAGATCCCTGAAATGCCTTTAAGGCCCTTTTCCCATTGTCTTGGCTATTAGCACTTGGCTCCCATTTAGTCATGCTAATCTCTCTAGCAAGTGCTTATTCTGCAGCCTGCTTGTGTTTCTCTCCTGAAAGTGCTTTTTCTTTCTCTGCCATATAGCAAGGCTACAGATTTTCCAAACTTTTACAGTCTGCTTCCCTTTTAAATGTAGGTTCCAACTTTAAGTCATTTCTTTGCTCCTGTATATGATTGTAGGTGATTAGAAGCAGCCAGGGCACATCTTGAATGCATTGTTGCTTAGAAATTTTTTCTGCCAGATATTCTAGGTCATCACTCTCTGTTTTTTTTTTTTTTTTGAGATGGAGTTTTGCTCTTGTTCCCCAGGCTGGAGTGCAACCGTGTGATCTCGGCTCAGTGCAACCTCCGCCTCCCCAGTTCAAGTGATTCTCCTGCTTCAGCTTCCCGAGTAGCTGGGATTATAGGCATGTGCCACCATGCCCAGCTAATTTTGTATTTTAGTAGAGAAGGGGTTTCTCCATGTTGGTCAGGCTGGTCTTGAACTCCCGACCTCAGGTGATCTGCCTGCCTTGGCCTCCCAAAGTGCTGGGATTATAGGCATGAGCCACCACGCTCCGCCAGTCATCACTCTTAAGTTCAAACTCCCACAGACCCCTAGGGCATGAACATAGTAAAGCCAGGCTCTTTGTTAGGGCATAACATGGGTAACCTGTACTGCAGTTCCCAATAATTTCCTCATTTCCGTCTGAGACCTCATCAGCCTGGATTTTATTGTCAATATCTCTATCAGCATTTGGTCACAACCATTTAACCAGCCTTGAAGAAGTTCCAAACCTTCTCTCATCTTCCTGTCTTCTTCTGAGCCCTCCAAACTCTTGCAACCTCTGCCTGTTACCCAGTTTCAAAGCCGCTTCCACATCTTCAAATATCTTTATAGCTACACCCCACTCATCAGTACCAATTTTCTCTATCAATCCACTTTTGCATTACTATAAAGATATACCAGAGACTGGGCAATTTATAAAGAACAGAGGTTTAACTGGCTCACAGTTCTGCAGACTATACAAGCATGGCACCAACATCTACTCAGCTTCTGGTGAGGGCTTCAGGAACTTTCAGTTATGGCAGAAGGCAAAGTGGGAGCAGGCACATCACATGGTGACAGTGGAAGCAGTAGCTTATCTGTTTACTTTTTAAAACTTCTTCACTGGGCTGAGTAAGGTGGCTCAGGCCTGTAATCCCAGCACTTTGGGAAGCTGAGGTGGGAAGACTGCTTGAGCCTAGGAGCTCAAGGCCAGCCCTGGGCAACACAGTGAGATCCTATCCCTAATTAAAGAAAAAAATTAATTAAAAAAAGAAAACCCTTCCATTAGACTGACAGGAAGGATCTATGTGCCTCACAATCCCATCTTCAAAGCCTAGCATGGTACCATTATAGTTATTCAGTGAGTACAGAAAGGGTGAATTCATCTTAGTTCCACTACTAATTAGTTATTTGCAAGTAGCTACTAAGCTCAATTTCAGAAACTGTAAAATTGGAACAAATATGCAGACTGAGTACATACACTGGCCTTCCTTTCCTGTCCTAAATCCTGAAAAAGACAAAAAAATTAAATTAAATTAAATTAAATTGGAGCAACAACCAGGAAACTTAGCTGACATAATATATTTAAAGTTCCTGGTACTCTAGAAGTATTATGCAAAATTGGTAACAATAGATAACCCTGGGAAGGGGATCACAGGCTGGGAGCCATGGGTGGAAGAGTCTAACTTTAGTATCCTTCATAACCCTTGGACACATATGAGCTTCTAAAAAAAAACCACATAAATTAAAAAAGAAAGCTGTGCCCAACACACACTGGGAATTTAACAAACGTGAGTTTTCTTCATAGATAACAAGCCGAATACAACTGGTTAGCAGCAATAGCAGGACTGAAACACAGGACTCCAAGTCTTTGCAGTCTTTCTATGGAGCAGTGATCGTTTTAGATAAAATGATAGCCCAAAACGCTGTTGCGAGCTGCAGCTGCAATCGCTGCGGTAGGTCCAGAAGTTTTTGTTCTTAATTTCATTTCATTTGGAGCTAAGAGGTCTAATTTGATGATTTTCAATCTCTTCTCCCCTGTCCTGATTTTAAAAGCCTTTCTTTTTTTTTTTTTCTTTTTTCTTTTTAGGCGTATGTGGTAATATTAGAATTTAATTCTAATTTAATTTAGGAAACTAGGATTCTTAAAAGAGAAAGTAAAGCATGTGAATAAACTTTGAAGTGTTCACCTTAGTTTGGGACCAAACTGCCTGGATCTTTGTAAAAATCGGTTTTGTATGTCAAGGAGGAGTTTAAGGCCTTTCCAACCACCTTGTGTTCCCCTTTTCTGTGCAGCCATATATCACGTGGAGTTGCTCCTAACCACACCTCACGTGCCCCTGAGCCATATTTCCTAATTTCTTCTGGGCTGGACTTCTCATTCTCTACCAGCAGCTCCAGTATCCCAAACTTTCTAGTCCTGCTGATCCTCCCAGCAACAGGGTAGAACTGGAGGGCAGTGTCTGGTCTGTTTTCTAAGAAATTCGTGAATTCTATTATCTTTACAAATAAAAGATGATAAAATATCTTTTTCCATATTTTTTATTTATCTTTTTATAAAATGAAATGAAACTCCTATGATGGATTCAGGAAGATGGTTATGGCTGGGCGGTTCATGGGGATTTTGGGGGTTTCTTTGGTTAGTTTTGTTTTCTTTTTTGTCTTTTTAATCTTAAGCTCTTTAAGTTGAAGCATTCTTAGATGTATGAGGGGAAACATCCTCTTAAAATGCGCCCTTGTGCTTGCCTTCTGGGGAGGCAGTCTTGACCAGGTGAATCATAAGGCATTTATGCATATTTTACACACAGACTGCACCCACCCCTTCCCTTAGCCTTTGCCTCTTGGGTTGTTGTGCTGCTTTCCCCTTACTTTGCTACATTTCTATAGTGAAGTTGGTTTTACTTGAATGATTCATGTTTAGGGGGAAAATGAAAATCTCCCTTAAAATTTGTTTCAACTCCTCCTGCAAATAAAATAAATGAAGTGGCAGATGTAAAACAAACAAACAAACAAAAAAATGACAGCCCAGGAAAGTAGCACCTTCAGCTGACCCCTTCCACACTCTGTATTTGTCATCTGTGTACCTGTGATGAAAGGTGATTTGCTGGACTGATGACAGCAGTCATGAGTCATATTTGTATTACACAATGGACAAGTTTGCCATATACTAGCAAGAATAAGCATATGATTCCTCTTGGCATGTATGAAATGTGTCCTACATTAAAAAATGAACACTGTACAAACAATATGCAAATGTTATGAACATTGTCTGTCTCAGAATGGCAGGCTGGCTCAATGCAAAGATTCTGGGTTTTGGAGAAAAATTTTAAAAACCTTGCTTTTAAATCCCAGTTCAGTCTTTACTAATTTGGTAACCTTAGGTAAGTTACTCAACCTCTCTAAGCCTTATTATTATTAATTTTTTTCAGATTCAACATGGTTGTAATAATATTATGGCAAAGTGATTCTTTGACTTTTAAAAAGCAATTTTTCTTGATTTTACTCTTGAAACCAAAAAAAAGTAGTATCAGACACATCCTGATTGGCAAATGGATTTTTTCCATCTATGAAATAACAAGTAGGATTAGTTTTCCTTTGACTATAGAGGCCAAAAATCAGTTTAAGAAATTTTAGTTTTGACTATTGCTTACCAGAATGACCACTGCATTTCTGAGACTGCAAGGCTGTTGATTCTGTTTTGTTGTGAGACTGGCCACAGGCCCACACAGTCCAGGCCCATTCAAATAGCTGCCTGAATTGCCTTTCCTGAAGTCAGATCTGCCAGGAGGGTATCAGTTGTGGGGATTCTTGCTTTGGCACATAAAATTGGGGTTAAAGATGTAGAAAGCGTTAACATTTACTATGGAGTTAAGTCCTTGCTTATCTTGTTACTCTTTACTCCACATACAGCTCACCCTAAGCCCAAATCTACCACATCTCACTTTACAGAAAGAAGGCTGAATATAAAGTCTCCTACCAAAATAGATATTGAATGTACGTGTCTTCTCATTATGGAGATTTTAGTCACTCTGAGGTTTCTCTCTTGAGAGTCGCCAAGATGTGAGCTGAAATGAGCCGATATAATGACTTGTGTTTGGGAGTCTCTGGTGTGGTAGAGGAGTGTGTCATAAAGTGGGAGCCTGAATTTCAGAGTCCATCTGGAGCGCACATGTTGTTTACATCTATAACGACATAAAGGTGATGAACAACCCAAGAGGGTTTTGCCAACAAACAGAAACATCTACCACACAACAGTTATGATGGCCAAAATATTAAGACCCAGTTAGAAATTAAATGAACATGTTTACAAAGCTATTCTCAGGCACTTTACTTTATCTTAGAGTTCTTGGATTTGGGATTCTGGCACAGAAAATCTAATTTTTCAGAAAAAAAATTATTACATTAAGAATATCATCTCCCCACCCTCATTTTGGTTTAGATGTTTGTACCCTCCAAATCTCATGTTGAAATGTGACCTCCAGTGTAGAAGGAGGGCCTCTTGGGAGGTGTTTGGGTCATGGGGGTGGATCCTTCATAAAAGGGTTGGTGCTGTCCTCGACATAATGAGTGAGTCCTCACTCTATGAGTTCACACGAGATCTGGTTGTTTAAAATGAGCCTAGCAACTCCTCACTGTCTCTCTTGCTCCCTCTCTCACCATGTGACACACCAGCTCCCCTTCACCTTCTGCCATGATTGGAAGCTTCCTGAGGCCCCATCAGAAGCAGATGCTGGTCCATGCTTCTCATCAAGCAAATAGAACCATGAACCAAAATAAACCTCTTTACCTTATAAATTACCACGCTTTGAGCCTTCCTTTATAGCAACACAAGAATGGACTAATACACCTCTGAGATGGGCTTTCCCTTTGTCACCCAGGCTAGAGTGCAGTGGCATGATCATGGCTCATTGTAGCCTTGGACTTCTGAGCTCAAGCAGTGCTCTTGCATCAGCCTCCCAAAGTGCTGAGATCACAGGCATGAGCCACTGTGCCTGGCCAAGAATATCTTTTTTAAAAATACTGATTAAAGATGGCTGATTGAACAAATGTGTTTACCCCCAAACCTCTACTAAAATAAAAATAAAAGGATTTTAGCAAATTAAAAGGGGGAGAAAATAACGACAGCAACAAAATTTTAAGAGCTAAAAAATAGGATACTTAGTACGTCACGTAACAAACTGAGAAGGCTAAATTCTAAATCAACACAGGGGAAACCAAGAAGCAAGCCAGTTCCCAGAATAGGCTACCCCCAAAGCCTCCCTCCTAAATGGAGGTTAGAGGCTGCTGCAGAAGATGTAATAGAGGGTCTCTAAGCCAGAACTAGGGACACTAGGCATGATAAAGAGTGGGAATACTATGCTGAAAGCAGACAGATTTGAAAACAGGTTTATATAATGAAACACTATTCTCAGTCCAGAACAGAGGCAATCAGCATAAGGAACCATTCCAGGAAGGAGAGTAGACATTTACCTTCTAGGAAACTTACTCAGACCAAGAAAAAGACCTAAAGACAAGAATATCCCCCTCCCATAGAAATGGCCCAGATTGATCATTCTAAAGACAAAAGGCAACAAGCTTCATCCATGGCACAGAGGTGTCCATTAGCTCTAAAACATAAGTGAAGAGCCAGAATTATCATACATCTGAAAAACGCCTCTACCAGGGAAGACAGAGACAGAACACACAAAAGAAAAAAAAAAAAAGCTAGAGAGGAAACAAAGTCTTAAGAATATGCAGGGAAATAAAGCTTTAAAAAAGCTAATAATATCTTCAGAGAAGTAAACAGATGTTACAAGAATAGGATGAAATAAAAAGAACAAAAAATAACTGTTAGAAATTTGAAATATAATCACGGAATCTTGGCCGGGCGTGGTGGCTCAAGCCTGTAATCCTAGCACTTTGGGAAGCCGAGACGGGCGGATCACGAGGTCAGGAGATCAAGACCATCCTGGCTAAAACGGTGAAACCCCGTCTCTACTAAAGCCGGGTGAGGCGGCGGGCGCCTGTAATCCCAGCTACTCGGGAGGCTGAGGCAGGAGAATGGCCTGAACCCGGGAGGCGGAGCTTGCAGTGAGCTGAGATCCGGCCACTGCACTCCAGCCTGGGGGACAGAGCAAGACTCCGTCTCAAAAAAAAAAAAAAAAAAAAAAAAAAAAAAATCACGGAATCTTAAAACTTAGATGGGTTAGATGATAAAGTTGAGAAACTCTCTAGGAAAATAAAGCTAAAAGACAAAGAAAAGGACAACAGGAAAGAAAAGACAATCAGAGGATCAGTCTACAAGGTACAATATTTCAATAAACAGGAGTTCCAGAAAGAGAGAAAGAGAACAGAAAAATTGATGGGGAGGAGCTCATAATAAATCAATAATTCAAGATTTCGAAAACCAAAGGATATGAGCTGCCAGATTGATAGCGCCCAAAAAATACCTAGACAATGGATGGAAATAGACTATTGTGAAATGTCAGGCCCTTATAAATAGGAGAAAATCCAATAAGCTTTCACAGGGAAAAAGCAGGTATCAAGACCAGGAATTCAAATGTCAGAAGACAATATGACATAGTAATCATGAACTTGTACAAGAGACAAGATGCCATTTTCAGTTTCTACAAAATAAAGTGAAACAGTAGGTAGAAGTTTAAAATAACGCTTAAGGGGAGAAACCTTAATTCCAAAACATTTATCTGTTGGACAGGAAATTGAAAGCAAATGCTCAGTGTTTTGCAGTTGGATTGCAAAATAGATTATAGCAAGGATTTCTTCTTAATCCTTACATATCAACAAAACTACAGTAAGAATAGCTGACCTGGGCAACTAATCATTAATCTCTGCCAACATATGTTAGCTTGTGCGCTCCTCATAACAATTCCAACTGGCAAAAATAATTAACATAATTTTCAAAACAAAGTTATGCTAATTAAGTAATTTTCTCAAGGTTTCATATAGTTGGGTAAGAGGAGGAGCTAGAATTCAAACTCCAAAATCTGTTTTATTTAACTACTACGCCACACAGCCTTGAAAAGTAATGTTGCAGCGAGGTGGCTCCTTTCTGTAATCCTAGCACTGTGGGAGGCCAAGGCGGGTGGATTGCTTGAGTCCAGAAGTTTGAGACCAGCCTGGGCAATATTTGAAACTCCATCTCTACAAAAAATACAAAAATTAGCCGGGTGTGGTGGCGTGTGCCCACAGTCCCAGCTACTTAGGATAGGGGGTTGAGGCAGAAGAATTGCTTGTGCCTGGGAGGTGGAGGCTACGGTGAGTTTAGATCACACCATATACCACTGCACTCAAGCCTGGGTGACAGAGAGAGACTCTGTCTCAAAAGAAAAAAAAAAAAAAAAGAAAAAGAATGTTCACATTTAAAATTTTCGGGCACATCCTATAATGTTCACATTTAAATATTTGTATACCTTAATATTTCTACTAACACTGACTTCTTCTTTTTTATTTTTTTGAGACAGAGTTTCGCTCTTATTGCCCAGGCTGGAGTGCAATGGCGTGATCTCGGCTCACCACAACCTCCGCCTCCTGGGTTCAAACGATTCTCTTGCCTCAGCCTCCCGAGTAGCTGGGATTATAGGCATGCACTACCATGCCCGGCTAATTTTGTATTTTTACTAGAGACGGGGTTTCTCCATGTTGATCAGGCTGGTCCCGAACTCCTGACCTCAGGTGACCCACCCGCCTCAGCCTCCCAAAGTGATGAGATTACAGGCGTGAGCCACCATACTCGGCCAACACTGACTTCTTAGAGATAGCAGAAAACGGTGTATCAGAACTCTATTTTATATCTTTATATTTTGAGCAAGAGGGATCAAGGAGAAAGAAGAGAGGTCATCCTAATATTATTTATTAATAAATATTAATTATATATTAATAAATTAATATATTGATTATACATTAATATATTGATCATATTATTATATAATATATTAATATATTGATTAATTAATATTAATATAATAAATAATGTTTATTATTAACACTATTTTATGAACTTTTTAGAATAGAATATCTTGCTGAGCTGGCAGGACTTCTAGGAAAACTTTTAAGAAAAGGAAAGTCTCAATGACACATATCCAAAACAAAGCAGCAATATTTCAGTTTTAGCTGGTCTACCACTCAATTGCTCGGTGGCATTAATGCCAAAACTACAATAAGGTTTTGCACAAGACTTTTATAAGTTGGCCTGACAGCCATTTTTATTTACACAAGCCACCCGCCAACCCCAATACTGAGTTTTCCATATTAATGTGCTTCCATTGTTCTCAGCTGGGCCTACAGTAACTTTAGCCCTCTTCCAGATGTTTCCTGACATCAGCATCCAAGATGTGCTGGCCAGCTGTCTTTAAAATTGCAGGAACTCTGTGTTGTGTGCATTAGTTATGCAAATGGAAAAGCAAGGACAAGGAGCCAATGTAGAGGATAAAAAAGAACTAGGGGAGGGATTGGCCAGGCTTCACTAGCACATGCAGTGTAGGGAGAAAGCCAAGACAGCAAGCTGTCTTTGATCAAAGCCCCCAGCAACCTTCACCACCACTCCCCATGCAGAGGGGTTAGTGTCCTCAGTTTCCAGGCCAGGCCTGGGTTTTTGGAAGCTTTCTCAGTCTGTTTTGGTGACTTAATAGGGACACACTGAATATTCACAGATGTGTCAACTATCTAACCAGTTTCTCCTTTGCTTCCCTTTGTCAACTAAGAAATATCTTCATAAACCGGAGAACAATTCCGCAAAGTGTAGTCCTCATTAAATTAATAGATGTTTTATGAAAAAAAAAAGGCAGGGCAGTCAGAAGAGTTTTGGAAAACCCAGGTTTAACAAAATTAAGCAATTCTCTTTCCCAGAGCACTCTGAGGGCCTCTGATATATTCATGTGCACTGTGAATATCGGAAGGAATCATTTCTCAGAGGACTCACAGCCTACCTAAGGAAATGCTGCGCTAGGGGCAATGTAGGTTCTCAGCTACAATCACCCTTTCAGGCAGCAAACTGACTGCCAATTGAATATGTTTGCATGTCCCCAAACTTATGTGTCTCTTACTGAACTCGCAATAGTCTCTACCGCCTGCTCAGGCTCCAGCTTCCCCTTTCTGGGGAAATGGCCATACCAATCGGTATGGCCAACAGTGTGGTATGGCCATACCAATACTGTTCTCCTAAACTAGAATTACGGTCATGGTCCTCTGCCTGATTCCTTTGTCCTAACCAATGCCCTCTCTCATCTAATCAATCCTGCAGTAAAGGGCTACTGTTTTGTCTTCCTAGCCTCGGACCTGTACCCCAGCTCATGACTGGACATTTCTACTTGGTGCACTACAGAACACCGTACCTGGACATGTAAGTGACTGAGTTCATGTCTTCCTCACCCAACAGGCATTTTCCCCCCAACTCTCTATTTCTCTCAATAACACAGACTCACTGTGGTCTCAATATGACTGACAACTTTTTTTTTCTTGTTGGTTTCTGTTTGTTTTGTTGGTTGGTTGGTTTTGTTTGCTTGTTGGTTTTTTAATTGTGGTAAAATATACTTAATATAACATTTATTATCTTAACCATTTTGAAGTGTACAGTTCAGTAGTACTAAGTACATTCACATTGTCGTACAACCAATCTTCAGATCTCTTTTCATTTTGCAAAACTGAAACTCTATGCCCATTAAACAACTCCCCATCTCCCCTCAACCCCCACCATGGCCCTGCTTCTGGCAGCCACCATTCTATTTTCTCTTTCTATGAATTTGACCACTCTAGGTATCTCATATATGTGGGAATATACAGTATTTGTCTTTTTGTGACTGACTTACTTCACTTAATATGTCCTCAGGGTTCATCCATATTATAGTGTGTGTCAAAACTTTTTCCTTTTTAAGGCAGAATAATATTCTATTTTAAGCATATGCTATATTTTGTTTACCCATTTGTCTGTTGATGGACACTTACGTTGATTTCATATCTTGACTATTGTGAATAGTGCTTCAGTGAACATAAGGGTGCAGATATCTTTATGAGATCCTGATTTCAATTCTTTTGGAAATATACCCAGAAGTGGGATTTCTGTATTATACTGTAGTTCTATTTTTAATTTGTTGAAGAATCTCCATACTGTTTTCCACAGCTGTTGTACCATTTTATTCTCACCAACATCATACTAGTGTTCCAGTTTCTTCACAACCTCACCAATACTTACCTTTTTTTTTGGTTTTATTTATATTTATACTTTATTTTATTTTTCTTGAAACAGGGTCTCACTCTGCCGCTCACTGCAACCTCTGCCTCCCGGGCTCAAGCAATCCTCTCACCCCAGCCTCCTGAGTACTGAGACTACAGGCACATGCCACCGTGCCCAGATAATTTTTGTATTTTCTGTAGAGAGGGGGCTTTGCCATGTTGCCCAGGCTGGCCTCAAATTCCTGGGCTCAAGCAGTCTGCCTGCCTCGACCTCCCAAAGTGCTGGGATTATAGGTGTGAGCTATCATGTCCGGCCTTTTTTTCTTTTCTTTTTTTTAAAATAATAACCATCCTAATTGGTGTGACGTGTTAACTCATTTTGGTTTTGATTTGTATTAATATCTCCCTGTTGAGTAGTGATTTTGAGTATCTTTTTATATACTTTGTTGGCGATTTGTACGTCTTCTTTGGAGAAATGTATGTTCAAATTATTTGCCCATTTTTAAGTAAGGTGTTTTTGTAGTTGCTGTTGTTATTTTACAAGGAACAGAGAACCATTCATGCTAGGTTAAGTAAAGGATTTTTTTTCGCTATGATTATAACAGCTGTGTCTTTTGTTTGTTGTTTTTTTTGAAGGATACACAGTGGGCTCACTCAAAGAACTAAGGACTCGGCCAGGTGCGGTGGCTTACGCCCGTAATCCCAGCACTTTGGGAGGCTGAGCTGGGTGGATCACCTGAGGTTAGGAGTTTGAGACCAGCCTGATCAACTTGGTGAAACCCTGTCTCTACTAAAAATACAAAATTAGCTGGGTGTGGTGGCGCATGCCTGTAATCCCAGCTACTCAAGAGGCTGAGGTGGGACAACTGCTTGAACCTGGCAGGCGGAGGTTGCAGTGAGCTGAGATCACGTCACTGCACTCCAGACTGGGCAACAAGAGCGAAACTCTGTCAAAAAAAAAAAAAAAGAAAGAAAGAAAAAGAAAAGAAGAGAACTAACGACAGTTGGGCCTTTGCGGGACCAGACCTGAGAAACTTTAGGAACGGAATGAGGCTGGCTGCTCCCTCAGAGGTCACGAGCCGTTCCACTTAGTTTTGTCATGGTGCATCTGCCCTGTTTTTTTTTTTTTTTTCTCTTCTTCCCTCTGCTGATTCTTTTCACATAAGACTCCCAGTGGCCATCAAGGCCCCAGCTGTACTGGACTTTTCAGTTGCAGTTCACACCATCATGTGGCAGCTTATTCCCATGTTTTCAGAACAAATTCCTCAGAGTGAAAGAATCTGACCAGTTCAAGTCATCTTTCTAGCTGGGCTATACAAGTATTGTATGTTTTTGGGTCAGGTGTTCACCCAGGTCCAACAAGACTTGGAGAAGGGCTTTCAGGCCTACACAGTGCAGAGCATGACCCTTTAGGACAGACAGGGAGACATCCTTGCAGTTAAAGGCTCTAGGTTGTGAACCACACTGCCTAGGATCAAATTCTGGTTTGCTATTTATCAGTTTTGTGATCTAAGGCAGATAACATCTGCCTTAGATGAGATGGTTTTCTCATCTGTAAAGGAAGTTTAATTATACTACTTATAGGATTATTGTGAAGATTAGATAAATTGATACCTACAAAACACTTATAAAACATTATCATTATCCCCACCACCCCCTTTTTTTTTTTGAGATTGAGTCTCGCTGTGCTGTCCAGGCTGGAGTGCAGTGGCGTGATCTCAGCTCACTGCAACATCTGCCTCCCAAGTTTAAGTGATTCTCCTGCCTCAGCCTCCTGAGTAGCTGGGATTACAGGTGCACACCACCAGGCCCGGTTAATTTTTGTATTTTTAGTAGAGACGGGGTTTCACCTGTTGGTCAGGCTGGTCTTGAACTCCTGACCTCAAGTGATCCACCCACCTCGGCCTGCCAAAGTGCTGGGATTACAGGCATGAGCCACTGTGCCTGGCCCGTTATCACCTTTTAACAAAGGAAGAAATTGAAGCATAAGGAAGTTAAGTAATTTGTCCAAGTTCACATATGTAGTAAAGAGTAGAGCCAGCATATAAAGCCAAGTCACAGTCAAAATCTGCTCTCATAACCACTGTGCCAAACTGATTTACTCCCCAGTTTAGGAAGCTTTCAGTGATAAACTCCACCCAAATTGATTATATATTCATTTATGGGCACAGTTACAAAAGAAGATGGGAAGGGGTGAGGAGGAGACAGAAGCCTATGGTCTTACACACCTGTTAAAAAAAAAAAAAAAGGAGGCTGGATGTGGCTGCTCGTGCCTGTAATCCCAGCAGGTTGGGAGGCCAAGGTGGCTTGAGCCCAGAAGTTCAGGACCAGTCTGGTCACCACAGCGAGATCTTTTCTCTACAAAAGTAAAAATTTAAAAAATTATTAACTTCAACTAAAAAAAAGAAAAAGGAAAATTCAGGATCTTGATATAATAGTCAAAATTATATGAAATCAGTAGTAAAATCATAAATAATTCTACTATTATTATTAGCACAACTTGTCAGAAGTGATACAAACCAAGTAGATGCATTTGTTTTGTGAGGTACTGGGGGTACTAGAGCTACTTTATTTTATAAAGAACAATCTAACCAGCTTCTGGGCATATACAACCTGATCACTAGTTTCTCCCTTTGGCAGACTTCTTCTCTTAGCCTCAGCAGTTGAACTTGCATCCAGATAGCACCACAGTCCCTGCTTTTGCCCAGGTTACCAAAGGTAAACTTTAATAATCACTTCTGGTTTTCATCTCACCTACTTTATCAGCAGATTCAATTGCCCAATTTCTCTTTCTTAAAACATTTTCTTCTCTTGGCTTCTGTGCATCACATTTTCCTGCCACATTTTCAAATGGCTCAGACCTTATCAGCCAGGTCTTAGCTCAAGCTCTCTTTAGAAAGCCTTCTCTGACCACCCAATCTAAAGATACTCCCTAGTTACTCTCTGTCATATTTATTTTATTTTCCTTATAATATTTAGCATTCTCTGAAACCATCTTATTTATTTATTGTTACTTACCTCTAGTTATCTGCCTTCCCAACCAATGTTAACTTCCTGAAATCAAAGACTGGCTGTTTCACTTATTATTGTATTCTATAAGTTTCTGACATGTAGTAAGGACTCAGTCTGTAGTTCTTGATTGTATACATGTCAAATGAAGTTTAAGTAATGGAAAGAAAGAAAAACGAAGAAAGGCAAAATTTTATTTTACATTTTAAAATTTAAAATTAGTAATGTGTATCTGTAGTCCAACCTACTTTTGAGGCTGAGATGGGAGGATTGAGGCCAAGAGTTTGAGGCTGTAGTACACTATGACCACACCTGCGAATAGCCACTATACTCCAGCCTGGGCAACAAAGCAAGACCCTGACTTG
Organism: Macaca thibetana thibetana; assembly: GCF_024542745.1. Classification (NCBI taxonomy): domain Eukaryota; kingdom Metazoa; phylum Chordata; class Mammalia; order Primates; family Cercopithecidae; genus Macaca; species Macaca thibetana. The sequence goes on from NC_065579.1 coordinate 52,221,458, forward strand.
CTATCAAATAAAATTTTATTTTAAGTATCTTTGCTATAAAATAAAATTATTGGGAACTAAAGGGAGGGAAGGGGTAAGAGAAAACACAAAAAATTATCGTTTCTCTAAATCAGATTTTTTTCTATAGCCGTGGCTCTCTCATAATCAGTCTGTGATTTACCCAGCATTCTCTTGTTCCTGAATTCTTCTTAGACAATTCCTGTGTTGTTATATATTGATCACACTTTTTGAGTAACCTGGATGTTTTTAGCTGCTGACAAAACCTTATATCAAGAGGAAAAGTATGTGTGACCTGCAAAATTAGGGCTGTGTAACCCATCTGCTTATTATTGAACCTTATGAGTAGGAATTTTGAGGATTAGACATTAGTTAGTCTCAGGCCAAAACCAGGAGCTAATTCCTATGGAATAGTAACAATCGAGGCTTTCACACTACTCTAAACTACAACTAAAGTGCAAAGTAATTTATTGATAAATATTACTCATTTTACTACTAACAAGGGTGGAAAGTATTTTGGAACCAATTACACTTCAGGACAATATAAATGATATCTCATTTAATCCTCTAAAAAACTGCAAGACATAGATATTATTATTATGACATTTGCAAAAGTGTAAACTGAGACTCCGTCAGTTACAACATTTGCTCAAGGGCATGCTGTAAATTAAGTAAGGTAAGGAGGTGTCTGATGCTCAAGGCTACACTTTTTCTCCCCACCCACACTGTCTCCCAAACATTTGGTTTCACATATGCTGCATATAAGAGTGACTATCCTGGTTAGCAGAGAATGTAGGTGGAGAGAAAAGGTAATACTCAGAAAAGAAAACGGTCTAAAACATTTGATTTGCAGGTGAAGGTGGAGTTTGAGGAACTGAAGTCCAGAATATATTTTTCCGTGCACTCAGTATTCATTTAAAAATATACTTAAGTTAAACTATTTGACATTAAAAAAACATTTTCACACATAAACCATTAGAAATTCAGGACTGTCTATGCCAATTCTGAAAAAAATAAAACCATGAATTCTCTTCCATAATAATGTACATACATCTTGAATTTTTATTTTATTTTTATTAATTAATTAATTTATTTTATTTTTTATTTTTTTGAGACGGAGTCTCGCTTTGTTGCCCAGGCTGGAGTGCAGTGGCACAATCTTGGCTCACCGCAACCTCTGCCTCCTGGGTTCAAGTGATTCTCCTGCCTCAGCCTCCCGAGTAGCTGGGATAACAGGTACCCGCCACCACGCCCGACTAATTTTTGTATTTTTAGTAGAGACGGGGTTTTGCCATGTTGGCCAGGCTGGTCTCGAACTCCTGACCTCAGGTGATCCACCAGCCTCTGCCTCCCAAAGTGCTGGAATTACAGGCATGAGCCACCGCTCCCGTCCTACATCTTGAATTTTAAATCTGTTTATTTAACTTCTCTGAGGCAGTTATAAAATAAGGATCACTGATAGCAGCAGCAGAGGGGCATAGACAGTGGTTGAGGGAGCGGCTGTGGGAGCGACAGTGGCAGCGTTGTGACCCCTGTGGCCTGCATCCCTGAGGCAGCCGACTTCGACTTTCCTGCCCAACCCTCGCCCAACCCTCGTGCAGTTGGGTGGGACTTGATCTCAGGCCCAGAGCCTCTGCCGCTCTGGACCCTGGTCCCACGTCGCTGCTCTTGCTGTCCACCACTGCGGGGAGGAGGTGACAGTCTCTGGAGCCTGCCCTGGGAGCCCTCCAGTGGCGGCTGCTGTGATGGGGCCAGGCCGAGTTGCCTACTGACAGAAGAGCAGTGCGGTCGCACATGAAGGGGTGGGCAGAGAGGGGACCCAAGGCGGAGCTGGGCCTGGGGCGGTGTCACCTTCATGAAGCTAGCGGGAGCAGGGAGCAGGCAGCAGCCTGGACCTTTCGGGTGCGGTTGCAGCCACCCAAGACACCGCTGTGGACATGGACCCCGGTCTCCCTGTGCTCTTAGGGGCTGGGAGCAGGCAGGAGCCCCGCAGCTGCAGCGCCCAGCTGCGACTGCAGAACCAGGCATCTATGCACTCTCAGGGGCCCAGGAAGGCCACCCTTGTCCCCGCAGGCTCAGAGGTATCTGCCCCCAGTATCTATCCTCTCCCCGCTCCCAGCATCCCCCTCGGATCACAGAGCAAGGATGGGGCCAAGCCCGGGCACTGTTGCAGCCTGGTTGGGTGTGTGCAGTCTCAGGGCAGCACTGACACACTCGGCCCCTGCCACTCTGCCCTCTCTGGACTTTGGGAACTAATGAGCATGGGATGGAGACCAGGGGGTGCTGAGGACAGCCAGGCGCTGGCGTGCCCCTTGGCACGAACAACCTGGGCACCATGAACAGCAGCAGGAAGCAGATAGACTCCTGGGCAAAATGGGGTGGGTCCCCAGGAAACTCCTACCTTCAAGCCAAGGAGGGGGGCCTGAAGCCTGGGGGCCGGGCTGCCAGTCCCACGGACCAGAGTGGGAACGTGCGGTGCTTTTCCCTGGGCCCATCCACGGCCACCCATGGACCAATCAGCACACACTTCCTACCCTCTGAGGCCCATAAAAACCCCCCAGAGTCAAACTCGGAAGAGAGGATGGAGAGAGGACAGGGAGACAAGGGGATGACCAGCTGCAGAGAGGAGCTGAAGAGATGATGGGACGACTGGCTGCAGAGAGGAGCTACCTTCTCTGCTGAGAGCTGAAAACTGGTCGAGACACCCTGGCTATGGAAAGGAGCTGCCCACTGCAGGTCTCCTCTAAGCTGTTCTATTGCTCAGTAAAGCTCCTCTTCGCCTTGCTCACCCTCCACTTGTCTGTGTACCCCATTCTTCTTGAAGGCAGAACAAGAACTCGGAACCCACCAAATGGCAAGGCTAAAAGAGCTGTTAACACAAACAGGGCTGAAACCCGCCCCTTGCTCGCCGTGTTGTGGGTGAAGAGGAGAGAACAGCTGCGGCCCTTCAGGGAGCCCAGACCTGGGAGCTCCCCAAGCCAGGGCTGTGACTCCGTCTTTGGGGGCCTGCAGTTGCAGGCATCTCCAAGTTTCTGGGCATCACTGCATTTTCCGGTGCCAGCTGGGAAAGTTGCTTGAAGTGTGCCTGGTCCAGCGCGGCCTCACAGAGCGCCGGCACCCGTGCCAGCACTCGGAACTGCCTGCCCCCTGGCAGCAGCCGGCGTGCTTGTGCGCAGTGGCCGGATCCCATGATCACTTACACATCCCTTGCCGCTCCACACCGGACTCAGTCTCCCTTAGAGGCGTGTGATCAAGGGCCAGTAGCATGAGTGGGGCACTGCCTGCCTGGCCGAGTGGGCAGAACAAACCCAGAGGGCCTGAGCAAAACTTGGGCAAAGGCACCAAAGAAGTTTTCGGCCAGAAAAGCGACATCCCAATCCCAAAGATCCCAGAACAATAGTACTTTATACATATATCTCACATAGGAGTTGGGAGACAAGTACAACTTAGTACATGTGGATAAAGTGCTCTACAGATATGAATTTCTCTTCCTATTACTTATGTTAATCACAAAAACAGTAAATACATGAATAACAAAGAGTGGTGGGGATTTCAGAGGGGACTACCACATATTTAACTGGATAAAATGTTTTGTTTGGTTTGGTTTGAGGTGGGGGTTAACTAGGGAGCCTCATCAACATTTATGGCACTGTCTTCCTAAGAAAATTGTTCTCAGGTTTGCCTATGATGAAAACACTGACAAAACATTGAACATGAATTTTCTATTCAGTGAATAGAGAATATACTATTCAGGGCTATTTGTTTTGAATTCAGAAATTGTTCTGGCCCTGGCATGGTGGCTCATGCCTGTAATCCCAGCACTTTGGGAGGCCGAGACAGGTGGATCACTTGAGGTCGGGAGTTTGTGACCAGCCTGGCCAACATGGTAAAACCCCGTCTCTACTAAAAATACAAAAATTAGCCAGGCATGGTGACACACAGCTGTAGTCCCAGCTACTCTGGAGGCTGAGGCAGGAGAATCGCTGGAACCCAGGAGGCAGAGGTTGCAGTGAGCCAAGATCACACCACTGCACTCCAGCCTGGGTGACAAAGGGAGACTCCGTCTCAAAAAATAAAAATAAAAATAAAAATAAATTGTTCTGATGCTCTGTGGCCTACTTACCTCCTCAACTAAATCTGCTCATACTTGTCAAAGGCACAGAAAGATAAAAACAATCCTACAAAATTTGAAAACTATTCTGAATATACTGTGATTGAGGGATGGCCCAAAGGAAAATAAAAATATTCTTACTTGGTATGAGGGAAAAAAAAATCTATATACTTATACTTTGACATTTTCTTTTAGAATCATTTACTTATTGATTGTTGAGACCTGTTTTATAGTAAACAAAAAATCATATTTTATTTTTAAAATTTAATTTCTAGATTTCTTAATAGTCATATTATTTCATAAATGGATGGATGGCTACTTGGGTGGCTCTGAATGTGTAGTTTAGGATATGTCCAGAAGAATTAAATAGGTTTAGAAAATAGAAATTTTTATAAAGAAAGATCAACAGAGAAATCATTAAGAAAAAAATGTGAGCACACAGTCACAAGAATCAAAAATTATGGGCCAAGCATAGTGGCTCATACCTCTAATCCTTGCACTTTGGGAGGCTGAGGTGGGCGGGTTACTTAAGCCCAGAGTTCGAGACCAGCCTGGGCAACATAGGGTGAACCCTGTGTCTACAAAAAATAAAAAACTTAGGTGGCACACGCCTGTAGTCCTGCTACCTGGGGGGCTGATGTGGGAGGATTGCTTGAGTTGGGGAGGTTGAGGCTGCAGCGAGCTGAGATTGTGCAACTTCCCAGTGGGTGACAGACTGGCCTTGTCTGGTTAACATTTCTCCTAGAGGTAATTCTACTTTGCAATTATACGGTGCTTCTTTCCCCTTCGAAAGCAGTTTCACCTCTATTATCTCACTTTATAAGCTTTGAAGGCAAAAGTTATGAATAGAATTTTAGGCTATCTGCAGCCTAAAAACAATGAAAAGTTAGCAAGAACCAAAAAAAAAAAAAAAAAAAAAAAAAAAAAGAACTAATGGTTTACAAAGATTATTTTCAAGGACAATTCTGTTGTTTTTGTTTTTTTTTTTTGAGACGGAGTCTCACTCTGTCGCCCAGGCTGGAGTGCAGTGGCGCGATCTTGGCTCACTGCAAGCTCTGCCTCCCGGGTTCACGCCATTCTCCTGCCTCAGCCTCCCAGTAGCTGGGACTGCAGGTGCCCGCCACCACGCCCAGCTAATTATTTGTATTTTTAGTAGAGACAGGGTTTCACCGTGTTAGCCAGGATGGTCTCGATCTCCTGACCTCATGATTCGCCCGCCTCGGCCTCCCAAAGTGCTGGGATTACAGGCGTGAGCCACCATGCCCGGCCCAAGGACAATTCTTTTGATTGTGCAGATTGATACAGGGAGCAGGCCTCCTGAGTAATCATTACTTTCTGTCTCTGGTGGGTGTGTTGAACCACACCATCAGGAAAGCCACTAATCAGGAAGGGCAAAGCTGAACTGTTCCCCTAAGTCAAGGTGCCAGAGCAAATCCAGAGGAGAAAATCCTGCAGTGGAGGGAAAAAGGATTTGTGTCTCTGAGAAAGTGAGATTTAAGATGTGTGCCCTCTGGTGCCCAATAAGTGAAGGACAAGGGTGATGATCCAACATAAGCAATTTGTGAATATGAAATATGTTGAAAAACTTTGAAAATTTCCTGATTAGGTGTAGGGTGGGGATAGTGAAGAAGGATATTCTTGGCTCAAGATATAGACATAAAAATTCATACATTTGGAAGGTCTCTCGTGGAAATTTAGGAACAAGACTATGGTAACTTGTTAGTATTCACGTTTTCTGCTACTCACAAGCAGTAAATACTTGTGAGTATTCATTCATGTTTTTCTCCTAGAGTTTATATCACCATTAATAAAACATGTATTATTATCCTAATTTTAGAAAAAAATAGAAATGATCATATCATCGAGGCTGATTTATACTGAAAAATAACTGAACAAGGGAAATTATACAAAATTATATCCCTAAACAAATATACTATAAAATTGCTTACTCTTTTATAATAACTCAATGACATTACTAAGTTACCAGGCCCCAGAGATTATTTTTTAAAGTCTATGTGACTATTAGAAAATTAAAGGGCCTTCCATAGTGTCCCATCTTCTCATTGTGACCTCACATTCTTTTTTTCCCCATAATCACCACATCAAACTTGGAATTTTGTATCTGAAAGAAGCAAGATTGTTCTCTCAAGGAAGCAAATTAAGAAAAAAATTGAGGAAGAAAAGGAAACAGATATTAGAAAACAGATCGTTACCAACCACTCATTCAGCCACATGATGCCATGAGGGCCAGTAGTCTCTGTTCACACAGGCTCAACAGCTCACAGCATCCTCTGCTATCTCACTTGGGTTCTTTTCATTTTAATTTTTCCCCCCAAGTTTATTATGGTAAAATATATGTAACCAAATTTGCTATCTTAATCATTTTTAAGTGCACAGCTGAGTGGCATTTGGTATATTCATATGGTTGTGCAACCATCACCAGCATCCATCTCCAGATCTCTTTTCATCTTGCAAAATTGAAACTCTATGCCCATTAAACAACTACTCATTGCTCCCTTCCTGCTACCCCTGGCAACCATCAATTTACTTTCTGTCTCTATGATTTTGACTACTTTAAGTACTTCATAAAAGTGGGATTATATAGTATTTGTTGTTTTGTGACTGGCTTATTTCACTTAGCCTAATGTCCTCAAGGTTCATCCATGTTGTAGCATGTGTCAGAATTTTCTTATTATTTGTTTTTTTTTTTTTTTTTTCCCTTGTGGCAGGGTCTGCTTCTGTTGCCCAGTCTGGAGTGCAGTGGTACAACCTCGGTTCAGTGCAACATCTGCCTCCTGGATTCAAGTGGTTCTAATGCCTCAGCCTCCTGAGGAGATGGGATTACAGGTGCCTGTCACCACGCCTGGCTAATTTTTGTATTTTTGGTAGAGATGGGGTTTCAGCATGTTGACCAGGCTGATCTTGAACTCCTGACCTCAAGTGATCTACCTGCCTTGGCCTCCCATAGGGCTGGGATTAGAGGTGTGAACCACCATGCCTGGCCTGAATTTTGTTCCTTTTAAAGGCTGAATAATATTCTCTTTTTTTTTTTTTTTTTTTTTTGAGACTGAGTCTCACTCTGTTGCCCAGGCTGGAGTGCAGTGGCATGATCTCGGGGCTCACTGCAACCTCTACCTCCTGAGTTCAAGTGATTCTTGGGCCTCAGCCTCCCAAGTAGCTGGGGCTACAGACATCAGCCACCATGCCCAGCTAATTTTTTTGTTTTTAGTAGAAACAGGGTTTCACCATGTTGGCCAGGCTGATGTTGAACTCCTGACCTCAGGTGATCCACCTGCCTCGGCTTCCCGAAGTGCTGGGATTACAGGCATGAGCCACTGTGCCCAGCCGTAAGGCTGAATAATATCCTATTGTAAGTATATATCACATTTTGCTTTTTCATTCATCTGTCAATGACCTCTTGGGTTGCTTCAGTGTTTTAGCTCTTGTAAATAATGCTGTATGAACATAAGCATACAAGTATCTTTGATACCTTGCTTTTAATTCTTCTGGGTATGGCATTGCTGGATCATATGGTAAATCTATTTTTAATTTTTTAAGAAACCACCATACTGCTTTCCACAGTGGTTATACCATTCTATATCCCCTAAACAGGCACAAAGATTCTATTTTCTCCACATCCCTGCAAACACATTTTATTTTCTATTGCTTTGATAGTAGCCATCCTAAGGGTGTCCAGGTGGCTTTCACTATAGTTTTGACTTGCATTTCCATAATGAGTAGTAATGTTGAGCATTTTTGCATGTGCTGATTGGCCATTTGTGTATCTTCTTGGAGAAGTATCAAATATCTATTCAAGTCCTTCACCCCATTTTTGAATTGAGCTGTTTGTATTTTTGTTGTTGAGTTTTAGGAGTTCTCCATATATTCTGGATATTAATCCCTTATCAGATATATGATGTGCAAATATATTCTCAAATTCTGTAGGTTGCCTTTCTATTCTGTTGATAGTGTCTTTCAATATACAATTTTAAAATTTTCATGAAGTCTAATTTGTCTATTTTTTCTTTTGTTGCCTGTTCCTTTTGTGTCATTACACAAAATCACTGCCTAATCCAATGTCATGAAGTTTTTGCCTTATGTTTTTTCTAAGAGTTTTATAGTTTTAGGGCTTACATTTAGGCCATGGATCTACTTTGAGCTAAATTGTGCATATGGTATTAGATAAGGGTCCAAGTTCATTCTTTTGCATGTGAATACCTAGTTTTCTCAGCACCATTTGTTGAAAAGACTGTCTTTTTCTTATTGAATAATCATGGTTCCCTTGCCAACAATCATTTGACCATATATATTTGAATATTTATTTCTGGATTCTCTATTGTATTCATTGGTCTTTATGTGTAGTCTTTATGCCACTACCATACTGTCTTAATTACTGTTACCTACAATAAATTTTTAAATCAGTAAGTGTGAGTCCTCCAGCTTTGTTCTTCTCTTTCAGGATTATTTTGACTATTTAGAGTTCCTTGAAATTTCATATGAATATTAAGATCTGTTTTCCTATTTTTGCAAAAAAAACCTTGTTTGATATGAATTGCACTAAATCTGTAGATCACTTTGGGTAGTGTTGAAATCTTAACAATATTAAGTCTTCCAATCCATGAACATGAAATAGCTCTCCATTTATTTATGTCTTCTTTAATTTCTCTCAGATATATTTTGTGCTTTACAGTACATAGATTTTTTACCTCCTTGATAAAGTTAATTCCTAAGTACTTATTATTTTTGATGCTACTATAAATGGAATTGTTTTCTTAATTTTCTTTTCAGATTGTTTATTGTTTGTGTATATAAATGCAGCTGATTTTTGTGTGTTGACTTTGTTTCCTGCTATTTTGCTGAATTTGTTTATTAATTCTAACTTTTTTGTGTGTGAAATCTTCAGGGTTTCTACATATAAGATCATGTCATCTGCAAACAGGGATATTTAGATACCTTTCATTTATTTTTCTTGTCTCATTGCTGTGTCTAGCATTTCTAGTGCTATATGGTGACAGTGGAAATTTTTGTCTTGTTTCTTCTGATCTTAGAGAAAAAGCTTTCAGTCTTTCACCATTAAGTATGATGTTTGCTGTGGGTTATTCACAGACAGCTTTTGTTATGTTGAGTTAGTTTCCTTCTATTCAGAGTATACTGAGAATTTTTACCATGAAAGGATGTTGAATTTTGTCAAATGCTTTTTCTGCACCACTTGAGATGATCATGTGGCTTTCCCCCTTCATTCTGTTAATGTAGTGTATTACATTGATCAGTTTTCACAGATTGAATCATCCTTGCATTCCAAGAATAAACTTCACTTAGCCATAGTGTATAATCTTTTTAATATGCTATTGCACTCAGTTTACTCATATTTTGTTCAGAATATTTTTGCATCAATGTCCATAAGGGATATTGGCATATTAATTTTCTTTTCTTGTAGAGTCTTTGTCTGGCTTTGGTATCAGGGCAATGCTGGCCTAATAGACTGGGTTAGGGTGTAATCTCTCCTCTTCAATTTTTTGGGAAAAGTTTGAGAAGGATTGGTGTTAGTTATTTAAATGTTTGGTATAATTCACTGGTAAAACCATCAGATCCAGGGCTTTTCTTTTCTTTTAAGAGATGGGGTCTTCTTACATTGCCCAGGCTGGTCTTGAACTTCTGGGCTCAAGTGATCCTGTCACTGCAGCTTCCTGAGTAGGTGAGACTACAGTTGCATGCCACCGTGCAGGGCTTTTCTTTCATGGGATATTTTAAATTACTGTCTTTTATAAGAGATTCAACTTTTTTGTTAGCTACAGGTTTATTCAGATTTTCTATTTCTTTGTGGCTTAGTCTTGATAGGTTGTGTGTTTTTAGAAATTTGTCCATTTCATCGAGGTTATCCAATTTGTTGAAGTACAATTGCTCTCTCAAAATCCTTTTTATTTCTGTAGATTTGGTAATAATGTCCCCACTTTATTTCTAATTTTAATAATTTGAGTCTTCTTTTTCTGTAGTCCTTTTAGCTAAAGACTTGTCAATGTTGTTGATCTTTTTGAAGAACCATTTTTTGATTCCTCTATTATTCTTCTATTATTTTTCTCCATTATTCTTCTATTCTCTATTTCATTTATCTCTGCTCTAATTTTTATTATTTTCTTCCTCCTACCAGCTTTGGGTTTAGTTTCTTTTTCTTTTTCTGGTTCCTTAAGTTTTAAGGTTAGGTTTTGATTTAAGACATTTATTATTTTTTAATGTAAGCTATTTAATGTAAATTTTGAATTTATTATAAATATTCCCCTTAGCATTACTTTCTCTGTGTTCCATAAGTTTGGGTGCTATGTGTGTTCATTTTCATTTGTCTCTAGGTACATTGTAATTTCCATTGTGATTTCTTATTTTATTCATTGGTTATTTAAGAATGTGTTGGTTAATTTCCACAAATTTGTGAATTTTCCAAATACTTAGGGAGTTTTTGACCATAATTTCTTCAAATATTCTCTCTTCCCCTTTCTCTCTCTGTTCACCTTCTGAAACTCCCACAATGCATGTTGATCTGCTTGATGGTACCCTATAGGTCCCTTAGGCTCTGTTCACTTTCCTCCAATCTTTTTTCTGTTCCTCAGTCTTGATAATTTTCATTGTCCTATCAAGTTTGCTGATTCTTTCTTCTGCTTGCTCAAATTTGCCTTTGAATTTCTTAAAATTTTCACTTCGACTACTGTAATGTTCAGCTCCAGAATTTATTTTTTCTTTCTTTTTAGGTTTTCTATTTCTTTATTGGTATTTCCATTTTCTTCACATATTGCTTTCTTGACTTTCACCACATCCTCCTTTAGTTCTTTTAGCATCTTTAAGACAGTTGTTTGAAAGTCCTTGTCTATTACATCCATTTTTAGATCTGTTTCAGGGACAATTTCTTGTTAGTTTCCCCCCCCCTCCTTTAACCAAGCCAAACATTTCTGTTTCTTTGCATGCCTTGTGAATTTTTTGTTGGAAATTGGATATTTGAATCTAATAATGTGGTAACTCTGAAAATCAGTGTCCTTTCTTTTGGTTTGCTGTTTTTTTTTTTTTTTTTTTTTTTTTTTTGAGACAGAGTTTCACTCTTGTTGCCCAGGCTAGAGTTCAATGGCACGATCTCAGCTCACCACAATCTCCGCCTCCCGGGTTCAAGTGATTCTTCTGCCTCAGCCTCCCAAGTAGCTGGGATTACAGGCATGTGCCACCATGCCTGGCTAATTTTGTATTTTTAGCAGAGATGGGGTTTCTCCATGTTGGTCAGACTGGTCTTAAACTCCTGACCTCAGGTGATCTGCCTGCCTCAGCCTCCCAAAATGCTGGGATTACAGGTATGAGCCACCTCACCCAGCTGGTTTGCTGGTTTTCTATTTTTTTTGTTGTTGTTGTAGGCTGTCTCTGTGGTGTGGATCAGCCAGAAGTATAAAGTTAAGATCCTCTCATATATTTTTTCGAGCCTTTGCCTTTCCCTGGGTATACATGATGATTTTCTAACTCCAATCACATATATGTGGTTCATTTTTAATGTTCTAGTCTTCAATATCTAGTTCCCAAAAGGGGAAAAAATGTAGGAAGGGAAAAAGGTGTTTGCCCTTTATATTCCCAGAGTCACTTCATCCAGAGATGGAGGGACTTGCAACAATGGGGTAAGGTGCAACAACAAAACTTGCTGCTTCTTTGCACCTCTGTGATCAGAAGCAGCAATCAGCAATGAGAGCACAGATCCTAGATATTTGGAGGACAGGGTCCTTTTCAGCCACCCTGGCTCCCACAGGCTATGTACAGGTTGCTACAGGACCATGTGCACAGCTGCCTGACACGTGGCCGAAGGGTGGTTAGCTGCTACTGTGATTACAGCTGAAATTGATGAAAATTAACCACAATTATTGCCCAAGCCCTGGAAGTCAACAGACTCCACAGTTCCAAAATACATTAGACAGATTCTACTGGTAAAATTATTATCTAGGTGGGAAGATAGGTTCCTCTTTTTCCTGCTCTGCCATCTTCTAGGAATTCTCTCTGGGGCTCCTTATTTTCAAAAACTTTTTATTGTGAAAAATTTCAAACTTAAACAAAAGTAAAGAGAATGATACAAGGAATCCCCATGCACTCATCACACAGCTTCAACAATTACCAACTACCTGCTCCTTTACCTGAATTTCAGCCTGTAATTTCTTGCCCACCTCTTTCCTGTCTCCCAATGCCTGGCTTCAAATGATGTGATTTTCTGCCTTCTCTCCAGTTCTAAGAATCAATGTGATTCCCCTTAATATTTGACTAAATTAACAGGCTCTCTTTTTAATATTCCTAACTTGAATAATTTTTATAGCCTCCACCCTACCCCCCAGACTCCTTTAAAAAAAAAAAAAAAAAAAGGCAGTTTTTAATGTTTTCCAATGGTTTGAGAATCTGATGAAAGCCATGGACCATAACCCTAGAAAAAAACATGCACACACCATTTTGTATGTGATTTCAGGAGGTTCATGGACACCTTGAAACCTTCTAAGGAACCTATGTTAAAAACCCCTACTCTAAAAGGTAGATTCTCCCTTTTCCTAGGCCATACCTGGTCCTTGTAGCCATGTTTCTCTTTCACATTTACACAGAAACGTAAGACTGGGAGAGCATCCATTTCCATCACTTTTTTGTTGTTCTGTTGAGGCAACCAGACATGAAGGGCAATTTTATTTGTTTTTGTTCTTTTCATGAAGGCATTTTGAATTAATTGTCCAATTAATTCCAATTCCACATGAAAGGAACATGCCTGTTCCAAATCCTGGAGAGTGAGCAACAGAATTAGAGGTCCTGCCAACATTTTTCATACTAATCTCATGCTGAATATTTTTCTGCCCCTTTGAAATGAATTAATGCTAACTCCAAAATATTCCGAAAACCCACTCTAAAAATACCTGCTTCAGCACATTTTCTTCTTTCTCTTCCCTTCTCTTTACTCACACAGCATTGCATTTACATGAAATGCAAGGAGGAAAAGTACTAAGGGAATCAAAAGACAAATTGGAATGAAGTGGACAGTTAATTTAAAACACCCTTTAACAAGTATATTTTAAACTACAAAGGTTCGTTGTAAGGGTTCAATTTATATTTTGCTCTGCTATTTGCTCATTCATGGAGTATCTCTGGGATGGACCCATCAACTAGCATAGAAGGTTGGTTGAGTACTCTAGCACTGTTCCCTGTATCATTCTCCCCAGTTCCTCTAATGCTGAGCCTCAGCTCTGGCTGTACATCACAATCACCTGTGAAGCTTTTAAAATTGAGAAAAAAGATGGGCTCAGGTGAGCCCAATTCAGGTTTACTTACTTTGGGGCCAGGCTCTGGGTGTGCAAGCCAGGGACGAGAACCCTGCTCGAATGCTATGTGCAAGGAATTAATAGTGTTAGTAATGGTGGAGGCCTGGGAGAATACTAAAATTGTTTTATAGCTTATAGCTCAGCAAGAAAGATATAGTCTTTAAAAAAAAACAGGAAAATTTCAGAAGGAAAATTTTGAAGGAACTTGACATGTAGACCACTGTGGGGTAATATTTTTAAAATACTATTTTTCTCTACCATTTAATTCCTAATGTGGCATAAACTTCTTGGCTCAGTTGGGATATGCTGACACATTATATATAAACACATTTGTATCTTATGTATTTGTATTATATAAATAATAAACTTTTTTAATGTATAGAAGACTACAAAGTAAAACGTAAAAATCTTGACCACCCTCCCTGGCCCCATCTCCGAGGAAACCCTATTAAGAATTTCTTATGTATCCTTCTAGAAACTGCCTACCCACATCAAACATATATACATAATGTTAATATTTATTTATTACATTTATTTATTAGCTCAGGACTCAAAGGGGCTTGGAAATTATAATGACGGTATATTTCTTTTACTTTCATCCAACCTATGGTGCAACAGGAAGTCTAGACTTTTACTAGGTTTCCCTCACAAATAACTTTAGGACTCCTTGGGAACATTTAACTTTCCCACAGGATCATGATGGTTAGCTCCCAGGGGTGAGCCTCTGAGCAAATAACCTCCTGCAACCTTAGGACTGGCTTCTTAGCATATCAGAAGGTTCGGGCCCAATCCTGGACCCTCTCTGCCTAACTCCCATGGCAGGGTCCAGTTCTCCTTCCTCTTACAGGTGGCACTTGAGCCTGTTTTTCTTTTCTTTTCTTTTTTTTTTTTGAGACAGAGTTTCTCTCTGGTTGTCCAGGCTGGAGTGCAATGGCACGATCTTAGCTCACTGTAACCTCCGCCTCCCGGGTTCAAGCGATTCTCCTGTCTCAGCCTCCTGAGTAGCTGTAATTACAAGCATGTGCCACCAAGCCTAGCTAATTTTGTAATTTTAGTAGAGATGGGGTTTTTCCACGTTGGTCAGGCTGGTCTCAAACTCCTGACCTCAGGTGATGCTCCCACCTCAGCCTCCCAAAGTGCTGGGATTACAGGCGTGAGCAAATGCACCCAGCCTGGGTTCTTCAGGTTTTTTGTATTAAAATAATTTTTTTTAGAGACAGGGGTCTCGCTATGTTGCCCAGGTTAGAGTGCAGTGGTTCTTCTCAGGCCTGATCATAGATCACAACAATCTTGAACTCTTGGGTTCAAGTAATGCTCCTGCTTCAGCCTCTTGAGTAGCAAAAGGATTACTCTGATGTAACGGTATTGGCATGAACCTCTGGGTTCTTCAGTTTTAGAATAAGGGTCTCCTTATTCTGTGGTAGTAAGGGCCTTCTGTGTCCGAGTATGGGTCATATCCAGCCAAATTCAGGCCAGCTCTCTAAAGTTTAAAGTGATAATCTGGCCTGCACACCTTTCCTGGGGTCTTCAGACTTGCTCTTATTCTCCTATGAACAATCCCTTAATTAACAGCAAATATCACATGCACCCAAGAACAAGTGAAACTGTACTGGGATAGTGCAGCCTAACCACAAGGGAAATGTAATCTGAAGAAACGCAAGTCTTCTACCACAGTGACCATTTTCATATTACCAGTCAGAATAAGATTGCTCTTCAACTAAACAATCTCCATCTCCGAAATGATGCCTGGTATTTGACTCATAATTACATAGAACGGGGGCACAGAGCAAAGTGGGTGGGGATTGTGAGGCAACAGTATTTGACACTAGTTGATTATCACTGAAACTAAGTGATGTGCACATGAGAGTTCATTATATTATTCTATTTATTTTTGTGTAAGTTTGAGATATTCTATAGTTAAAAACAAAACAACAACATCTCTGCAAAGGCTTTACTCTTTGGCCAGGCACAGTAGTTCATGGCTGTAATCTCAGTGATTTGGAAGGCCCAGGCAGGGGGATCACTTGAGACCAGGAGTTCGAGACCAGCCTGGAAAGCATAGCAAGCCCTCATCTCTACAAAAAATTAAAAAATTAGCCAGGCATGGTGGCACATGCCTGTAGTACTAGCTTCTCGGGAGGCTATGGTGGGAGGATCACCTGAGCCATGAGTTTGAGGCTATAGTGAGACATGATCACACTACTGTACTCTAGCCTGGGCAACACAGCATGATCCTGTCTAAAAAAATAAAAAGGCTTTATCCTTGATGTTTGCATCACTAAAAGATTCCTCTTTGTGGTTTTCTGGAATAAAGGAACTTGCAGCCCTGTGGGTGAATTTAGTCTCTACTCTTGTAATAAGCCTCTTTCCTTCCTTCACATGTGATAACAGAGATTTTTATGGCCAATATTTACTCAAAGTTCACATTCTACCTACTGATTTCTTCCTCACAAGCACTCGCTTCAAGGGAACTTCTCATAATCAGCCCTAGGATTACAGCAACCTAAAGGTCTTGTTCTCCTTTCAATGTTTCTACAGATGTGTGCCATCTTGCATTTCTAGATGGTAAAATAAATTCTACCTATGGTATTTTATGCCTCTTTTTTCTTTTTTAAAAAATGATTTTACTAGTACAATTGGAAGAAAAGGAGTCTGGTGAGGGTGGCTTGGAGAATGACTGGCTGGTCACCGGGATGGGATAGCACCTCTGGTTCTAGTGAGATTTATGGAGGGGACTTTGTTCAGGAATGTGGTACTCATTTTTATTAATGCAGAAACTTAAATGTTAGCACACATAGACACAATGGGACTCTAAGGGCTGATGAATGCCAAATAATTAACTTGCAATGGGTAACATAACATAAGCAAGCCCGAAATCCAAGTTTGCTGGTTAGCACATTTTCTGTCTATGGGAAACTTAAGAAGCTAAATTATAACCAGAAGGGTGGTTGGTGACAGCAAGTTCTAGAACAGTGAGTTTTCAACTAGGGAGGGTTGCCATTCTCTGGGGGATAGGCAGAAGGAAGGGGCCTTTTTTTTTTTTTTTGGAAACAGAGTCTCGCTCTGTCACCCAGGCTGGAGTGTAGTGGCGCGATCTTGGCTCACTGCAACCTCTGCCTTCTGGGTTTAAGCGATTCTCTTGCCTTAGCCTCCTGAGTAGCTGGGAATGAAGGCACATGCCACACCACTATGCCCGGCTAATTTTTGTATTTTTAGTAGAGATGGGGTTTCACCATGTTGGTCAGGCTGGTCTCAAACCCGTGACCTCATGATCTGCCCACCTCGGCCTCCCAAAATGCTGGGATTACAGGTGTGAGCCACTGCGCCCGGCCTGGAAGGGGCTTTTAGGGGAGTGTGTGTGTGTGTGTGTGTGTGTGGTATTTTTCTTTTAGCATATATAATTAGGAAAGGCATATCCAATATTATAATTCAACAATATTTCCAGTGGGGGGGGGGGGAAATTTAAAACTCTTGCATTCATAACAAAAATTGTAAAAAATAAACCTCAACAAAATGTTCCTGGCTGGTGACTCTGCTGGGGGCAGCAGGGCAGGGTGGGAATCTACAAATCAAACTCTCTCTGGAGAATCTAGGATTTTTCATTTTTCAAAATGACGCAAGAAAACATTGTTTACTGAGGCACTAAAAAAAAGCCATACATGGGGCAACTTAAGTTTTCAGGATCCAAATCAATTTTCTGTTCTCAAGTTCTTTCTCAGTAAACAGTGTTATGATTAGTATAATCACATTTAGTTTTTTAGTAGTCATTAACTGTGGGAATTGATACAGAAATCTGGGTTACTTATAAAGTATGTGCTTTATAGTACATAGTACAGTACTATAAAGTAGTACTACAGTTTTGCGACCAAATTCTGTAGCCAGCCAAAACCACTGTATGGGTAAAGCAGACATTGATGGTCTCAGCATTGATTTATCTCCCTTCTTCCTTTCTAAAAGATCCCATTTTCATTTGGGGATTGCTGTGTTTCCTGGGAAGAGGACTCTACTCCTATTCTACTATATTCCAACCCCTCAAACGCAGCAATTGGTTGGTAACCTAAACCAGTCCAATCAAAGTGAATCTGAAAGACTTTTCTTATGATGTCAATGACAATGATGGGCTCATTTTCCTGGTGCCTTTAGTAGCCATCTATGGCCATAGGAAGAGTCTAAATTAGGAGAAAGCCAACAAAGACAGGAAAGAGAAGCAGAGAGATACTGGGGCATTGGGGCCATCTCTAGGCCACTGGATCATGTTTGCCTGAACCAATACTACCTCTGGACTTGACAGTTATTTGTACCAACAAACTCTTAATTGTTTCAGCCATTTTTAGTTGTAATTGAAAGCACGTGGGTGGATCAGGGTTCTGCTGAATCTGTACTGTTTGATTTTTTTGCTCTTCAACCAGCTTGAATATCAGTCAGTGAAGCAAGTCATAGAGAAATGGCGTAGTAAAACTGTCATGTTCTTAACTTTTCCTGTACATCAGAATCACATGGAGACCTTTAACAGATACCAGGCCAATTAAACCAGAGTCTATAAAGTTGGGACTCAGGAATCAGAATTTTAAAAAATTCTCAAGTAATTCCAGTGAGCAGCCTCAGCTGAGAACCACTGGTCAAAGTATCTTGTTTTGTCCATTCAGTGGGATCTGCAGACAACATGTCCTAAGTATGTCTTTCCATTAAAGAAAAAAAAAAAGCTGACATGTAACTTGTGAGGTTAATGTAAACCATACTGGTATGACAGAAAAGCAAAATGTATGTAAATTTTGTACTCTCTCCATATTATAATCCTTTCTCTCTCGTTCCCTTTCATCCTTCAACATTTAATAGGAACTTACCATGTACCAGACACAGTGACAGATCTGGAATACAGAGGAAAACAAGAAAAACACAGTTGTTATAGTCCACAAAAAATATAAAATTAACCTAGGAATTACAGCAAAATCTAATGCACCTATGATAAGGCAGCATGGAGCACTATGTGCACAGAGCATGGACTCCCAACGTCCTAGAGCAAAGGAAGTTTAAGCTGAAACCAGAAGAATGCATGAGTTAACTTCGTAGATGATGGAGGAAGGTCCAGATGGCAGAAGCTTTGAGTTCAATGTTACAGAAGTGAGGGAACTAAAAGAACATAGTAGGGGAGGGGAGAATACTAGAGAAATGAGGCTGGACCTCGCCAACATGGTAAAACCCCATCTCTACTAAAAATATAAAAATTAGCTGGGCGTGGTGACGGGTGCCTGTAATCCCAGCTACTCAGGAGACTGAGACAGGAGAATCGCTTGAACCCAAGAGGCAGAGGTTGCAGTGAGCCGAGATCATGATCGTGCCATTGCACTCCAGCCTGGGGGACAAAGCAAGACTCCATCTCAAAAAAAAAAAAAAAAAAAAAAAAAGAAAAGAAGAAGAAGAGGAAGAAATGAGGCTAGAGATAAAGACAGGAGTCAGATTATGAAAGACTTTATAAGTCATATTAGAAGTTTGGATCTTATCAAAAAGGCAATGTAAATCAACTGAAGAGTTTTCAGCATTCAAAAAATGTGATTTCTGTTTGGAAGACAATTCCGACTCGGGGCAAAGAATGGGAATGCATTGTGGGGTATGGGGGGTTTGACAAGTGAAAATCAGGGAGACCAGTTAACTGCAGGCAGATACACCAACTCTGGCAAGAGATAATGGTGGACCAATGAGCACGGGGGCAATGGATAGAAGTGAACTAATTCAAGACATATTTAGGAAGGTAGAATTGATAGGAGTTGGTAACTAACCAGCTGTGGTTAAGAAGCCAGAGAGAAGCCAAGAGTGACACACGTCTCTGGTTTGAGTGGGTGTTTGAATGGTGATGCCATTTCATGAATAAAAAACACTGGAAGAAGAGCAAGTTTGTAAGAGGGATGACTTTTGTTTATTTTGAGTATGAAGTACCTGTTAGACATTTAAGTGTAGACATATGGTAGGTACGTGTGTCTCAAACTCAGGAGAGCAATATGGGCTAAACATCTATAGTTGATAGTTATCAGCAAACTGATGGTAATTAAAGCCTAGGGAATAAGCCAAATTACCTACTATAAATGTGTGGAGAAAAATGGCTTCGGATAAAGCTCTGGGGAACACTTGTAACTAAGAGGAGCAGAAAAGAGTCCTGCAAAAAGAGTAATAATGCAGTGCTAGAGATGTAGGATGCAAAACAGAAGAGTGACAAAAAAGAAAATAAGGAAACAAAGGATGGAGATGGGTATATTAAAATTAGGATTGAAAAGTATGCATTGGATTTAGCAACAAGGAAAGACCTGGAAATGTTATCAAGATTGGTTTGGGAAGGCAGGTGAATTTTTTTCAAGGAGTTACTGAAATGGAGAAGAGAGAGGGTGTATGGTAACTGAACAGGGAGGTGGGTCAAGAGATTGAGCTGAAATAGACTTGAAAATGCTTACTTTTTAACATAAGAAATCAGGAAGATGAATAAGTAAAAGTCACAAAAGTGTCAGAAAAGAACAGGATCTAGATATGTGAGGAATGCCTCTTCTACTGGAATGGGAAGAGGAAGAGGACTATTAGTGCAGGGAACAGGGAGAATTGTGTATTTGGTGGTCAGAAGGGAGACAATTCCTGTCTGGTCACCTCTCTTTGTTCTGTAAAAAAGGGAGGAGTCATCTACCAAGAATGAGGGGGGGTGCTGGATGGATTGGAGGTTTAAGGGGAGTGGAAAAGTTTTGGAATAGCTGTTGAAAATGGGAGACAGCTGACTAGGAAAATAGTAAGACAGTCAGTGAGTGTTAAGGGTTTAATTGAGATTGATGACAATGAATGTATAAACTTTATCAAGTTTATCATCTGTGTGGTTTTGCTTAACCTGTGGAGCTCAGTAGCCCATGCACAGAGTATATTGTATGTACTATCCATTCATCACTCTTATTTACTCAATCACTTGTTCATTAATTTAACTACTTTGTGCCAGGTACTATTCTAGGCACTGTTTCATTAGATGATTATTTAATGTTTTATCTTCTTTTTCTTTGACAAAAGGTCTCATTCTGTCATCCAGGCTGGAATGCAGTGGCACAATCACTGCTCACTGCAGTCTCAGCCTCCCAAGCAGCTGGTACTACCGGCACATGCCACGACACCTGGCTAATTTTTGATTTTTTGTAGAGATGGGGTCTCACTGTTGCCCAGGCTGGTCTTCAACTCCTGGCCTCAAGCAATCCTCCTGCCTTGGCCTCCCAAAGCACTGGGATTACAGGCATGAGCCCTCATGCCCAGCTTTTTAAAAAAATCATATTTCTACAAGCAGACCATAATATATTAATACTGAAAGAATTACAGTGAAACCACCAGATCATTGAGTTTTAAAGAGATAAGAATTTATAGGTATGATAGAGAAAGTACAGAAAGCAAATAATAGGGCATTAGAGGAAAAATGCTCATTAAGGTTGTATATTTTGAATCTCATCTCCCTAATCACACTGAGATCTTAACTATGAGTTTGTTGCAGCCAATGTATATATTTATCCTAAAAAAAAGCCTAACTTTTAGATACATGACAATTTGTGGAGCTGTTTTACAAAAATTCCATTTTGTGTAATAAAGTATGCAATTTTGCAAAATTAATGTAATTGTATTGTGACACTCTATAGCATTTTAGGGTTAGACCCTAAGACTGTAACCTAAGCAGAGAATGAATTTGAAAATGCATTAGGTACTCTGCAGAATCAAGGGACAGACCTAAGACCTGGTCCATAAAGGACAGGAGCAGGAGTAGATTCATGAGGCTATGTATCAGGCCATCAAACATCTGGCCAGGTCACTAAGATGAATTTGTGTCAACCATTCCTTTCAGTGTGAGAGTTTCAGAGTTCTAGGAGAGACTTATAGCCTCAATGTGGATAGCAGAGAGCGTGGTCCCATGTCTGACAGTCCCATCAAACTACAGCCAACTGGGAAGAGCATATTCCACACATATAAATTGGGGTGTAATCAAAACAGCAAAATGATCAGTAAAAAATCACCTTCTTGATGTACCTAGTGAAAACTAACGTCTCCTCTCTTATAAATGCAGAGCTCCTTATTTGTTGTAGCTCTTCATCTGCCTAACACACTCTAACTGAACTGTTGATGTTTATGTACCTTTCCATTTCCTCCAGCAGCTTGTGAGCTTTGGAAGGCAGTGGCTGAAGCAGCTTCATAATCTGGGGAGCAGTGTCCTGAAGATCTCCCAATGTGGCTATTTCAAAATTTATTTAGAATATTCTGAGGTGTGAACTTATGGAAAAGCAAATGCCCTTTTCTCTATTCCACTAGAGACAAAGAAATTTTTAATGGTTTTACCTTTCTAATTTGAAAAACACAAGATGACTATAGGAAGACATAAATCCTCAGTTACTTTCCTATCTTTTCTAAATCTACCAAATGCCCACAACATCACTCATTTTAGTAGAAAATCTATTAATTTAAAATTTAAAAGGATATACAGTTGTCCTTTCGTATCCACAGGGCATTGGTCCTAAGATTTCTGAGGATACAAAAATCTGTGGATGTTCAAGTCCCTTACATAAAATGGTGTAGTACAGAAAGTCCCAAACTTTTGATTGTTCAACTTGCGATTTTTTGACTTTAGGATGGTAATATATGCATTCAATATGCTCTTTATGATGGGACCACATCTGGATAAACCCATTGTAAATAGAAAGTATCGAAAGGTAAACCTGTCATAAGGCAAGGAGCATTGTGTTTGCATATAACCTATGCACATCCTTCCCTATACTTGAAGTTATCTCTAGACTACTTGTAATACCTAATGTAAATGACATGTAAATAGTTGTTATACTATATTTTAATTTTTTTTTGTATTATTTTTGTTATATTATTTTTATATTTTTGAATACCTGTGATCTGTGGTTGATCGAATACATAGATGTGGAACCTAAGATGTGGAGACTGACTGTAATACTGGTCTAATTTTCTTTAGAGCTGATTTTAGCTAAGTCTCCTTGATAGTTCATCTAACTTCCTAGCTGTATAACTTTTGAATAAGGCTAAAAATAAAACACAATCCTCTGGAAAATAACTCTTCTAATAACTGGCTAAGAAGAAATTGCTCTTCCAACTTGTATCTGGGAAGTTTTTTTGTTTTTATTGTTTTTTTTTTTTTGAGATGGAGTTTCGCTCTTGTTGCCCAGACTGGAGTACAATGGCACGATCTCAGTTTACTGCAATCTCCGCCTCCTGGGTTCAAGCAATTCTCCTGCCTCAGCATCCTGAGTAGCTGGGATTACAGGTGCCTGCCACCATGCCCGGCTAATTTTTTGTATATTTAGTAGGGACAGGGTTTCACTACTTGGCCAGGCTGGTCTCGAACTCCTGGCCTCAAGTGATCCACCCACCTTGGCCTCCCAAAGTGCTGGGATTAGAAGTGTGAGCCACCATGCTGGAAAAGATAATTCTAAAAAACCATAATTATAGAGAATATATTACTAAATCAGAAGTTCTTTTATGAACATAAAATAAACTGCAACAGATTATAATCCACAGTAAGATCAAGACTAAGGCTTGTTAAAATACTGTGAAAAGGAGTACCCATAGAATGGAATATTATTCAGTCATAAAGGGCTCAGTATTTCAGTATCATGAAATACTGATACATGCTAGAACATGGATGAACCTTGAAAACATTATGCTAAGTGAAAGATGCCAGACACAAAAGGCCATATATTATATAAATCCACTTATATGAAATATCCAGGATAGGCAAATCCACAGAAAGTAGGTTAGTGGTTGCTAGAAGAGGGGAGAATGAAGAGTGACTGCTAATAATTACAGGTTTCTTTTGGGTATGATGAAAATGTTCTGTAATCAGATAGTGGTAATGGTTGCATAATTTTGTGAACATCCTAAAGCCACTGAATTGTACATTTTGAAAGGGTAAATTTTATGTGAATTTTAACTCAATAAAAAATAATTTTTAAAAAGAAGGGGAGGAGGCTTAATGAGAGGTTTGGCATGAAAATAAATTGTTTTAAGGACCTAAGAAAGGCATGGAATTTAGTATTTATCCCTTGGCAAAAACAAAGAGTAGATGAAACAAGCATAGAAAAGAATACCCAATAATTATATTCTTGAAAACTTAAACATAAAAAAAGAAAAAGGTTTTAATTACATTGCTCATACCAGGAGATAAATTTTGGTCTTCTTGAAAAGTACATGGGGACTTGCTCATTTTTTCCCCCCAGATACTAAAAAAAAAAAAAAAAAAAAAAAAAATGCCTGCAGCTTTTCTTAAGCTCTTATTTTAGTCTATGAATTGTGCCAAGTCTCAGCTGCAAATCAAACCATTTTATTATGGTGCAGCACTTAAACTCACTTGAGCTTTGTAAGAATTTTTTATTTGGAATGAAAGAATACGGTTTTCAGACCATGTCAGGAAATCATATCCTAACCATCTATACTTGCTCCAATGAAACTCAGACTTCCCTGGATTTTCTTTTCCTCATTCTCTGAATTTTAATCTGTGTGTTTAGTCTTTGAGTTAACTGAGAAGCCTTTTCATTCTGTGAACTAAGCACATTCCTTCAAAACCACAGGAATCCACTTCTCATTGGACTTATGACAATCACAACATTGGCATGCAGGTAAAAAAGAACTTGATTTGCTTTTCCCATCACACCTCTGGTTACCTCAGGGGACCCCACTTCAATGGAAAAAGAGTAAGGATAATTTCTGTCAAAGTATTCCTGAGCATTCTATAATGATTTAACCTTTCCTCTGCACACTTCCACAGCTGTAGCCATTGAATCATGTTAGATTTCTGCCTTCCAGAAGAAGGTAGAGTTTCAAGGAAAAGCAATTCTAGCAGACACCAGACCAGAGGAACTTCCCTTCTTCAGAATAACTCCCTCAGGAGATTCCTTTCTGCAGCCTAATGAGCTTATGGATTAAACTATTTTAGAGGATGGAATGGCCTAAGAGCATTCTAAATTCTGAGACTACAACTTTATCCTTTGTTCAACACACAATATGGGTTACTCTAAGCACTTAGCATTTAACAAAACTGAATCTGTACCATGTAAAAAAGCCAGAAAAGGTTTCAAAATGTGCTTTGTTATCAATATAATACCATGCATAAGTGGGTAGTTTATAGCTCAGTGTAACAGAGTAAAAAAAATTTCAAAAGTCAAAGGGCCTCATATGGATGGTGAGAGAAGGCATACATTTTTTGTGTGTTATTTCCCTTTTTGGCTGCTGGGCAGACTCTTCTGCAACAGAGGATATGATAACTGCAAGAGAATAGAGTGAAAAGTGTAGTCTTTGCAACCAAAAAATGTCAATTTAGGCTCAAGCACAATAAAAAAGCACAGTCTCTCACTCTGGTGGTCATATAATCAGTAATATTTCTAATAATAAACATAATTTACACTATAATTATAAAAAGGAGTTCATCTTATTAAAAAGTTGCTTGGGTTTAGAATGGCAACAACTCAAGTAAAAGCCAAGTTTTAGAGTACATTAACGTAGATATTTGTATTATTGATACTGCCTTTTAACCTATTAAGGATATAAAATTACTTTTTCTATATTTCCCCATTATGGTATGTCAAAACTTACGGACTCATGGCTGTTGTGCATACTTAAGGTATAGTTGGAGTTCCTGGGTAGAGAGGAGCTGTAAAAATCTAGAACAAAGAGCCATTACTACTCAGTGATCAAATCATTAAATACACATTTTAGTGCCATACAGTATTTTTTCTCTTATAGAATTTTTTGAAAGATGGAAAATAATGGGCTTATTCTGCCTTTATAATTCAAACATTACTTTCAAAATTTATAAAGCTTACTGCACTAACTACATTAATGGTGGAGTTAAGTTCATTTGTTTTGTTCTAAGAAAAGTACTGAAGTTTGAATATAACAGTGATGATGGTTTTAAAAGTGAACACATTTAAGTTAGAGGCAATGTAGTATCATAACATTTCTACCAAAATATTTTCTACTGTTGGTGGAAGAAAGATGTGAGAGTAATCTATGATTATGGAAACTCTGGAAGAGACTTAGTCAAATTCATATAAGCACAGAGAAGACTGAGTAAATTATAGCAAGAGGACTTTAATATAGCAGCTGACAGAACTTCCTGACCATAAGGGATGTGAAAATCTACAAAGAAATACTGTTTTCATTTGAGATGAAAAACAACACAAACAATTCTCCATTTAGAAGTAATATTACCTAGAAAAGGAGAAACGGCTTAACGTCTTAAGATTCCCATGTTTCTTTCACTAACATGGAGAAAAAAAAAGACAGAAAAAGGAAACTCTGGAGCACTCTCTATATAAAACCCTCAGCCTGTTTACCTGAGTCCTTCAGGGACTGAGTCGTTTTGAACAGCTGAGTTTTCTGGTAAACTATGTGTTTATCATTGTAAGAATTAAGTTTGGGTAAAAATATCTACTAAAAATATATTTAAATTCCCTGATTTTTCTTTCCTTTAATATTTTCTTCCTAAATATTATGAAAGTCATTCAAACTTACTATAGAAATTAAAAAAGAAAAGAAATAGCCATAATTCCGCCACCCAGAAACAACCAGTTAGCATTTTTTTCTCAGTTTATTTAACAGAGTATACAGGACATAATTCAAGACTATAAAATAATGAGATTCTCAGTCTACAAAACTATTTCAATAATGGTAAACATTTATTGAGTTCTTTGTAAAGCCTGGTACTATGTTAAACATTCTATATACATGGTCTCATATAGTCCTTACGAGCCAATGTGGTAGGTAATCCTATATCCCTATTTTAGAGATGAACAAAAAAAAAAAAGGCTTTGAGAATTTGTCAAAGACCCATAATAAGCTACAGAAACTAAATTCAAATCCTTTTGTCCAACTCTGAAGACTTATCTCTTAACCTCTTCATAAGATTAAAACGCTAAAAGGACACATACTGTTATGAATTTTAAGGGCTCCTACACATGCATCCTTTATACACACCCTTCATGGTTTTTCAAACCATGTCAGATTCTCATTTTTCAATTCTCAAGATACAGCATCTTCTTATAGCATCTTCACCACCTTTCCCATTTACTATCTTAAATGTGACCAATCTCTAACAAAACAAGCTTTTTGACATTTTGTGAAACATTTAAGGAGACTTCCAAGGAATGTAACATATGTAGACTTTGTGACACATATATTGGCATGTGCTCACAGCTCTGTTCTGAGATGTTATTATTTTGGCTTTGAGACATGAAGGATATGACATTTAAATCTAAACATGAACCAGCCAATCGTGAAAAGTCAGCATACTCATAATCCAAAAAGCTTCAGTAGAAATTTAGATAGTAATAGAAGGTGCATTACTCAGAGTCAAGAAACCTGGGTCATATTGGAGAGTAGAACAGTGACTACCTCTACAGAAAATTATGTTCATATACAAGCTACAACAAATATCAAATGTTATATAAAACAAACAATGCAGGGGAGTCCACAAGGATGTGGAATGCTTGAACAAAAAAAAAGGAAGAGGCTCATTCAATGGCTTGTACTAAAAGATAAGCCCCAGATTCTAAAAGAAGGTAGGCAAACTGCTCCCAACTCACCCTGGTCTCAAAAGGTGAAGAAGGTAGAACACCGCAGAAGGAATAATGGAGTACAGTGAAAGGAGGCCAAGGGAGGTTGATAAAAATTAAGGATCAGCATGTTTTCTTGTTTTAATTGGGGTAAGAACAGTGGACAAAGAGTTGGAGATAGGTTGTTCTGAGGAGACAAAGGGCTGTTTCAGTCTTGGCTGGGGTCAGCCATGTTTATCTTCTATCGAATGTGGACAAATAAAAAGCCTCACAGAAGTATTTTTTATCACATAAGCTTTGCAGGCATGTTGCTTTTAAACCCAATGACATATGCTACTATTTCATGTAACAGATAAAGTTTCCTTTTGTTTGTGAGGTTGTATATAAGAGAGTTTCATTAATCAAGTTGCCAATATAATTAAAAATTATTTGTGATTATAGTTTGCTGACATCTAATAATATAGTTATTTTACAACAGCAGAACATATACCTACAAGAAAAGGGTGGCCCGGATGCCTGCAGGGACCAATGGGTAGCCATTTCAAGTATGCTTTTCTTCCACTGGCCTATTCCCTGCTAGGCTCTCTCTTCTCTAAAGAGATTGCAACATGGTATCACTCTGACATGAAAATCCCTAATTCTTAGGAGGCAAAGTAAAAAGTCTAGAGTGCAGTTTAGAGTCTGATTGCTTCTACAGCCCTTTCTAGATTATTCCATGAAGACTCTCAGGATAAGGTCTGGGACACATAGTTAAGACTGAACCCTCATTTCCACCCTTCCATACAATTCTTCTCCCTAAGTCGGCCTCTGTGTCTCTGCACTCTCTCAGGCTGACCTGACAAATCAGCACCTGAGTTTTTCAGGCCAAAAGCTTTTGGTTCCCTACTAAAAAATAAAACAAAACATAAATCAAGTTTGTAAGGGAGAAGGGATAGTTGCCTATAATGTAATAAACATGGTCTTCCTTCCCTCATCATAGTTTATTCAAATTATTAAAAGTGACTATAATTTGTATCCAGGACAATCAAGAATTGATTATATTTCTCTGCTTCCACTATTTGTAAATGTAAATGACAGAGTGTCTCCTAGATGCTTTGGGTATGGTGGAAAAATTAGTCCTTGATAAAACACAATAGATGACCACACAAATTTGAGTACTATTTCAGCCAATTAATTAACCACGATCACTCAGACTTAGGCAATATGATAAATACTTATCTTCACATACAAAGAAAAATGAATAAACTGCCTATAACAATATGGCATTAAAAATCATACTGATGCTCAATATTCTGTGGCTACTAACATTGTGGGCTGTTTTTAAAAGTCAAAAATACTGAACTGTTTAGAAAATTCTGCATAGTAATAGTATTACATTGTGAATTTTATTTTCAAATTTGATCAATAAAGAGGAAAATAATAAAGTTAAGCAGTCAAAAGAAGTAGCGAAAACAAGATAGTCATGCATATATACAGAATATATAGATTCATTTCTAGTTGATTCAATCCTATTTACATATTTAAAATACAAAATAATGGCCGTCTGACTAGTTCCACTGGTAGAGCATGAGACTCTTAAAATACAAAATACATCTTAATGTGTCAAGATAACCAGTTAGCACCAGGAAAGGAACTTTACTTTAGCTTCTGATTATTTTTTACTTTTATTTTTACTTTACTATTATTATTTTTGAGATGGAGTCTTGCTCTGTCACCCAGGTTGGAGTGCAGTGGCACAATCTTGGCTCACTGCAACCTCCACCTCCCAGGTTCAAGCGATTCTCCTGCCTCAGCCTCCCGAGTAGCTGGGACTCTGACAGGCGCGTGCCACCACACCTGGCTAATTTTTTGTATTTTTAGTAGAGACAGGGTTTCACCATGTTAGCCAGGAAGGTCTCTATCTCCTGACCTCATGATTCGCCCACCTCAGCCTCCCAAAGTGCTGGGATTAATGGCATGAGCCACTGCACCCAGCTTAGCTTCTGATTATGACCTCAGTATCTTGGAATAGATACTGAGGAATACTATGTATTTATCATCATGAATTAATAAAAAATTAATTTTGAAAAGTAATTGCTGTATATCATCAATTCAAAAGTGATTCAAATGAACTAAAACCTTAAAACTGGTAACTATTTGATGTTGCGAACAACTCTCCTACAGTGGTTTGTCTTCATCTCTTCCAGTGCTTGTTCCAGTTGTTGAACCAAATGGAGCAGGGTGGCTGGGTCTGTCTGTAGAACTCTGGTGTTGTGATCTCCATTTTGATTAAGGTGTAGCTTTATAGTCACTGCTGGTTTAATCTGTTGCCTGAGACTTCTACTTGCAAGCTTGATTTTAAATGAAATAAGAGCACAGTAACTATTTAATAACCATGCTGAATACATATTTATAATTATCTTAAACCATACACAAAAATTAAGTTTCAGATGAATTACAGATTTCAACATGAAAAGTAAACTTTAAAACCTTTGAAAAGAAAATAATGAGAATATATACACAATTTTATGGTATAGAAGATTTCTTAAGCATGATATAAAAGGCTCAAACCATAAAGACAAAACTGGTAAATTTAACTATAATTTTCTTCAAAGGATACCTAAAGATGGTAAAAAAAACAAGTCATAAACCAAGAGAAGATATTTTGCAACACACATATAACCAAAAAAAGATAGTATCCAGAATGTGTGATGAACTCCTCTCATTTAATAAGAAAAAACCCGCAAAATCCAACATAAAAATAAACAGAAGATCTAAATAAGCATTTTACAGAAGACAAACGAATAAACATAGAAAAATGTGTTCAACTTCATTAAACATCAGGATAATAGCCAGTAAAACCACATTGAAATACCATTTTACAAATATCAGACTAGCAAAAATTAAAAACCTGTCCATACCAGGCACTGCAAGTGACAGTAATGGGAACTCTCATCCACTGCTGGTAAGGGATGAGAAAATTACTTTGGAAAACAATGTGCATTACCAGCAACTCTACCCCTAGGCATATACCTTAACCTCTTACACATATACATTTATTCATGATAGTATGTTTCCAAGAAGCAAAAACTAGAAATACCTCAAATATTAATTAACAACAGAACGGATAAACCAAGAACAATCACAGAATGAATTGCTTACTAAATGGTGAGGAAAGAAATGAACTACAGCAACATGGGTTATCATAGAAGAAACAAAAATGTTGAAAAAGCAAGTCACAGAATACATGCAAGTTTAAAAAATACACAGTTTTGTGACAAAATTTATGTTTTTAAAAAAACTATAAAGAAAAGATTAGGGGCAGGGCGTGGTGGCTCACTCCTGTAATCTCAGCACTTTGGCAGGCTGAGGTGGGTGGATCACAAGGTCAGGAGTTTGAGACCAGCCCGGCCAACAGAGTGCAACCCTGTCTCTACTAAAAATACAAAAATTAGCCAGGCATGGTGGCGTGCGCCTGTAGCCTCAGCTACTTGGGAGGCTGAGGCCGGAGAATCGCTTGAACCCGGGAGGCAGAGACTGTGGTGAGCCGAGATCACGCCACTGCACTCTAGCCTGGGCAAGAGAGCGAGATTCCGTCTCAAAAAAAAAAAAAAAGAAAAAAAAGAAAAAGAAAGAAAGAAAAGAAAAGATTGACAGAAAATTCAGGATAATGATTTCCTCCAGGTGGCTGGGAAATGGTTACAATTGGGGGAAGGTACAGGTTCTTCAAAAGTACTGGTTTTATTTGTTAAGTTTGTTGGTGGGTGTACTGGTATTTGTTTTATCATTATTCTTTAAACTGGATATCTATAACCTTTCATTTGTATAACACATTCCAAATTTAAAAAATAAGTACTACTGACATATTTTTAAAAGAAGAAAACCCAAGACTACAAACAATGACCAACTTGAAGGTCCTTTCAATCTTTAGATTCTCCATTAAAAGGTACCAGGATTATCCAAAGCAATAGCTGATTTGAAATCTAGGAGAGAAACTGTACAAGACAAGCCTGAAACATCTTGTTATAGGAGAAAGCAAAAAAGTTATCAAAAATAGTGGAGTCATGTCAAGAAGACTAGATTCCAACTTGAAGAGATTTTTGAGTGAATAACAAATCTAAACCTGAGATTTCAGGATTAATTTAATTCCGTAACATAGAATATTTTGACTAGTAACTTCTTCCAAATAATTCTAGGTAACCTGGGCTTTCAAAAGAACCCAAGATACTGATCCAAGGCTGAATTTAATGTCCCCAAGTAATTTGCAAACAATACGTCAATCCCTTTGGGTGAGCTGGTCCCCAAACATAAAATAGGTATTTGCAGGCTAAAGTACCAGTTTAAGATCACCTCTGTAGTACAGATAATTATAGATTATGACACATATACATATTATACATATGATAATAGAAAACAGTACTTATTTATTCAATTATAGTCTGTTTATATTTGTTTTTCCTCTACACTGACAGACAGGGACTGCACTGACAGGGACTGAGTGTATTTGGTGTGTAATTAAGCCATGACTTTTTTGTTGAAAGACTTAAAGCCACTATCCTCCAATTTTTAGACAACATATCTAAATTAAATACCTATACAAATATCTATACTATTCTTTAACAGTTCTAAAAAAGAGATTACATAACATCTCTAACAAACATCTAGTAAGACATTTTTCTCAGAAAGAAGTTGAATGACAGTACAACAGGACAAAGAACAGTGGCCCACAAAGTTCTTGATATGGACTTTTTTTTTTACTGGGGATAAGATTCTGTCCTCCTCCCCGTAAACATAACAACAATAAAAGCAACTTTAAAATGAAATGTCTTATTTCAATGCAAATTAGAAAAAAAATCAAAAAACCTTTACTTTGAAGGGCCATACCTCAAAGGCACTGAAAAGGGTATTCTGGCAAAAAACATCAAGTAGGAAACAGGATACATAAGTTATATTTCATGTAGCTACAGTTCCTGAAAGAATTCAGTTCTCTGTTTAGCCTCAGAGCAAACAATATGTGGGCAGGACAGGAAAAGAATGCTTTGAAGTAGTTGTAAATGGACCGGCCCTAAAACGAACATCCTCCGGCATCAGTCTCAGATGGTGGTAGATTCAGTTACTAATGCTATTAACAAGGACATCAATTGTGTTGGCAATTTATTAAGTCTGGGGAAATGTTCCTACTAGACACTAAGCTATGATGATTAATTTGATTCCCATAAGTGACTGTACAATAATTAGGTGGTAATTGTCCATCACTACCAGTCTCCATGAGACAAGTCAGTTACTTAAACATGAAAGGCGCCGTATGTAGTTACTAGTTTCCTAGACATTTAACTAGTCTTATCTGATCTGCCTTTCTCTATGAGCAGAAGAATCTACTCCAGTTAAAATCCTATGCAATGGTTTCAACAAATAAGCTGAGGAACTCAATGAGCTCTGAGTAGTAGCTTTTTTAGCCCTTAAATGCATTTCTCCATAAGAAGCAACATTCATTCAGTATACCCTCAACCTTAAACTGTACTAGTCCTACCAATAGTGCAGTGATTCAAACTCATTTCACTGGGTAAATGAGCTCTCAAGTTTAATTTTAGAAAATTCAATTTCTTAATTTTAACTTGCAAAAATGTCTTCATAATGGACACACTCAAAGCAAATCAATAAAGTCAAAAAAAGAACTATTAAAGCCTATTGCACCCCAAAAGTCAGGGGGCATTCGCACACAAGAGACAGGTAAAGATCTACAAGATAAATTACTGCTGAGCCACATACATGACCATCCCCATATCTCCACCGGGTTATTGTGAAAGGATCTAAATATAAAGGCTTATCCAGTCATTTCCCCCACGAACCCCACAAGACTTGCTGCTTATGAAGTCCCCCAGAGGATGAACTGTTTTGTTCTTTGCTGTATCCACAACACCTGGCACATGTTAGGGGTACAAGAAATATCTGATAAATAATTTAAGAAGCCACTTAACTGCCCTTGCCACCCATTCTTTCTATTCAGCACCAAATGCCTATTATATGCCAGGTATTGTGCTGGGCACACAGTAATGAACAAGACACAATACTTGCCCTCCTGGAGCCTACAGTCTGGCTTATACCACATCCTGTGTTCATGCCTATTCAAGCACTCATTACACTTGATTATAATTGCTGATTTCTAATGAAATTTTATTTTTTGGTCTCCCTCTTACTGTAAGACTGTGAGGACTTAAAGGCAAGCACTGCTATGTCCACAAGGCCTAGCACGCACTAGACATTCAATAAATGGTTTGATAACTGAATAGATGTGTAGAAGCAAGAATGGACTAATGGGACATAAGAGATTATCTTTTTAATTGTTTATCTGCACATACCTTAAGATGCTCATGACAATGGGATATTCTCTCTCTATGCTGGCCACTCTATCCCAAGTGTAAAATTTGAAGATACAGTAAGACAGGTACATCTTTCTTCTGTCCAAATCCTAAGGCTTTTGTCTTAACTCTTACTCCCCTGATGATCCCGCTATTCTTAAATGTTGCTCTTACTTTCAGTGACATTGTGTTGTGCTAGTGGTTGTTTTTCCTAAAACCATGCTTAATTACTGGCTTTTATTTCTATTAGCCATGAGCAACCAATGAGATTCAGTTCAGATGTCAGAGAAATCATTCTCATATGTGATTTCAACTAATCCGGCATCCAAGATTTAGGCCCATATCCTCACCTACTGTAGAGACTGCAACTTAAACAAGCTGTCATCACCTTAAATTCACTCTATCTTGAACTGATTAAGGCCATGTGGGAGTGTGGCTCTAGTGCCACCTGAACTTCTAATTTTTTCAAAAGTTGCTAAAAATTATAATTCTGGTGTGAAATTTCCTAATTTTTTTTTTTCAAACCATAGAAGGGAAGTGGTCAGACTGTGGATACCTTTTTAAGAAACTGACTTGCAGATGGACTAGATGAAGGGCAAGGAGAAGAGTCAAGAAAAAGTCCAAGTATTTTTGGCCTGTGTGATTCAAAGAATGGACGTATCATCTGAGATGGGAGAGGCTGTGGAAGAAGCAGTTTCAGCAGGGAGGGGGTGTATTAGTCCTTTCTTACACTGCTATGAAGAAATAACCGAGACTGGGTAATTTATGAAGAAAAGAAGGCCGGGCGCGGTGGCTCATACCTGTACTCCCAGCACTTTGGGAGGCCAAGGCGGGCAGATCACAAGATCAGGTGATTGAGATCATCCCGGCTAACAGGGTGAAACCCTGTCTCTACTAAAAATACAAAAAAAATTAGCCAGGTGTGGTGCCACGTGCCTGTGATCCCAGCTACTGGGGCGGCTGAGGCAGGAGAATGGTGTGAACCCGGGAGGTGGAACTTGCAGAGAGCCGAGATCGCACCACTGCACTGCAGCCTGGGTGACAGAGTGAGACTCCATCTCAAAACATAAAAAAAAGAAAGAAAAGAAGTTTAATTGACACACAGTTCCACATGGCTGGGGAGGCCTCAGGAAACTTTCAATCATGACAGAATGCACCTCTTCACAGGGCGGTAGGAGAGAGAATGAATGCCAGATGAAGGAGGAAGCCCCTTATAAGACTAGCAGATCTTGTGATAACTCACTATCTATCACAAGAATAGCATGGGGAAAACTGCTCCCATGACTCAATTATCTCCACCTAGTCCCACCCTTGACATATAGGGATTATTACAATTCAAGATGAGATTTGGGTGGGGACGCAGAACCAAACCATATCAGTGGGTAAGAAAGGTGGGATTCAGTTTGGAACACACTGCATTTGAATGCTTATCAAATTACCAAAGTGGAGATGAAATAGGCTTCAACTGTATGACTCTCAAGTTTAGAGGATAGTTCTAGACTAAAGATATACATTTGGGAATCCCAAGAATATGGGGATTATTTAAGACTTCAAATTGGATGAAACCAGCTTGAGAATGTAAGTGGAAAAGGTATGAAGACTCAGAACTGACCTTTGGGGCATCCCAATGTTTAAAGGGCAATGAGATAGAATCAGCAAAGGAGATTGAGAAAGAGGAGCCTGTGAAGCTGGATGAGAATCAGAGGAAGTTATTTCCCAGAAGGCAACTAAAGAAAGTATTTCAAGTAGGAAGGTGTGACTAACTGTGACAAATGCGTTAATAAACAGAATGGCATAAAAACTAAAAAGCGATGACCTTGAGTAAGTTATGAGAGTAGAGTGAAGATTATGAAGTCTGATTAGGAAAAGTTTAAGAGAGAACAGGAAGAGAGAGTATACAAACAGAGAGACAACTCTTTCAAGAAGTCTTAGTGTAGGCCGGGCGTGGTGGCTCACGCCTGTAATCCCAGCACTTGGGAAGGCCGAGGCAGGTGGATCACTTCAGGTCAGGAGTTTGAGACCAGCCTGGCCAACATGGTGAAACCCCGTCTCTTCTAAAAATACAAAAATTAGCCAGGTGTGGTGGCACACACCTGGAATCCCACTGTAATCCCAACTACTTGGGAGGCTGAGGCAGGGGAATCACTTGAACCCAGGAGGCAGAGGTTGCAGTGAGTGGAGATCACACCACTGCACTCCAGCCTGAGCAACAGAGTGAGACTGTCTGGGGAAAAAAAAAAAGTCTTAGTATAAAGAGGAGCAAAATAATGGAGCAGCAGCAGGAGGAGTACATGGAGTCAAGACTGGGTTTCTGACTGTGTGCAGAAGGGAGAGGCAAACCAAGTATGACACAGGTAAAAGAGGGAATAATTGCTAGAACTATGTCCTCATGGGGGGAAATGCAGATGGACTGAGGTATACAAGGGAAAAGGCTGCCTGTAGATAAGAGCATGGGCACTTCATCAAGAGGAACAGGAGAGAAGACAAGTGGAGCAAATGGGTCCTGATACAGGCTGAAAGATGCGGTGACAGGTGCGTGTGGGAGTTCTTTCTGTTTGCTTCTCTTTATTAGTCTAGTTGGAAGCAAGGTCAACAGCTAAGCATGGGGAGCATGGAGGAGATGTTGAGGCTTTGAAGAAAGAGATATAGGACATGCATGGTCCCTGCTATCCCAGTGTTTACAGTTTAGTCAAACAAAAAATAAAAAAACAAAAAACCAGGTACATATAAGTGAGATGACTTGCCAAAAGAGGAAGCACAGGTGTCATGAAAAGAAAACACAAATGCCACCAAAATTTAACTGTGTCTAGTGGCAGGGGGCATTTCTCCCAAAGGGAGACATCATTTAGAGCACAAACCCTTTCTATAAAGAACCAGGTAATATTTTAGGCTTTGCAGACCATACAGTTTCTGGCACAACTACTCAACTCTGCCCTTGTACTTTGAAAGCGGCCATAAATAATACATAACAAAGGAGCATGACTGTATCCCAAAAAAACTTTATTTACAGAAATAGGTAGCAAGCCAGATTTGGCCCACAGGCCATAGTTTGTTGAGCCCTGATTTAAGCTAAGACTTACAAGGATAAGAAAGTCAAGTCAAGAAGAAGTAGCAAAGCAGAAAAAGCATTTCATATAGAGTAAACATAATGTGTAAAGGCCTGATGCTCCTCATATTTTGAATTCCCACCTTCACTCTCTGCCCAAGGGTGCTAGATTAACTTTCCTACATGATTGTTTTTTAAGGTTACCGTCTCTCTCTTTTTTTTTTGAGACGAAGTCTCCCTTTGTTGCTCAGGCTGGAGGGCAACGGCACAATCTCAGCTCATTGCAACCTCCACCTTCTGGGTTCAAGCAATTCTCCTGTCTCAGCCTCCCAAGTAGCTGGGACTATAGGCATGTTGCACCCCGCCTGGTTAATTTTTGTATTTTTAGTAGAGATAGGGTTTCACCATGTTGGCCAGGCTGGTCTCGAACTCCTGACCTCAGGCGATCTGCCTGCCCTGGCCTCTCAAAGTGCTGGGATTACAGGCGTGAGCCACTGCGCATGGCCTTAATGTTACTCTCTTATCCAAATATCTACAAGGGCTTCCTATCGTCTGCTATGTCAGATCTAAACCCCTCTAACCAACTTTCTATAACCTATTTGGACATTACCTCCATTTGAATCAGAAGAAGCCACTACAACAGTGGTTTCCAAACTATTGCACATTAGAGTTACCTAGGTGAAAATAAGCTTTAAAAAATCCTGATGCTCAGGCCGAACTCTATACCAATAAATCAGAATCTCTGGGTATTACACACAAACATCAGAATTTCTGTAAAGCTCCCCAGGTTATTCCAATATGAAGTCAAATTTGAAAACAAGTGCACTGTAATACATATTTATCTGTCATTTCCATATCCATGTGGGTCTTTACAACATATTCTGCCTTCTCTACTAAGAATATTTACCCTAATTTTCTCTATTCATTTATCCTTCTGAAATTTCACTTCCTTTTGCTGGAAGCTTTCTTGGATCATGCCAGCACATACACACAATTACACGTGTTGTTGTTGTCGTTTTTTTTTTTGAAACAGCTGTCATCTTCATTTATATAATTATATTCTTCTTTCCCCATCAAGAACCTTATTTTATAAGCCCCTTTAATTACTAGTTATTTTCAGAACACCTAATATCCCTAACCAAGGTGATACCATCTTTTCCAGTTGAAAGTATTTTACACTTCTTTTGTGTCTCAAAGCATTTAGCACACCTCTAATCAGCAAATAGATGGCATTCAATACACATCTACTAATTTATCGCTCTCTGCTTAATAAAGGACTATAAGCAATGGTCTGAATACACCCTTTTGTTTATGTGACTTTAAAATCAACTGAAAGATGAATCTCACGAAAATAATATTGTGAGAGAAGCCAGGTACAGAAGAATATTTACTGAATCATTCCATATATACAAAGTTAAAAGGCAGGTAAATATAATTTGTGTTAGAAGTCAGGATGCTGGTTACCTTTGGAAAGGAGGGAAGGGGC
This sequence comes from Macaca thibetana thibetana, assembly GCF_024542745.1. Lineage (NCBI taxonomy): Eukaryota > Metazoa > Chordata > Mammalia > Primates > Cercopithecidae > Macaca > Macaca thibetana. The sequence goes on from NC_065579.1 coordinate 52,259,315, forward strand.
AGTAATTAGTTAGGAGGCAAGGAGGATGCTTCTGGGGTATAAGTCACAGTTAAATGCACCATGTGATAATTCATTGAGCGGTACAGTGACCTGTGCACTTTTCTACATCTGTTAAATTTAAACAGAAAAGTTTTTAAACATCTAGGCACCAATCTAAAAAATCTACATAACCATCTCCTTTTCTAAAATAACCGATTTCTTGCAAACTTTGCAAATTAAACTGATTTGAACACACTGAAAATGAAAGAAATGAACTATTTGTGAAATGGCCTAAAAATGAACATTAAAAAACAAAGTTTCAAACCGGATCTTAGTTAAGGTGGTAAAGAATCCAATAAACAGGACACAAACCTAAAATAATTCTTATATTCTACGTCAAGTTAATTTTAAAAATACTATACCTGTACATCTAGTCGCCATTCAAGGTTATGATAACTGGGAAGACTTGGTGCCAATTCACTTAGAATAGTTCTGATCTCTTTTCTGTTGTCCAGATAAAGCTGAAGCAACAATTTGTTTAATTCTTCAGAGAATCCCAGAACAAAAACAGAGTCTTGGAAATCCAGTTCAGAAATCTAAGTGAATTGAGTTTAAAGAACATCAAAATTTATCTTTGTCTAGCTAAAATACTTGAAATACACAAAAGAATATGATATACTCTAATTTATTCTGTCTAGTAAAAGAAACAGCATTCCTTAAAGATAACCACTGCTCACCATTCCAAAATCCAAGTTACTGATACATAAAAGTACTTTATTAAAGTAAAAAATGGAAAGAATTGTTAAGATGCCCAGTTTCCCTTCCTATTCTTCATCAAGCCAGACACTGCTGATATGCAAACAAAATATTAATACAGTCTCCCTCCTCTTAGGATACATAAATGGTTTAACAACATGCAGAATTAGAGGTACTTCTATACTAGCTATTTATACCAGCAAGAGGTATTTGTATCAGTAGATATTATATGATTTTTATTTTTTAGGTATGTCTTCAAAAAATCGATTATAAACCATTAACATTATTAAAATCCACAGGTACCTGCCAAAACTATGATGTAGAGTACACCAGACTTTTCTTAAGAATCCAGGCAATACAAAACAGTCCAGAGAAACCCTTACCATGAGCTTTGAGCTCTCAGTGAGGAGATACGTTAATCCTTCCACACTATGCTGGACAGTGTCACTACTCACATTCAGTTTTCCTGAGAAAGAAAAGTGAAAACAAGCAAATAAATTACTACTGTGGTATTTATCTTGTTCATATTTGTCTTTAAAAATAAACACTATTTATTACTACATGTTTTCAAACACTGCACGAAAAATAGTAAGTTGGCCAGAGGCTCATGTTCCTTCTCATTCCACTCCCAGCCAAATGCCATTGGTATTTCCCACCATGTAACCTTCTTAACAAAACGCAGTACTGTGGAGACTAGTATAAGGTGCGTAGCCCTTCTCTTGAAAGCGTAGCTCCTTCAAGTCTGGCGGAAGAGGAACTCGACAGGGATTGACTTAATCCCAGAGGCTGCCTCTCACCCAGGGGAAAACAACACTTTTTTTAGCAGAAGCGGATATCTGAACAACTAATAATGATAACCAAATACTTGCATATTTACAGTTGACCCAGCTATTCCACAGACTTTGGTATATTTATACAAAATACTTTTCAGTATTTCTGAAAGTAAGGTGGTATTATGTATGTACATTTTACCATAAGAAAACTGATTTAATAGAAGCTTTAACAATCTCACAGCTACTTCAGAGACGGGCAGGATTTGCACCCTGACTGAGGAGCTCTGCTGGTTTTATTCTACTACAATCGGAACAAGATCCTAGGAGTCACAATAATCCCTTTCTCTCCCGGGAGACAGGGAATGGATCGCAACCGCCCTGGCAGCCTGCGGAGCCGTCCCCTTCCCCTTCTTACTGGCAGCGCCTTCGTAGATTTTTGGGTTTGTGCCGCGCCTCAGGAATTCCACAGCAATCCGCCCAAACTCGGCGACCACTGCAATGAAAGTCAGAAGGCTGTTGAGTGCCGGGCGCTGCCTTTGACTTCCTCCCCAGCCCACAGAACACCGCCCCCACGCCCGCTGACCCGCGCTGTCCACTTGGGGCAGGAAGGCCAGGTGCTCCTTATGCTCCTCGGACAACTCCAGCAGCATCTTCACTGTCCTACGATTTCACCCCGCAGCGCGGACCCCGCCTTCCCCTCTTCCGGCGCCGGCGTCCGGGCGCCTAGAGGCTCCGGCGTCGCAGCGTCCGGAGCTTTGGGTTCCGGCCTACGAACTAACGCCCTACACTCGGACGCCCCCTGCGGCGCAGGCTAAGGTCAGAACGTTCTGCCTTTTGTAAATCATCCCGCAAAGGTGTAGTGAGCGCCGGCTGGGTGCAAGGTGCTAGGCTCTGTGGGAGATGAAAAAGTGTTTCCAATCCGACATGCCCCCTCGTGGAGCATACATTAATATCAATAGCTCACATTTGTTAAGCACTAACCGTGTCAGGAAGTGTTCTTACATTTATTAAATACATTTGGAGTTCACAAGATGTAACTGTGAGATAGGTTCCATTATAATTTCCCCTAGAGATAAGGAAACTGAGAGACAAGTCCAGCAACTGACACTTTTATAAAGCTAATAGTTTCCACAGAGCTTCTGTATATGTTATCTTAAATGTATCTCAGTTAATATCCTCAACAGCAATGGCTTTGTTTTTACAGATAAAGAGACAAAGCTCCAGAGATTATATGACAAAGCCTGTGACAGAGCTAGAAGGAAAGGGTTAGATCCCTCACTTACCTGCTCCAAAGCCCATCCTTCCACCTACCAGGCTGAAAGCTTGTGACAAGGTTTATGAGTGATTATAAATTAGGATAAAGATAATGATGACAATGACCGCTGCTTACAGGATTCAGAGCAATGTCTTTCTCTCTCTCTCTCTCTCTCTCTTTTTTTTTTGATAGAGCCTCACTCCCAGGCTGGAGTGCAGTGGTGGGATGTCAGCTCACTGCAACCTCCGACTCCCGGGTTCACTCGATTCTCTGGCCTCAGCCTCCTGAGTAGCTGGGATTACAGGTGCCACCACCATGCCTGGCTAATTTTTGTATTTTTAGTAGAGATGGGATTTCACCATGTTGGCCAGGCTGGTCTTGAACTCCTGACCTCAAGTCATCCAGCCGACTCGGCTTCCCAAAATGCTGGGATACAGGCGTGAGCCACCACACCTGGCCCAGAGCAATGTTTTTTAAAAAGTGTTTAGGGCCTGTGATAATTTAATTCCTTTTCCAACTCTCTCTTCTCACCTACTGTGGTTCAAATATAAGAGACTATAAAGTTGCTAATTGATAGGAATATGATTCTTCAAATCTCAACCCCTTTAAAATGGAGGGTGTGGAGGAGGAGAGGGGAAGGGGAGGAGACTCTTCATATGTCTTTTCTGAGGCTTGAGACAACTCTTTCTGTAGTCTGAGTCTCCCAGGCAGACTAAAAATTGGAAGAGGTTTTCAATTAACTTCTCTGTGTCTACTTTGTCCTTCACATCTGACTGAAATTGTTTCTTCCACTGTGGCACAGAAAGACAGGTCCTTGAACTTATTAATTAGGTCTTGAAGTAGCATTTGCAGAGAGAACATAATTTTTACTTAGACTGTGGATTGCAGATCAGCAAAAATTGCATCATTTCCTGAAGTTGCCTTTATTCATACGTTATTGAGAAAACATCCATTATTAAAGAATAATTTTCAGAACAGGTAAAATCGTGACTCTTCTACAAGTGTACAATGAACACATGTCACAAAATGTATTGAACTAGTTAATTAATGAGAGAATTAGTGAGAGTACAGTAAAAACCCGTTTCAACTGATTCAAAAGAGGTATTCAAGAACTGTACATATTTAGGGAATAGGAATACTGAAATGAATTTGCAAATAGTTACAGTAGTATGCCAATATGAAATGGCCTTTCTTCTCTGTAATCTCAGGGAATGAAGTGAGGACAGGTGAGGTGAAGGTGAGACTAGGGAGTGGCACAATGGGCTGTCTAAAGTCCATGGTCAAGGAACCAAGTTAGGCCAGGTGTGGTGGTTCATGCCTGTAAACCCAGCACTTTGGAAGGTCAAGGCAGGAGGATCACTTGAGGGCAGAAGTTCAAGTCTAGCCTGACCAACATGGTGAAACCCCATCTCTACTAAAAATACAAAAATTAGCCAAGCATGGTGGCATGTACCTGTGGTCCCAGCTACTTGGTAGCCCAAGGCATGAGAATTGCTTGAACCCAGGAAGCAGAGGTTGCAGTGAGCCAAAATTGGAGTCACTGCACTCCAGCCTGGGTGACAGAGTGAGACACTGTCAAAAAAAAAAAGAAACCAAGTTTTATCCAAGAAAAACCAGCCTGGGAGTTAAAACACCCCAGGATAATTTATAGAGTGACTTCTGTTGCCATAGGTGATATAGTTTTTTAGAAGAAATTACCTGAGTGAAAACTCAAAACTCTAGATTCCATATCTGGCTCTGACACTACCTGTATGACTTCCAGTAAGTTGTTTTTATGTTATAAGCATAGTCTCTTCATCTGTAAAATTGGTATTTTAATACTGCCCTTCTGTGCCATGCAGGACTGTTATGATACTCAGCTGAGTTCAATTGATTTTGATGATATGAAACAATAAATTAGAATTAAGCAAACAGCAGCATTTACATTTTATAGGAGCAGATTTTATGCTCCTATAAATTCACAATCATCTTAAAAGCCATTCATTTAATTCAACAAACATTTACTGAGCAATTCCTTAAAGGTTCAAAGATACGCTATGCTTTGGCAATTTGTAGATGAATAAAACAATGTCCTTGCCCTCTAGGAGGTATCCGAAAAGTGAGGGAGACAGATAATGAAGTAATTCCAATACAGTGTGATGAATAGCAATACTTGAAAAATGAACAAAATGACAAGGAAGCACAGAGAATACACGTTAACTCTAATTTGAAAGAATCAGGCTGAGAATAAATGTCCCAGCGTATCTTGTGTATGTTAATACTAATGCTCTACAATTAGATTTACATTATAAATATATACAGTCTTAATGTCACTTCATGCAATCTTACTTCCAGGGCGAATGTGAACAAAGAATAAATACTCAGTATTTTTTTCACTTGATGCTGGTAGGGAACAAAGCTTCATATCAATTATCCCCTCATATTCTCTCTGCATCTTTATATCCCCCTCCAGCTCATGTGTCTTTCTTTTCTCTTACATTTTCCCATCTTTTTCTCCTTCTTCAGTATTCTAGCCCAGAATCCTTGCACAGGGTATTTCCTTAGCTGTGTTTCAATGACACATAAAATATTATCACCCCCTGCAAGGAATTACAGCTCAATTCACTACACTGTCAAGAGGACATTAACGTGGTGATAAGCCTCACTCACACCATCCACCTTCTCATGACTCTAAAGCTGGCACCAAATGCATGAATTAGCTCCTGAGATTTTAAAAAAATATTTAATTCATTAAAAAATTGTATTATAAATGCAAACAGAAAAGGGTACAGATTTTTAAAATACTCATTATTGAATTTTCTCAAATTAAACACACCTATTACTCCAGAACAAGAAATAGAATGTTACAACACCCCAGAATTTCTGCTATGCCTCCTGCCAGTCACTATCATCTCTTGTTTTCTCTATAGTGAACTAATACCTATACACATGCTGCCTTACAACATCCCTGTAGAATCATCTATGTGTGAGTGTGTATGTGTGAGTCTGTGCACATGCGTGTGTGTGTGTTTGTATTAACCTTTGTGCCCCAACCTTGCAATATCTAACTGGGAACTCAAAGGCATTTTTTTAGAATGAGCCTTAGATTTTAGGTGACTCCGACTGTTGTACCAAAATCTGTCTTATAATCATCTTAGTAAATTGCCTCAAAAATATAAAATATTTAGGAAAAAACTTTAACAGAAGATTTACAAGACCTATATACTAAAAATTACAAAACTTTGCTGAGAGGAATTAAGAAATAATTGGAGATATATACCACCGATACAGAAATATGTTATGGATAATAAGATTTAATATTATTAAAAGGTCAGTTGTACCCAATCAGAATAATTCCAACAGGCTTTTTTTTCCCCCCCCCCGCAGTTGCAAGATTTAATAGAGTGAAACAGAGCTCCCATACAAAGGGAGGGGACCCAAAGAGGGTAGCCATTGCTGGCTCAAATGCCTGGGTTTATATCCAGATCATTGTCCGTCCCGCTGTGCTCTCAGGCAATAGATGATTGGCTATTTCTTTACCTCCTGTTTTTGCCTAATTAGTATTTTAGTGAGCACTCTTTACTATCTGTTTGGTTGGGTGTGAGCTAAGTTGTAAGCCCCGTGTTTAAAGATGGAAGCTGTCACCTTCCCAGCTAGGCTTAGGGATTCTTAGTCAGCCTGGGAAATCCAGCTAGTCCTGTCTCTCTCAGTCTCCATTCTCAACAGGAAAACCCAAGTGCTGTTGGGGAGGTTGGCTGATGACCGCTCTAACTGCTTCCTGCTGAATTGGGGTGTATAGGGGTTGTGCAGTTGAGATTTCCTCAGGAGGGGTGCCTTCGATGTCATTAACATTGGAGCATGGGCTAGCAGGCTGGTCCAGGGGTCCACGGTAGATCTGAGCCATGGAGTGCATCTGGGGCTCCATGTGAAGAACCATTTGTCGCTTTACAACTTTGATTCTGGAAGAGACAAACTTAAAAAGGAAGTTAAAGATACAGGGATTGAAATGTATGGCCTGCAGTGCAGGGGATTATTTCTTTGGCACACTTCACAGGCCCTGGTTGTCTGCTTGATAGTTTTGAAGAGGCCTGGTCCAGTAAATAATGATTTGGCCATCTGATGGGTGCTATCAATGCCTAAGGGAAAGGTTTGGTGAAGGGTTTTAAATAATTTCCATTGATTAGCTGCAGGCTAAAGTATTTTCCCTTCTTTGGTGGCTAGCCATCGTGAGGGGGAGGAAACCATGTCCTCTTGAGGTTCCCCATTCTATTTCTCCTGCTGAGTACTGGGGCTTGGTTTCCTGGAGGGGATTATCCCATACTAGGGGTCCTTCTATAAGCATTTTTAATGGAGGGTCCTGCCTTGTGGCTCTTTTGGCTTCAATATCCTCTTGGTGGTTCCCTTCTGTTTCCCTTTCCTTTTCTTTCTGATGACCCTGGCAGTGTAAGACTGCCACCTCTTTAGGTTTCCATACAGCCAATAATAATTTCCTAATGGCTTCCTGATGTTTGATAGGTGTTTCCTCGGAAGTTAGGAATTCCCTTTCTCTCCATATTGCTGCATGGGCATGGAGGACTAGGTAAGCATACTTGGAGTCTGTATATATATTTACCCTTTTTCCTTCTCCTAATTCTAGTGCCCAAGTGAGGGCTATGAGTTCTGCCAGCTGAGCACTAGTTCCTGGAGTGAGGGGATTACTTTCAAGTATTCCATAATCACTGACCACTGCATACCCTGCTTTTTGAAGTCCTTTTTCTACAAAGGAACTTCTATCAGTATATAAGTTGAGGTTGGGATCAGTCAAGGAAACCTCTAGAAGGTCCCCTCTAATGGTGTAGGTTTGAGCAATTACTTGTTGACAGTTATGTTCTATCTTTTCTTCATTGTTTGTAAGAAATGTGGCTGGGTTAAGAGTTGCACAAGTGTGCAGTTGCAGCACTGGCCCTTCAAGTAATAGAGCCTGATATTTAAGCAAACTGTTGTCTGACAGCCACAAGTCTCCTTTAGCAGTGAGTATGCCATTCACCTCATGAGATGTCCACACAGTAAGATATCTTCCCTGTATTATTTTAACTGCTTCAGATACTAAGACCGCTACTGCCGCCACTATCCGTAAACAGTGAGGCCAACTGTTTACCACTGCATCAATTTCCTTACTCAGGTATGTTAGGGTCCGCATGTTTCCTAAACAAAGGAATGAACACACAAGACAACACAGGACAAGACATACATGGCGGCCGCCCCGAACGGCACACACTGCTTTATTTTATCCAGCCGTTTGTGGACTGTTGCCAAGTCACGGGACATGTGTTGCTTCTCTGACCTTTCCTTGACTCACAAGATCAGTAAAACACTGACCAGTTCCCAGAGCCCACTGTTTACAGCTGGCTCCTTTATCCTTCTTGTTTGCAGAGAAGGAATGTCCTGCTTTGTTTGCAAGAGCAGGGCTTATCGCGAACTTCTCGTTTGCGAGCACACAGTCCTCTACACAGGTATGCCATGGGTTGCAAGCTCATCCCTTGTACCTGTGTAAGGACTCCTAGAGCTATTCCTGTTTTTTCTGTGACATATAAAGAAAAGTCTTGCCCCGTTGGCAAGCGTAACACTGGGGCTTGGGTTAGGGCCTTCTTTAGGGCCTGGAAAGCCGCTTCTGCTTCAGGTGTCCATCTTACTAGATGGATATTGGCTTTCTGAGTTTCCTTAATTAGTGTATATAATGGTCTGGCTATTTCACCGTACCTGGGAATCCGTATTTGGCAGAAACCTGTTATGCCAAGGAACCCTTTTAGTTGCTTTAGGGTTTTGGGGTGAAGATAAGCCAGTATAGGCTGGATACGTTCCTCACTGAGGGCCCTGGTGCCTTTGGGTAATTTTAGCCCTAAGTATTTAATCTGCTCTGAGCAGAGCTGAGCCTTTGGTTTGGAAACCTTGTAGCCAAAAGGTAGTGAGGAAATTTAAGAGCACTTGGGTGGCTTGATGGCACAAGGTTTCTGAACGGGCGGCTAAAAGTAAATCATCCATGTACTGAAGGACAAGAGTGTCCAGGTATGAGAATTAAGTCTTGCGCTAACTCAACAGGCTTTTAAAATAGAGAATGGCAAGTTTATTTTAAAATTTATATGGAAATGCAAAGGACTAAAAATAGCCAAAACAAACTTGAAAAACAATAACAAAGTTGGAGGATACATATTACCTGATTTCAAGACTAATTAAGATGTAGTAATTAAGACAGTGTAGTATTAGTATAACGACAAGTAAATAGATCAATGGAACAAAATAGAAAGTCTGGAAATAGATCTGTATCTGTATTGCCAATTGATTTTCAACAGAGATGCTAGGTAATTCAGTGGGGCAAAGGAAAGTCTTTTCAAAAATTAATCCTGACCCTTACCACATACCACTCACAAAAATAATTTGAGATAGATTATAAACCTAACATAAAGCCTAAAATTATTGAACTTCTAGAAGAAAATATAAGAGAAAATCTTCATTACTTTTGAGTAGGCAGAGTTCTTTTTTTTGAGATGGAGTCTCACTCTGTCGCCCATGCTGGAGTGTAGGGGCACTGTCTTGGGTCACGGCAACATCTGCCTCCCAGGTTCAAGCGGTTCTTCTGCCTCAGCCTCCTGAGAAGCTGGGATTACAGACATGCACCACCATTCCTGGCTAATTTTTGTATTTTTAGTAGAGAAAGGTTTTCATCATGTTGGCCAGGCGGTATTAAACTCCTGACCTCAAGTGATCCACTCACCTTGGCCTTCCAAATTGCTGGGATTGCAGGTGTAAGCCACCGCATCAGGCCAGGCGGAGTTCTTATAGTGGAAATAAAAGGCATGAATCATAAAAGAAAAAAATGATAATTTCTACTTCATCAAAGTTAAAACCATTTTTGTTTATCAAAAAACGTTATTAATAAAATGAAAAGGTGATCCCACAAACTGGGAAAAATATATACTATATATCTATATTTATCTATATATATATGAAGAACTTGTATCATAAATACAAAAACTCTAATAAACCAATAATTAAAAGATAACCCAATCTTTTAAATAGGCAGAAATTTGCATTGCTACTTCACAAAAAATACACAAATGGCCAATAAGCACATGAAAAGGCATCCAGCATCATAGTCATCAGGAAAATACAAATTAAACCACAATGATAGGCCATTTCAACCCCCCTAGATTGACTAAAGGTAAAAATCACTGATGACACCAAGTGTGTGAAGCCACCAGAACTCTCGTACATTGCTAGTCAAAGTGTTAAAAATCATAAAACCACTTTGGAGAACTCTTAGGTAGTTTCTCATAATGTTAAATGTACATTCACCCTGTTATCCAACAATTCTACTCCTAGGTACATACCCAAAAGAAATGAAAGCATATGTCCAGAAAAATACTTTTTACAATAATGTTCATAGTGCTTTTTTCATAATATGTCAAAACTGGAGGCAACCCAAACATCCATACAGTCCATACACCATGCATTATGGTGCATCCATATAATCAAATACTATTTAGTAATAAAAAGGAATGTATAGCTGGGCATGGTGGCTCATGCCTGTAATGCCAGCATGTTGGGAGGCAAGGGAGGTGGATCAGTTGAGGTTAGGAGTTCGAGACCAGCCTGGCCAACATGGTGAAACTCTGTCTCTACTAAAAATACGAAAATTAGCTGGGCGTGGTGACACACACTTGTAATCCCAGCTACTCAGTAGGCTGAGGCCAGAGAATTGCTTAAATCTGGGAGGCGAAGGTTGCAGTGAGCCGAGATCGTGCCACTGCATTCCAGCCTGGACGACAGAGTAAAACTCTGTCTCAAAAAAAAAGAAAAGAAAAAAAGGAATGTACTACTGATACATGCAGTAATGTAAATGAATCTTGAAACATTAAGTTGAGCAAAATAACCCAGACACAAAAGTGAACAACTGCATGATACCCATGATTTGAAAATGTCATCTATGGAGATAGAAATCAAAATAGCAGTTACCTAAAGAAGTTGGAATTGACTTAGGAGCTTGAAGGAACTTCCTGGGGTAACAAAAACGTTCTATGTTTTGACTGGGATATTTTTCAAACCCATTGAATCTTACATTTAAGATTCATGCAATTCACTACATGTAAATTTTAACTCAATTTAAAAAAATTAATTGGAAGCAGTGTTTTAGCAGAGTTAAAAAGATGTCTGAGATCAGCATTAGACCTGGATGGTATTTGTTAACTTTCTTAAGAACTTTCCTGGCCGGGCGCGGTGGCTCAAGCCTGTAATCCCAGCACTTTGGGAGGCCGAGACGGGCGGATCACGAGGTCAGGAGATCGAGACCATCCTGGCTAGCACGGTGAAACCCCGTCTCTACTAAAAAATACAAAAAACTAGCCGGGCGAGGTGGCGGGCGCCTGTAGTCCCAGCTACTCGGGGGGCTGAGGCAGGAGAATGGCATAAACCTGGGAGGCGGAGCTTGCAGTGAGCTGAGATCCGGCCACTGCGCTCCAGCCTGGGCGACAGAGCGAGACTCCGTCTCAAAAAAAAAAAAAAAAAAAAAAAAAAAAAAAAAGAACTTTCCTTATATAGAATTTAAAAATTTTATTTATTTTAAAATATATTCTACATTAATATGGCTTAAAAAACCAAAACACTTTAAAAAAAAAAAAAAAAAAAAAAACAAACAAAAAAAGAAAATGTAAAAATTCTCACTTCCTTGTTTTCCATTGTCTCAGCTTCCCTACCTTGTGGACAACTACTATTCTCAGTTTCTTCTGAATTCTTCCTTATATTCTTTATACAAAAATAGCACTAAATTTTCAGTTAGCATGATGAAGTCCAAGAAAATATGGTGTTAAATATCCTATTAAAAGTTGTGTGGCATTATAACTGTTACTAGAGATGATAACATTAGAACTGTTATTATAAATGTTAACATTAGCAATGGACATTCTGTTTGCTCAGGTCTTTGTCCAAACTGAGGTTGTCATGATTTTTCAAAGCACAATTTCTAGAGAGTTTTCACATGCTGTCAGACCTCCTCGGGTGGTGAAGTTAGAAATGCTCTTTTTGGCCAGGACTCTTGCTATTTCTAACTGCTGAAGCCATCGTTTCTCTTTAAAGGCACTGCAAGAAAACAAGATATAATTTATAAGAAGGTCTGATCTTATCTGCATACATAGCTGAAAAAGGATGGAAATCTTCAGGTTGATTTTGTAGCTAGGGCTAGTTTGTCTTGTCACATAGGTAGATGTGAAATAGAAACAGTAATCTTTCTAAAACAAGTTCCCTGTGATGCAGTGGAAATGATGTTTTCCCAAGGCAATGCTAAAAACTTAGAATCATAACTAGAAACAGAAAGCCACTCAGTATCATGTAGAATTCTCTGAGTTGAAACTTTTTCTCTCTCCTCTCTAGATATTCCTATACATCATATATTCCCTGGCCTCTTCTCCTTTCTCCACTTTCTACCCCTACAAACACACATGAGGATTTTTTAATTGAAAAGATATTAGGTATTTTGATAGTCTTTAACTAAAATGCAAAGGAACTTAATGTTTTATGATAGTTATTCTCTGGCTATATACTAATAAAGACTTGCAAATTTGAATACGATTACTCTTACTTGGTAGGATGCAAATGTGATTTAATACAGAGGTGTTTTACATCCCCTTAAACGTTGGGGTCCTCCAAGATTCTCTCCTTGGTTCTCCTCTCTTTCTACACCCTCCTCCTAGGAGTCCTCATTTACTCACTATTTCAATTCTTGTATCCATGACTCCTAAAGCTTGACCTTTCTTGAAAGTTGCATATCTCCAATTACCAAATAAAAATATTTATCCCATAGACACTTTTAATTTAACATATCTTTTATCTTCTTCCTAAACTTGTCCCACTTCTGTTTCCTTGTTCTAACACTTCAATTTTGCTATCTTCACTATCTCCAAAGCTAGAAACAAAACTAAATTCCTTCTTTCTCTATTTCCACACCCAGTCAGTGACCAAATTTTGTAGATTATTCGCCAGAAATATCTCTTGTATTTGTAGATTATTCCCCAGAAAATCTCTCTTTTCCGTAACTACTGTTTTTCTAGTCCAGGTCTTTATTTTCTCTTATTTCTCTTATTGCAGTTTCCTAACTTTACTATAGTCTTTCCACATCTTTCCGACGAGTCTTCCATACATCTCTATCAGATTTGTCTTCAAAAACAAACAAAAACTGATTATGTGACTTCACGAAAAAGAACTTCCGTGAGCTTCCCACCTACCTCCAATCCTATGGAAGGGGAAAGAAGAAGCAAACTCTTCACTTGGTCACACAGATGCTTCTTAGTGTAGAAGCAGTCTACTTTGCCAGTCTTATCTCCAGATAGTTTTTCCTTATTGCCTACAATGCCTTTTGCAAATCCATGTACTTTCCTGAAAACTAAATTTCTTGCTTGCTCTTTCACAAAACAGTGCCTTTGACCATGTTACTAGCTCTGCCTGGATCCTTTACCTCACCTCTGCCCATGTTGTCTGGCAAAGTCTGGTATTTTTAAAAGTCTTTCACTCAATCTATTAGGAGTAACCCTGTATAAAATACCATAGTGTTTCCAACATTTGAACCAGGTCCATGTCTGCCTGATTGAACTTCTTTGTTCTAGATTAACTTCTTGTTTTACCTCAATAGTTGTGTCTTTCTGTGCCCTTCTAAACTGGGTTAACCCATCTATGTTGCCCATAAAAATAGGTATTAAGTCTTAAGGAAATCACTCAGGCACTTTCAGCCTTTCCCCATATCCCACCAGAGTTAATCTGAAGTCCTCTCCTGTTCTGATGCATATCCTTGCTCTTCCTAGGCTCAGGCCTATCCTGATTCTCTCCCTGGCATTTGAAACCTGACTTTTCTGCATTGATTCAAAAACTGTTTACCTTAAGAAAAAGATGCATATTGAGCACTTACTCTATGGCAAGCACTATTCTATGTGCTAGAGATACGAAAGGTGATTAAAACATATAACACATGCCTTTTAAAATAAAGAATAAAAACAAAGAGCTGTACTTGTATCCAGAGTACAAGAGCCCATCAAAGCTCATAGCATTTGAGATTATCATCTATTCTCAGTCCACTCAAACTCTCAGCTTTCTGGACCAATCCCCTACATTTGAATCATTACTTAACTGGACTCCCAGGTCACATAAACCTCTCTGGAATTGGACAATAAGCAATAAGGAAGGCTATTTTTCTAAACACACCTTACAGGTATTCTTTGACCTGTGTAAAGCCTACACTGACTTCTAGGCTAAGGAATGAGACTCTATGTGACCTTCTGGCCTCAGTGACTGTCTACACCAGTCACATTCACTCACCAACCCAAACCCACATTAGCGCTTGATCTGTGCTAACTGCATCAATGCCATCTTGGGGTCAACCCCGAGAGGTTTAGTTTTATGAATCTAAAGGTAGGAATTCCTGAATGACATGGAGTCCAGCAAGTACTTTCACATGATGCCAGATGACTTGTCTGGTTCGGGAGACTCCCCTTTCTGTAAAACAGGAACATCTGATGGTCACTTTACCCACCTGATCCCTGGGTCAGCATCAGGAACATTAGGTTCTTCCCCATTTCTTGGCTATAACACTAGCTTGGTGATGGTGCATGTAGCCATCAGGATAGTGTCCATCCATTCCTCATGTTTGCGTCTTTGTGGTACAAGAGCTGCCCTGATCATTTAGAGGAGTGCTCAGACCACCTGACTGCCTGCCTTGACTGTCTACTTCAGGCAGATGTAAGTGCTTTTGTGACTTCTGTGAGGAACTTGAACTCGATCAAGAAGACTGCAGTGGCATGAGATTATAGATCTCTCCTTCCTTTCCACAGCCCACCAACAGAGGAAGGTGGAACAGATCCTGGGAGAGATTCAGTGGAAAGGGGGCAGAAGCAGATGGGAAGTGGAGGGTGTGAATACGGGAAAGAGAAAAATATTGGGAAAAGAGAAATGGAAAGAGGATTTGCTGGGAGTAACATTGCCAGAGTAAGTGCGCAGTCAGACTGACCACCACTCTCCCTGTGGGTCTCCCTTCTGCACTAATCCATTCCTCCTTTCCCCTCCCTCCCTCCCCTTTCCTTCCTTCTTTCCTTCCTCTTTTCTTCCTCCCTCTCTTTCCTTTCTTCCCTCCTTTCTTTCTTTCTCTCTTTCTCTCTCTCTCTTTCTTTCTTTCTCTCTTTCTCTCTCTCTCTCTCTCTTTCTTTCTTTCTTTCTTTCTTTCTTTCTTTCTTTCTTTCTTTCTTTCTTTCTTTCCTTCCTTCCTTCCTTCCTTCCTTTCCTTCCCTCCCTCCCTCCCTCCCTCCCTCCCTCCCTCCCTCCCTCCCTCCCTCCCTCCCTCCCTCCCTCCCTCCCTCCCTTTCTTTCTTTCTTTCTTTCTTTCTTTCTTTCTTTCTTTCTTTCTTTCTTTCTTTCTTTCTTTCTTTCTTTCTTTCCTTCTTTCCTTCTTTCCTTCTTTCCTTCTTTCCTCTCTCTCTTTCCTTCACAGAATAACCCTTTCTTTAACAAAATGTTTTCTCTAGCAATTTCTTTCTTGACCTTGAAATTGCCACTCCTTAATAACTCCAATCCTTATGCAGTGTAGCTACAAAAACAAAAACAAAAGGCACACTGGTAGTCTCTTTTAAAAAGTGTTTAGAAATGTTTACTAAAGCTAAACATAAATTTATCCTATGACCCAGCAATTCTATTCCTTGGTATAGAGTCAAGAGAAGTGAATGCAGATGTCCACCAAACCTCATATGCAAGAATAATTGTGCATTTTTATTCAAAGTAGCCCCTAAATTAGAAATGATTTAAATGCCTATAATAGGAAAATAGATAAATAAATTAGGATATGGAATACTGCATACAAATGGAATACTACATAGAAATAAGAACAATCAATACATGCAAAAATATTGATGAATCTTGCAGGCAATGTGTTGAACAAAAAAAGCAAAATATAAAAGGTATATGCCATATGTGCCCCTTATATGAAATTCGAGAACAGGCTAAAGTAATATTTGGTGATAGAGATGAGAATAATAGTTACATCTGGGAAGGATCATGACTGGCAAGGGGCATGAAGGAAATTTTTAGGGGCACTGGAAGTAGTTTGCATCTGATCTGAGTAGTGCTTAAATGGATATATGAAAACATAAAAATTCAACAAACCATATATGTGATATTAGTGGTCCTTATGGATTTTACTATATATTTCATAACTCAATTCCTCGCCAAGAAAGCACTCTACACAACAGACACTGTCAGCTTTTCTCGTAGAAACGGCACCCCCTCCACACACAAAGCTTAAAAACACATGCTTTTTCATGCACATTTCCATTCTGCTGGGCACAGCACTGGGCTAGTAAACACTTATTGATAAACTCATTTTTAGCATGTATCTGTTGATAAAACAAATCAATATTTCCTTTCTTGTTTATAGCCTTATTTTAAGATGGACTATGCAGTTTTTTCAATTAATAACTTTTCTAGTATATTTCTAGAATTTTTGGTGATACATTCTAGTCATTCTAGTCAGAGATATCTCATAAATTACAAAGATTGAGGCTACTAAGCTATTAAGTGTCTTCTTCTATTGTCAACCTCACTCTGTTGGATATTGAATTTTGTGTTTTACAGCCCAAATTACTCTCACCACAAGGTGGCAACAACTTAACTGAAATAAAGTTGAGCTGAGTTAAAGACCAGTACAGAAAAGCAAGTAAAACAATCTAGCCTTCTAGCCTTGTTTTTTCTTGCCTTCTCATTATGTTGAGTAAGGGGAAAAGTCACTCATAAATCTATATTTCTAACTGTAATATTTGCATCAAATAATACCTCATAAGTAATGGATGGGATCTAAACTCTAATCAGAGAGTTGTGTACCTGAAACATCTAATTCTGATACACTTTCTTATCTCTTTAGATGTGCTACGGATTACCTTTTAACTCACTGTAAATATTAATGTCAATTCTAGCACCCTGTCCAATACAGATCTCACCCCACCTGTGCATCTTGCCTAGTAAGTCAATTCAAGTCTTTAATCATTCAATTTGTCATTAATGTATTCCTTTCTTTCCTCGCATTTTTGTTATCATCTAGTTTTCTATGACACTTTTGATGTCTCCCTCCCATATTTCAGTTTTCTCTCGTTCCCCTCTAATTACAATTAATTTTTTATTAGCTTTAGAAGAAGAGGAAGAGAGAGAAGTTGAAGAGGAGGAAAAAGAAGAAACATTAGCAGGCTAGGCACAATGGTTCATGCCTGTAATCCCAGTGCTTTGGGAGGCCAAGGTGGGAGGATCGCTTGAGCCCAGGAGTTTGAGACCAACCTGGGCAACATGGTGAGTCCCCGTCTCCACAGGAAAAAAAATATCAACCAGATATAGTGGCATGTGCCTATAGTCCCAGCTAATTGGAAGGCTGAGGTGGGAGAATTGCTTGAGCCTAGGAATTCAAGCATGCAGTGAGCTGTGATAGCACCACTGCACTCCAGCCTGGGCAACAGAGCGAGACCTTGTCTCAAACAAAAAGGAAAAATAAAAGCAGCAGCAGCAGCAGCAGCAGTAAGGGACCTTGAGAATTGATACAACACTTTCTACTGTGTTTCTTTCCCTCCTGAAAGTTTGAGGAGTAAAGTACTGCACAGATTGGATTGGCCAATAATATTAGTTCATTTTGTCCCAGTCATGAGGCTAAGATGAGGTCCTTGAAACTGGGTATTGATGCATTAGAACAACTTGTATTACTTTCAGTGGCATAGTAGGGCATTATGGACCATTCCTTATCCTGGACCTGCCTTATAAAAGGTTTGCCCTTTGTATGTTTAAGGGGAGAACGTTACCTTGCCACAGCTAAGCAGTAGATTGCGTTCTCCCTTGGAGTCTTCCCACTGTGCTCTGAGAAAGATGAGAAGGAGGACTTCAGTGAAAAGTCAGCACTGGGTGTTGCATAGAAAAACGATGGATGTGAATATCCCACTCTTGAAACTGGAGGGAGGGGGACTTGGGGAAGATATGTGTTTTTTATGAGCTTTTCTTTTTTCCTTGCTGTGGCAGTAATTTTTTTCTGATCTTGTTGTTGATGTTTTTGTAATTCAGAGAATGTACTTGCATTCACCAGTGGATGAAATTTGAGGGCTTGTTCTCTTGTGTCCGGCTGTGAAATTGCCAAAGGACTCACAGGTTTGCTGCTTGCAGTTTGTTTGCTGAGAGATGGTAGCTTGAGCAAGATGCTTTGTGAGTCACTGTTCCCAGCCTTATGCCAGCTCTTGGAGGTCATTTTTGGTTTGGTGAAACCATCCACCATCACAGTGTCTCCAACTTTTGCCCCAAAGACCCTTGCTCCACAAAACTGGCTTTTATGAAGACTGTGACTCTGAGCTCTGAGGATCCATTGTTTTATTTTAATATAAATCCTCATTGGGACTGAAATTTTCGGAAAAGAAACTGTGGACCACATTTTACTGAGCAAATATAATACACAGTCTTTATGCTTGTGTTTGAACACAATGGTCAGGGGAGTTTGTCCTGCTGCATTTTTGCATTCCAGGCACAGCACGCTGCAGTTGACAAAGGCCTTCAGAATCAACAGTTGGCCTGCTTCTGCGGCTGCATGAATGGGGCATTTAGAGACATCTGCATGAACGGCTTCATGGCACCATGCTCGATAGGGGTGAACACCGACTGCCTCGTGGGGCCGCGCACCCTGCTTCAGGGCCCATTCAGTGAGTTCAATGTACCCACAAAAAGCAGCAATGTACAGGGCTACCCTTTTCTGATACCTAAATGAGTGAAACAAGTGGGGAGGGGTGTTTAGAAAATCAGCAAACAAACAAGCGTAGTTACACTAAATGCTCATGAAATATTCTAGCTGAATGTTTATTTCTTCTTAACTTTTACCTTAAAATGTTTTTGGAAAAGGCATATGGTGATATACAGGTTAAACTGCACAGATCCTGCTTATACACATTATCCTACTATGCACATGTAAATAGTTTCCCTGAAGTGGTCGTCTTTTTTATAAAAATTAAATCCTCAGGAAAAATATCAAGCATGGGGAAATACAAGGAGCTTTTAAGTCTGACCACTTACATTCTCTGAGCTCTTAGATTTTATTTAAAGATGAAGTCAAGTGTAGATGGTCAAGCACATGAACACTAGAGTTAAATTGTTAACGATTCAATACCCAGTTCTTCCCTTGCTATTGGTATGACATGGGGCAAGTTTTCTTCCTCCATTCCCTGCCAGACAGAGTCTTACTCTGTTGTTCAAGCTAGAGTGCAGTGGTGCAATCTTGGCTCACTGCAACCTCCACCTCCCAAGTTGAAGCGATTCTTCTGCCTCAGCCTCCTCAGTAGTCAGAATTACAGGTGCGAGCCACCACGCCTGGCTAATTTTTGTATTTTTAGTAGAAACAGGGGTTTCGCTATGTTGGCCAGGCTGGTGTCGAACTCCTGACCTCAAGTGATCTGCCCACCTTGGCCTCCCAAAGTAATGGGATTACAGGTGTGAGCCACTGTGCCCAGCCAACATGGGGCAGGTTTTCTGATCTTAGTTTCCTCATCTGTAAAATAAGATTAAAAATTGTCCACCTCATCAAAGTGTTATAAACATAGAATGAGGTAGTAAATATAACACAGTGTCTACTATAAAGTATTAAATAAATATACACTATTAAAAGTAACAAAGCAACACAGCTATTTCTTTGGATGCAGAACATGGAAAAAATATCACTATCCCATAATAGAAATCAGTGTAAAATATTAGAATATTTTATAACATTGTAAAAGCTGCTCTTCTAATCCATCACTTCACAGAGCCCTTAGATCTCCTGATATGTTGGCTTCTACAAAACATGATTAAATCACCCACGAGGGGACACTATTCTAAAATACTATTAAATTAAACCTACAGATTAGTGCAATTGTGTATTTGAGAATCTGACGGCTGTATTAACACATTAAAATGACCACCTGCCTCTCTGAACCAACCCTCCTCCTGCCCCAGCTATACCCGTTACACTTTATGTATGGCAAAAGTGCGAATGCTGGTAATAAATGCAGTTTGAAAAATTACATGTGAGCTTAGGAAGATGTGGTCAATGTTTTCAGTCAATTAACAAGTGTTTTCTTAAAGAATAACTGAATGTGAAAGTGGCAAGATATAGATGCCCTTTGACTTATGATAGGGTTATGTCCTGATAAAAACCATCATATGTTGAAAGTATCATAAGTCTAAAATGCATTTAATACACCTAATCTACTGAACATCAAATCTTAGTCTAGCCCGCCTTAATTAGCATACCGTTGGGCAAAATCATCTAACACAAAGCCTATTTTATAATAAACTGTTGAATATTTCCTGTAATTTATTTAATGCTGTACTGAAAATGAAAAAGAATGGTTGTATGGGCACTGGCAGTTTAGTTTCTACTGAATTAATACCACTTTCACACCATTGTAAGTTGAACAATCTAAGTTGAACCATCGTAAGTTGTGGACTGTCTGTATGTGTTCTGATAGCCTTGAAAAATGTTGCTGAAAGTCTCATATCTAAACCAAATCGAAGTCACCCATTTAATCACAGTTGACCTTTGAACAACATGAGTTTGAACTGTGGAGGTTCAGTTTGGCGATTTTCTTCCACCTCTGCCACACCTGAGACAGCAAGACAAACCCTTCTCCTCTTTCTCCCCCTCAGCCTTATTCAACCTGAAGATTGAAGACCTTCATAATGATCCACATCCACTTAATGACTAGGAAATATATTTTCTTTTCCTTATGATTTTCTTAATATTTTCTTTTCTGTAGCTTACTTTATTGTAAGAATATGGTATATAATACATATACACAACATGTGTTAATTGACTATGTTATCAGTAAGGCTTCTGGTCAATGGTAGGCTATTAGTAGTGCAGTTTTGGGGAAGTCGAAAGTTATATGGGAATTTTCAACTGTGTGGGGAGTTGGCATCCCTAACCCCTGCATCGTTCAAAAGTTAACTGTAGTTAGTATTTCCTGAGGAAAGTCTATCTGAATCGCAAGACTGTCAGTCCTGATGGCATCCCTGCTGTTTTGTTCCAGCAAATATGTAATAATAATATTTGGTTGAAACATGCTAAGTGGAACTGGCATAGAGCAGCACCCCAGCTGTAGAGTGAGTGAACTGCAGGCTTAAGGTCTGATGGAAGTTTAGTAAAAAATTACAGCACTTGCTAAGTTAATTTAACATTAATTTCTCATACTTGAGTACTGGTCCTTCTTTTGATAAGTAACGTTGGACTTTAAGTTTTTGTCCGAGGAGACAACCCATCAGAAATTCCTTCCATCCATCCCAGACGTCCAAGCGAAGTGTTGTGCCTGTGGATCAAGAGAGGTGGTTTATGGTTCCAGTCCAGCAGTGTGGTTTGAGAATCCATAAAACTTCTAATGATAGCTTTCCCCAAACAGAGGCATAAGCTAGATGCAAAATGAAAAATAACCTTGAAACAAGGAGACAGGGATGCTATTTTTAGCATAGGCCATTATTGGGGCTTGGAAAAGCTGTTTAGTATCTGTGCATTACCATTTTCTCATCTGCTCAATGATTGCATATAGCACTGAAATATTTTTTTGCAGCTATCTTAAAACAGCCTTGTGGAGATTGATTCAATGCTGCTGTATATATTACCAAGTAAGCTAAAGTTGTTATATTGGAAGAGGAAACTAAGGACCTGTGGCAAGACAAATGGCCTTCTGGAGCCTTTAGCTTATGAGTGGGCTGTGAGGGAGTTGAATGATGCTCACCAGCTAATTTGCTTGTTCTATCCTTTATGAAACATGAGCTGTTCTCTGTTACAAACATAAAAGTAATTCACTGCTGCTGGAGAGCTTATCACTGGCTCCTCCGAAGTCTACCCTTTCTGTGATACCACATTCCCTTTATCCTTCAGGCTGTTTTCCAGGGATCTTTCCTCAGCCTTCTGCTCTTCTCAATTTACACACGTTTCCCTGGGGATTAAACCCAGCCTTCTCCCTATGTGGTCCAGCCTAGTTCTCTCTGCCTCATTCATTTATTATGGCCACCTTGACCTTTCACCTGTCCTCACACCAAGTCTACTCCCATCTCAGGACCTAATGACTTACAATTTTTTGCTTGAAACGATCTTCATCTAGATTTTCACAGGACTGTGTCCTTTTTATTCATCTTTCACTTCAACCATAGCTAAAGCAATATCTGCCATTACTACCTCCTCACCTTCATTACTTTGTATCTCATGATGTTAACTTCTTTATTGCCTCTGTCATCAGTACTTGGAATCATTTTACTTGCTTGGAGATTTTTTTTTTCATGCTCCCATTAAGAAGAAAATTCCTTCAGGACTTGCCATGTAGCCTGGCACTTGGTAGGTGCTCCCTAAATACTTGATGTCTGATTAATTGTCAATCTTAGTGGCGATGATGACTTCATTGACCACCCAGGTGTCACTCATTCCCAAGTCCCAATCTCCAGCCCAGCCTCTGCTCCAGCTCCACACTCCCCCTGCTGGCGATATTACCAATGGTGGGATTGCACTACAACCCTATCATTCCAGAAGACCACTCATTATCTTTCACCCAACCTGCTTTTTCTCCTACTTTTTTTTTTTTTTTTTTTTCTCAGTGAGTGGTACATCTATTTTGCTACCTAAGCCATATATTAGAGACTTTTTCTTCATCCTTCCCTTTTTTTTTTTTTTTTGAGACGGAGTCTTGCTTTGTCGCCCAAGTGATTCTCCTGCCTCAGCCTCTCAAGTAGCTAGGATTACAGGCCACCACGCCCAGCTAATTTTTTTGTATGTTTAGTAGACAAGGAGTTTCACCATGTTGGTCAGGCTTGTCTCGAACTCTTAACCTCAAATGATCCATCTGCCTTGGCCTCCCACAGTGCTGAGATTACAGGTGTGAGCCACCGCACCCAACATCCTTCCCATTTTTTTTCATGTCCTACATCTGAACGGTTGCTTAGGCCTGACAAGTTTACCTGATCAATATTGAAGAACATCTCAACTCCTTGCCTCCATCTCAACCAGCGCTGCCCTATTTCAGACCTAGATAATCTTTCACCTAAATCTACTTTGAGATGCTCCCAGCAGCCTCCGCTTCTTTATTCAGGCCTCTGCTCAATGTTGTCTTCTTTCCTGACCAGCTATCTAAATAGCCTCCCATCAGTTTACTGCATCATTTATTCCATTTTCCTGCCTTCTTTTACTTCGTAGCTCTTAATCTCTGCTTAAAATGAGAAATTTTTCTGTTTGCTTGATGGTGTTTGCCTCCTCCACTGAGATCCAAGCTTCAGGAGGGTAGGGACACTGCCACTGTGCCTGCTTTCCACAGTGGTGCCTGGCTTATGGTGGACACTCAGTAAGTATTTGTTGAATAAAGTTCTGCTGGACTCCCAAACTTCTTCTGGCCATGCTCTGCCCTCCTAACCAGGCAGGCTGGCCTGCACTTCCCTGTGCACACCAGGCTGTTTCTGGCCTTGATGGTTTCTGAACTGTGCTTATCTTTGTTGGCTGAGATTTCAGAACACCAGTAATCTTAGAATCACAGAGTGGTGAAGATAGATCTTAAAAGACCAGCCCACTCAGCAGCCCCCTTTTATAGACTTGGAAGCTGAGGTTCAGAGATAGGTGACTTGCCTGAGGCTTCTCAGCCAGCAGGGAATTTCCAGAATTCCCTGGAATTTGTCTTTAGGATTCTTTCTAATGCCTAGAGAGTTTCCTCTTTTCAGTTGCCTTTCTGATTATTTCCTTTCTGCTTCTCCTCTCTTTTCCTTCTTGCTTCCTCTCTGCACACACACAACAAAGGATATCTCCCTGCCAGTCCCTCCCTTACTGGACATTCTATGTTATAACCTGCAATCTTGAAATGGGGCTCTTCCTCTGTTACTCCTTACTCTGGTTTGGATTTCTTGACCTTGGACTTGCTATTCTTTGTGAATTGATTCCTATTTACGTACTTGTTTACTTATAGGCCTGACCTGCGTTACTACCCTTATCCCCCTCACCTGCCTCGATCCTCATCACTTGGGCCTCAGCTAGGAGAGTTTACTCTCCTTGCTGGAGAATTCTGGAATTATTCTGTAGACATAAAGTAGTGGTCCTGCAGCTATTCTGTAGGAATACCTTGATAAACATTTTCCAAAATATGCACCATACTTCCTACAATAGATTAATTTTCTCTAAAGCTTCTTGCTGTACTTAAACCTTCTCACTAAATGTTTAATTCTCATGGACTGGAAACAAAGGACTTTAAACACCACTCCAAGTGCATTTATTTTATCTCCTGCTGAAATGATCTACGTTTTTAGTTTATTGTGAAAATCACTCCCAAATGAGCAGTAGAAAGCTTTAGCCTGGCCCTGTACCCCAGCCTCCTTAGTCGTCCACAGCTGAGGCTACAGGGTCTCCATTTAAAGGACCAGCCAGCCCCAGGTCCACAGAACAATTCCTGTAGGAGGGAATTTATTAAGATTTTGACCAGGGGCCCAGTGCAGTGGCTCACACCTGTATTCCCAGCACTTTGGGTGGGAGGATTGCTTGAGGCCAGGAATTTACCAGCCTGAGCAACACAGCGCGACCCCATCTCTACAAAAACTAAAATAAAAAGATGTAGGCCAGTAACTCAGAGGGTTGGTAGGAAGTCAGTGTTCCTGTTCATCCTGGTCAGATATTCTTGTCACTTCTGTTCCTCCTGAGCAAGTCCCCACTTTGTGCCCTATGTTGTAAATCCCAATATTCTACCCTACCTTTTGGGTTTTAAGACTAAGGTTCCATTTCTGAATTTCTTACTGTAAACCCTAATCTCTGGGGTTAGATTTCTATCACATGTTATCAGAGCCTCTGATGTCAACATCACCTTATCTAGTTTCCTGCCTCTTGTGTCATTCATTCATTCACTACCTTGGTGCTATGGTTCACTCACCAGGTCCCTGCTGGATCTCCCTGAGGGTCACTCTCTGCCTTCCTTGGCCTTACCAACTGACAGCTGCAGACTGACTTGCCTTTTCCAGGACTTCCACCAGAAGGACTTATTTAAGGCTAACCTTCCACTGCTAGATGTCTATAGATGGGATTTTCCTGGCTTACCTGTTCTCTGGATGGTTGCCTACCCTCAGAGTCTCAGCTCTCTCTAGCCCTCTTGCCTACTGCTAAATGAGACCTGATTCTGAAAACTACAGAGGAGACTGTACGATTTAAATCTCCTTAACATTGATGGGGCACCTCCATCAGGCCGTGCATTTTGTTTCATTTTAATTCCCTGTCTAGTAGCAAATATTACAGGTGTTATAACCATCAATTCAGTTCCTTGCAATGAAACAGTCCTGATAATGCTCAACTTTTGAATATCCAGAGAATTTCTAAACAAGTCAGCCAGCACTGTTTATTAGATTATCCTTTCACCCCTGTTGTTTTGTAATGCCCTCTTTGTCAGATATTAAATTCCTTCATAAGCTTAGGAATTCTGTTGGGAAATAGAAATTTACTTGAAAAATGCTATATTGCTCCAGAAAATACAACTAGAACCTATTACTGAAGAGAGAGGAAAACTAATAAGCTTTAGGGCCCCTTGCTGTCTTCTATAGAGCCTTCTAATGTTCTTGTCTTAGTTTTGGATTTTTTAAAAGAGGACCCACAAAACTGTGTTAACTTGACAAAACCTGAATCTGTCCATTCTGTGCTTGCAAACTTATCTACTATGCCCAGGTCACACAGGACAGCAGATGGCAGCAACAGTGCCTATTTAGGCAATCATCCTCAACCTCTCCACATGTGGCCCCTGACTCCCAAGTTTCTGGATTCTTCATTCATACCCCAGGAGTCAATCTATGCCTATCTGATTTGGACTTTTTCTTCCTGAATTTGGAAATTGTTTCTCTGGTTTGAGCTTCCTCTGATGGAAGAAATAAAATAAAACATTGATTAGAACTTAAAGGTCATCAATAAAGGCATACTGGTTTGGCAATATAAATTGTTAGAAAAAACCCGATCCTGGGTGTATGATTATCATTTGGTAGCAGTGTGACCTTGATCAGATCACTTAACTTCTCTGAACTTCAGTTTTCTCATCAATAAAAGGAATTAAAATGGCACCATAGGTCTCCATGAGCCTAAAGGTTGGTAAAAAGACCCTGGAGCCAGCTCAGATTTCAGGATCTGAGCTCACACAACCCTGCTCCTGGAATGGTTTCTCAGGCGCCATGTGCACAGGCAGCCACGAATACATTCTACGAGGTGTTTATACCAATTGGTATCATCTGTAAAGAAAAGGCATTAATTCATTCACTCATTTGTTTAGGTACTCCTTGTTTCAGAAAGGATGAATGACAGTTTATGAATATATGTGAAGTAAAAACAGAATAACAAGCACATAAGCATGTAGATCAGCAAGGGGAAAGCAAAAGCCAGGGCAGAGATTTCAGAGCTAGAAGCCAGGCTAAAATGAACACCTGGTACCATATAGGTTGATGTAAGACTAGGGGTATGTGTGCGTGTGTGTATGTCTGCATGTATATGTATGTGTTGGACCTATGTGATGTGCCACTAAGCCTCAAGTCACAAAATCACACATATTAGGATATATTTATCATGATAGATTTATGATAAGTTAGTCATTAGATGTTCTACCACCAGAATTCCCTTATCCCATCGTTACTTATCTTCTTCTTAATCCCTGAAATCTTTCTTTCTCTATCTCCTTTATTAAAGCTGCTCTCTCTGAGCCCACCAAAGATCTTTAAAGCAAATCCAAAGCTTTTTTTTTTTTTTTTTTTTTTTTTTAATCTCAGAATCATCTTTGGACTTTTACCAGCATCTTGAAAACAGTCTCGTCATCTGTTGCATACAAAGTTCCAGTTCTCCTGACTCTGACAGCTTTCCGTGTCTCGTTTTCTGACTCTTCTGTATGCTTGCCCTGACCTCAGCATGTCCTGAGTGCCAGCCATTGGCCCTTACGACATTCCCCTCTATATTTACTCTCTGAGGAATGCACCCCTCACAGGGCTCAGCCTCCACCTACGTGGGCAGGATCAGTATCTGCTAACCCAAACCATCAGTCAAGCACTAACTCCATGTTTGCAGTGAAGGGAAATTAGAAGACTTCAGTTGTACTTACAGCTTTGCCACTAACTGGCCAGCTGAGTAACATTTTTTTAAAAAGTACTCTCTGAGTTTCCTCATATCTAAAGCTTAAAACCCAGAACGTAGCTCCTTTCCTCAATTTCCCCACCACTGTCCTAGTGTGAGAACTTTGATTCTTTCCTCTACTTAAATGTGATCTAGGTCCAGGCGTGTTAGCTCACTCCTGTAATCCTAGCACTTTGGGAGGCCAAGGTGGGTGGATCACTTGAGGTCAGGAGTTTGAGACCAGCCTGGCCAACATGGTGAAACCCTGTCTGTATTAAAAATACACACACACACACACAAATTAGCCAGGCATGGTGGGATGCGCCTGTAGTCCCAGCTACTCGGGAGGCTGAGGTGAGAGAATCACTGAAATCCAGGAGGCAGCGGTTGCAGTTAGCTGAGGTTGTGCCACTGCACTCCAGCCTGGGTGATGGAGTGAGACCCTGTCTCAAAAAAAAAGTGATCTAGCGTGATGTTCTGTCCTGTTCTGCCTTCTGTGTTTCTCGGATTTGTCTCTTCCACTGCTAAAGAAATTAATACTGGGATTATCGAACATGCCAGTAATTGTATCACCCTGCCTGCAGGCTTTCCTCACTCCTTTCTATATTTCATATTGCTTGCTACCAGATCAAACCTCTCCTAGAACACTCCTGTTCTAGGCTGGGTGCAATGGCTTATGCCTGTAATCCCAGCACTTTGGGAGTCCAAGGCAGATGGATCACAAGTCCACGGGATGGAGACCATCCCGGCCAACATGGTGAAACCTCGTCTCTACTACAATACAAAAAAATTAGCTGGGAGTGGTGGTACATGCCTGTAGTCCCAGCTACTCAGGAGGCTGAAGCAGGGGAATCGCTTGAACCCGGGAGGTGGAGGTTGCAGTGAGCTGAGATCATACCATTGCACTTCAGCCTGGCAACAAGAGCATGACTGCGAGTCAAAAACAAACAACAACAACAACAAAACAAAAAACACTCCTGTTCCAGAAGGTGGAGGGCTCTGGCTGCAGCCACAGCAAGTGTGAGCTGTGTTCCCTCACCTTAAGATCCTCCTCTTTCTGCCCTCAGCTGTGTTTGCTAGTGCTCTCTGGAAGCCTCCTCCACTCTCCAGAACAGTCTCCTGCTTTCTGTCCGTCCCTGGAATGTCTTTCCTTCCTCCTCTCAGATGATCCATAGTTCCCGCATCTTTGTGTGTTCCAGCCCCACTTTCTCCAGAATGCCTTTCCTACATGCCTTCAGCCACATTGAGCTGACTTATTGGATTTTAACTGAGTGTGTATACATGTCTCATTTCTATCACTTTACTATAAAAACACCCAGAGTGCAGAGGCAGCTTTGTAAATGTTTGTATGAGCTAGTATGTGCAGTGATTAATTGAGCTACTTAAATCTTCGATTTTCAACCTGGGCATGACTGCTTCTCCAAACCCTTCTGATTTTCCACTGCCTCTGGAAAAGGGGCCAAGGTTCAACTCCTGATAGCAGCAGAGATGATTCATTGACTAGAAAGAGAGATCCTGTACAAGAAGCTGACCAAGGACTCTCTTTACCTTCTAGTTTTAAAAAAGGTGAGCTGGCTACTTAAGGAATACTAGTTATGGTTTAGGTAAAGGTATGAAGCATATGAAACAGGCCAAAGAGCCCTTTCTCCCTTCCCTTTGAGGTCCTCTGATGCCGTGTGTTCTCATGGTGGCCAAAGCAGCCTACTCAGGTCATGCTTAGACCCTTAACCTTATATCTGAACACCATCATTTCCTAAAGTTCCTACTCCCAAAGGGTCATTTTAAGGAGTAGGTATGTTGTCCTTGACACACACTGAGCAAGTAATTTAATCATTCAGATGATTTACTTTTTTTCAAGTCTATAAAAGTTGGGGTTGGGTCAATTCAAATT
Source organism: Macaca thibetana thibetana (assembly GCF_024542745.1). NCBI lineage: Eukaryota > Metazoa > Chordata > Mammalia > Primates > Cercopithecidae > Macaca > Macaca thibetana. Next base: position 52,288,093 of record NC_065579.1, read on the forward strand.
ATCTTCCAGCTTAAAACATCACATTATAATCTGAGCAGTATAGGCCTGAAGAATAGTCATCCAGAGTTTATTCTAGTTTTGTTTCATCCTTTGGTACTTCATTAAATAACTAGATTATCAGTTGCTTGGGGACAAATGCCACTGTGTGCCCTTCCTTATGCAAGCCCCCATCATGTTGTAGGCAGGGTTCAGCTTCCAGCAAGCATGCAGAGCAGGTATGTGCATTATAGCAAAGTACTCTGAGGAGAAATTGTAGAACTTCACTTCCCTGATCAAAAACAAGGAAAAAAATTATGTTAAAGTTTTGAGAGCCTTAATTTAAAATAACAGGAAAGAATAATGCTAAGCAAATATAACAGTCAGGAGAAGTATCAATAAATGCAAATTTAGCAGTTATATAAAGCAAAACTGCTTAACTAAGGATACCTACAAAGCCCTATGTATATGTTGGGAGAACTCAAATTTCACTGCAGTGTTATAATACAATGTCAACTAAGGATGTGCTAATTGTCAGCAAGGATTCATTTACTTCAAGTAATAATTTCTATAAGGTTCCAACCATTTTTTTAAAATGTGAAATGCTTCGTGAACTTGTGTGTCATCATCAGGTAGGGGCCATGTTAATCATCTCTATACTGTCCTATCATTTTTTAGTATTCTTAAAACAAATCTGACAGCTTTTTTCTTTGTCTTATTGATGTTTGGCTATAGTAGACATGACCTGGAAGTACAGATTTTTTTTTTTTTCCTGAGACAGGGCCTCGCTATCACCCAGGCTGGAGTGCAATGGTGTGATCACAGCCCACTGCAGCCTTAACCTCCTGGTCCAAGTGATCCTCCTACCTCAGCCTCCCAAGCAGCTGGGACTACAGGTGTGCACCAACACATCGGCTATTTTTTTTTTTTTTTCGTACAGATGAGCATCTCACTATGTTGCCTAGGCTGGTCTTGAGGTACTGAGCTCAAGTGATTCCCCCCTCCCTTGGCCTCCAAAAGTGCTAGCATTACAGGTATGAATCACTAGTTACTACGCCTAGCCAAGGTATAGTATTTAGAGAGAGGTTGTAATTTGTATCAGGGATAAATGCTATTCCACTAAGGCATACTTTCAGCCAGTATAGCATTGGTGTCACATTGTTAAAAAGATTATTTTAATATAACCAGTGACATTTTAAGATGAAGTTGCCCAAAGCAGGGTTCAGAATAGCATGTATCATATGCAGCCTTGCATTAAAAAAGGGAAAAAGAATATGTACTTGAACTTGCATTTATACATGCCCGAAGTGTATTTTGAAAGAGAAAAAGATGAAGTGGTCTGAGTTTTGCTCTTCCACGTTGAGGATATTAATGAATCTGCTTTGAGAACAAGACGTGACAGGGCTATGAGACCCTCCTTATTTCTTAGTCTGTAGACCCAGACCCAAGAATGAAATGTTGATAATTCATATCCACACTGAACTTACAGAGGTTTCCATTTAGAAATAATGCCTCCATTTGTTCAGATTTAATTTGGAAATGGTTTTGATTGTAAATCTTCAAAACAATAATGGTTGCCCATGAGGAGGGAACTAAGTGCTTGTAGGGCCAGGAGAGGGAGGGAGACTTACCACTACACATCCTTTTTCACTTCTGATATTTAAACCATGTAAATGTATTAACTGCTTTAAAGTGAATATGTAAATAAAGTTAACAGATTGTATATAAAAATCCTAGATTTCCATTTTCTCTTGAAAAGCTGCAAAATCTGGTATCAAAGGACCCTAGTGCCAAATGGTAGCTGATATCAAATATACTGGGCAGTACCAATATCAGTCTGGTAGTCCTTGAGGGTGTTGCAATCATACATCTCCAGGCCCCTTGGGGTTCGGAGACAGTAGACACTCACAGGAAGGCCACATCTCAGAGTTACCAGTGTTCTCAGATCAGACACTGTTTTATCAAGAAGGGAGATGCTCTCCATTATTGGCATTGTGTCTTGAGTTACAGCATTGAACACGTATAGAGTAGGCTTGTCTTCTTCCTGAAGGGAGAGAAAAAGAGGGAACTTATTGTCTGGAGGTTGGGATGAGGGCCAAGCATTTCAGGGGGTAGCTTTGAGCACCTCTAGCTCCATGACATGGGTGTTAATGTGAAAGCAATAGTCAGTTAAGTTCTCTGCCTTCTGGTCTGAGTCTAGCTCTTATGTCCTGAGATATTAACAGGTCCCCCTGTTTGAGTGAAGTGAAGAAGACTTGGAAAGGCTTTGAGATCCTTTGACTTCTTAGTCTACAGACCCAGATACATAAGAGTGTTGATAATTTATATCCATCCTGTGCTTATGGAGGTGTTAGTTTAGAAAACATTCCTCTGTTATGCCGCACTTTAATTTGGAATACTGTGGATTTGAAATCTTCAGTCAATTATTACTATTATTATTTTCCTGAGAGGTTATTCCTGGCAAGTGGAACTGAGTTGAGAGTGGGAGGGGAGTGTTTGCTTATCATTTTGTGCTTTTCATTGTCTATATGGTTTGACTGTTTTAAAAGCAACATATATTTACTTTTATTATTTACCTTTCTTTTCTTTTCTTTCTTTCCTTCCTCCCTCCCTCCCCCCTCTCTTTCTTTCTTTCCTTCTCTTTCTTTCTTTCTTTCTTTCTTTCTTTCTTTCTTTCTTTCTTTCTTTCTTTCTTTCTTTCTTTCTTTCTTTCTCTCTTTCTTTCTTTGTGTGTGTGTGTGTGTGTGTGTGTGTGTCACTATGTTGCCCAGCCTGGTCTCAAACTCCTGGGCTCAAGTGATCTTCCCACCTTGGCCTCCCATAGTGTTGGGATTATAGGTGTGAGCCACTGCGCCTGGCCTACTTTTACTATTTAAAAAGGGAAATACTAAATATAGGTTTAGAAAAGTTTCTTTTGTTTCTTTCATTTTGTAATCTAAGTAGGAAAGCAAGTAGAACTGAGATATCTGAAGTAGAGTTAAGATGGAAAGTTTGAGGAAAATATGAATCCTTCTGTTAACAACAGGTTTAGACAAGTCAAACCCAAACTCAAAATACAGCAAATAGGAAAAACGGGAAGCAGGTGGGGAGGAAAAGATTATTATCATTTCCACTTTACTCATGAAAAATGAAACTGACTTTACTTCCTCTTTAGCAGATTCAGGACAATTATATTTTTCTGCAACGGCCTGCTGTTGGGTTGGCGGATGTCAGTGCATGGCGCTATCACGGAATGCCCACGACTGCAGGACTCTCTCAGAACCTGGTATCTGGCCTCCAGGTTCTTCAAGGGGCTCCAACCTGTCAATGCTGTCTTGCCCCTCTTTTGCTTCCTTCCTCTATTTTTTCCATCAGAATCCCTCTCTGGTTTCTCCAGGGGCCCCTGCCTCCTGCAGACTTATAATACATTAAATGCATTCTCCCCTCCCACATAACACCTAGCAGTAATATGGCCAACATGCAGACCTTTTTGAAAAAGCCTTTGAGGAGTGGTGTTACTGATGAAATTTAAGGCTACAATACTTTGATCTAGGGCCCATTTCAGTGACTGAAGTGATTAGGAACAGGTTCGGTCCCTCTGTGGCTGCGCATAAAGCCAGATCAGCAAGCTGAGCTGCCCACTAAGCCTAAAATGCTTAGAACAATTTTTCATCATAGTTTCTCATAAACCCATGAAATACAGATTTAAAGGACACAGGATTCACCCTTTCACTTTTGCCATGCCGTGCTTTCCTATGGTTCCATAAAGCAAGTATCTGTTCAAGCTAATGTAGATAATATTTATGGGCAGGCAGAAATTCCTATGAAAACTGAATAAAAAGATAGTGGGAAGAGAGAAAAATTATATTTTATATAATAGCTCTTTTTTATTTCTTTAAAAATTCCGAATTCATATTTAGAATTAAATGCAAATAACAAATTAAATGCAAACAAATAACAAAATAAATGCAAATAGAATAACATGCAAACAAAATAACAGAGACCCAAGTCACTCTTTAAAAAAAAAATTTTTTTTTAAGAGTCTAAGGCTTGCTATGTTGCCCAGGCTGATCTTGAACTTCTGGGCTCAAGCAGTCTCCCACCTCCTGAGTAGCTGGGGAAAGAATTCACCTCCATTCCCAGCTCTCAAGTCACCCTTAAGTTAACTAGGTGTATGAGGTTAGATAAGTTGAAAAGAAGCTTCTCAGAATATGAATAATCATATATTTATATCTATAAAGATAAGCATCTATGACTTAGTATACATATAACTGACTCTGGAACAAGTAATAAGGGAGAATTGCAAAGTATCTAGCAATCTTTTTTTTTGAGACAGGTTCCACTCTGTTGCCCAGGCTGAAGTGCAGTGGCACTATGAGAGCTCACAGTAACCTCAAACTTCTAGACTCAAGCAATCCTCCTGCCTCAGCCTCCCAAGTACAGGCACTTGCCACCACACCCAGCTACTTTTTAAATTATTTTTTGTAGAGACAGGGCGTAGCTGTGTTGTCCAGGCTGGTCTGGACCCCACGGCCTCAAGCAATCCATCCACCTCAGCCTCCCAAATTATTGGGATTACAGGAGTGAGCCTCTGTGCCCAGCTGATCTGGCAATCTTTAGATGAAAATAAAAAGTGCAAGGAAGAAAATATTACTAATTATTAATGAAGCCAGATTCTTAAGTCTCAAGAAAATTAACACCTGCAGAGTCTGTTCATTTTTCTTAGCATTCAGGAACTTTTTATCACATAAATAATAAATGTTGAATCACATCCCAGGCCTTTTAAATCCATAACGTAGTTCTCATTTTACTTTTTAAACTCTACATATTCACCTTTGTATAAACCTTGTTTTTATGGGAAAACCCATTTTGAGTTCTAGTGAGGCACATTGGTTGTCGATACTTCCTCATTTGGTTGTATGACGAGGGAGTAGGTAGATGTCAATTAATAGCAACTTGCTAACCCACCTTATCCACATAAGAGAAGGTATCTCTCTACCTCTCTCTCTACGTGATACTCCTCCCCAAGTATTCTGAATCAGAGAAGGCTGATCAGTCACACCCAAGGAAGTCAGATGCTATTAAATAATAATACCATACACAAATCATTGTTGAACATATACAAAATTCGACTTTTTCCTTTATAAACAAACTGAGATGCAAACAAACCAACACAAGAGATATACACAAAGTATCTTACTTTTCAATAAAAACAAATACATTCTGTTTCATGAGAATAATTCCATGCTTACCTTCAAAAAACAAATGCTAACTTACTGTACAGTCATACATGTACTTTAACAATAAAAAAGAAAAGCTAAACAGAACCTACTGAAAGAAAACAAGTTAATGAAAGTTTTGAATGTACTGCTATATTTTTTCTCAAGTTGTGCTTTTTTGTATTTTGCTGTTTTGGAGTTACAGCCCTAAGTAAGCAGAAGCTTGCTGAACTATTCCAGAGTGAACACAAGGGGAAATAATGTTTGTTTTTGTTGAAACGAATGAATTCCAGTGAGATGTCTTCATAAACTTCTCCTCTTCTGTTGTAGTCATTCTGGAGAGATTATCCGTGGAGTCTTGGACACCAAATTGGAACACCTTTCTTCGCCAGATTCTTTTCATACCTTTTTTTATGGCTCATTTTAGAAAAGAGGGCCATTTTTAAGAAACATGCTTTCATGTGTAAATTTTAAAGAAACATGTTTATACATGCTTTTGTGTATAAAAATACATAAATGTAAAACCACATATATATTTCCTGGATTTTGGTGTTTATACATTAACAGTACCTTTTGAAAGCTAAAATGTTTATCATTTTGAATCAATTTTAGACTTGTCAAGATAGTACAAACTTCTCTAACTTATCTGATAGATATCTACTCAATGGTACTATAGTCATTCTCTCAGCATAACACAGCTTTTTCACAACATTCCAGGGATGTCAGGAGGGATTAACTATGTTTTGACTCCAGCACTTGGTTGGTACAAGTCTGGTTATAGAAGGAGGCAGGGCAACCAGGAGGAGTCCTAGGGAGGCTGAGCCCACTTCACACTCTGAAAAGCACAACCTGCTGGATAGTGGCCCCCTTTGCAGTAGGATATGGACATGTGACAAGGTGCTCCCAATCAGACCTGCCTATCTACCCCCACTTTGAATCAGGAGCCACTAAGGCAGAGAAGCAACAGACACAGGAAAGTCTGTGGGCAATGGCATTTCTGAAGTTGCCGGCCTGGCAGCAGGGCTGGCAGCATGTCCAGTGCCTGCTTTAAGGGCTCGGTGTTGTCTGTAGTGGTGACCTTCCTAGATTAGTTCCGGGGCATGCGTTAGATGTTGTTTCTGGCTGCATAATCTCTAAGACTGATTCTCCAGTCTTCCGAAAACTACTCAATAGCTTTTCAATATTTATTTTCTGCTTAAATTATCTAGGCTTTGTTTCTGCTGCTTCCAACTAAGAACCTTGATGTTGGTCAGGGGAAAAACCAAGAATACTGGGGAGAGCTTTGCCCTAACAGTAGAGAAAAACGGGAAATGCCACAGTAAGGGAAGGAGTGGATCCCTGAAATGCATCTCAGTACCTTGCTATGAATTGCAGACAATCATATACCATCTTGTTAATTTCCATACTTTACCTCTCAAACCCTTATCAATTCATTTATCAATATCTCTTTATGTACAGCCTACTATGTATCTTATCAGGTACTATTCTAAGCACTGGGTGAAAACAGTGGACAAAACTTAAGCAATCATTTCCATGATCACACAGGTTAAAATGAAGGGGGCAAAAGTGATAGTGCCTCTACATGTTGTACAAAAACATAGACTTTTGCAGTGCCTCATGCCATGGTTTATAGGAACACAGTGAAATGCAACAGCATCAGCAATGAATGGTCAGGACTGACTCCTGTATTAATAGAAATTGGAGGTATATACCATAGAAAATATTGATTATGGCTTCCATAAGAGTTCTTTTTCAAAGAAGGAAAAGTTAATACAATGTTCCTTTATTATTATTATTTTTATTATACAAGTTCTAGGGTACATGTGCACAACATACAGGTTTGTTACATATGTATACATGTGCCATGTTGGTGTGCTGCACCCATTAACTCGTTATTTACATTAGGTATATCTCCTAATGCTATCCCTCCCCCTTCTCCTCACCCTACGACAGGCCCTGTTGTGTGATGTTCCCCACCCTGTGTCCAAGTGTTCTCATTGTTCAATTCCCACCTACGAGTGAGAACATGCGGTGTTTGGTTTTCTGTCCTTGCAATAGTTTGCTCAGAATGATGGTTTCCAGCTTCATCCATGTCCCTACAAAGGATAGGAACTCATCCTTTTTTGTGGCTGCATAGTGTTCCATGGTATATATATGCCACATTTTCTTAATCCAGTCTATCATTGATGGACATTTGGGTTGGTTCCAAGTCTTTGCTATTGTGAATAGTGCCACAATAAGCATACGTGTGCATGTGTCCTTATAGCAGCATGATTTATAATCCTTTGGGTGTATACCCAGTAATGGGATAGTTGGGTCAAATGGTATTTCTAATTCTAGATCCTTGAGAAATTGCCACACTGTCTTCCACAATGGTTGAACTAGTTTACAGTCCCACGAACAGTGTAAAAGTGTTCCTATTTCTCCACATCTTCTCCAGCACCTGTTGATTCCTGACTTTTTAGTGATTGCCATTCTAACTGATGTGAGATGGTATCTCATTGTGGTTTTGATTTGCATTTCTCTGAGGGCCAGTGATGATGAGCATTTTTTCATGTGTCTGTTGCCTGCATAAATGTATTCTTTTGAGAAATGTCTGTTCATATCCTTCACCCACTTTTTGATGGGGTTGTTTGATTTTTTCTTGTAAATTTAATTTCTTTGTAGATTCTAGATATTAGCCCCTTGTCAGATGGGTAGATTGTAAAAATTTTCTCCCATTCTGTAGGTTGCCTGTTCACTCTGATGGTAGTTTCTTTTGCTGTGCAGAAGCTCTTTAGTTTAATTGATACCATTTGTCAATTTTGGCTTTTGTTGCCATTGCTTTTGGTGTTTTAATCATAAAGTCTTTGCCCATGCCTATGTCCTGAATGGTATTGCCTAGGTTTTCTTCTAGAGTTTTTATGGTTTTAGGTCTAACATTTACATCTTTAATCCATCCTGAATTAATTTTTGTATAAGGTGTAAGGAAGGGATCCAATTTCAACTTTCTACATATGGCTGGCCAGTTTTCCCAGCACCATTTATTAAATAGGGAATCCTTTCCCCATTTCTTGTTTTTGTCAGGTTTGTCAAAGATCAGATGGTTGTCAATGTGTGGTATTATTTCTGAGGGCTCTGTTCTGTTCCATTGGTCTATATCTCTGTTTTGGTACCAGTACCATGCTGTTTTGGTTACTGTAGCCTTGTAGTATAGTTTGAAGTCAGGTAGTGTGATGCCTCCAGCTTTGTTCTTTTGGCTTAGCATTGTCTTGGCAATGCGGGCTCTTTTTTGGTTCCATATGAACTTTAAAGTAGTTTTTTCCAATTCTGTGAAGAAAGTCATTGGTAGCTTAATGGGGATGGCATTGAATCTATAAATTACCTTCTGCAGTATGGTCATTTTCACGATATTGATTCTTCCTATCCATGAGCATGGAATGTTCTTCCATTTGTTTGTGTCCTCTTATTTCATTGAGCAGTGGTTTATAGTTCTCCTTGAAGAGAGCCTTCACATCTCTTGTAAGTTGGATTCCTAGGCATTTTATTCTCTTTGTAGCAATTGTGAATGGGAGTTCATTCATGATTTGGCTCTCTGTTTGTCTGTTATTGGTGTATAGGAATGCTCGTGATTTTTGCACATTGATTTTGTATCCTGAGACTTTGCTGAAGTTGCTTATTAGCTTAAGGAGATTTTGGTCTGAGATGATGGGCTTTTCTAAATATACAATCATGTCACCTGCAAACAGGGACAATTTGACTTCCTCTTTTCCTATTTGAATATCCTTTATGTCTTTCTCCTGCCTGATTGCCCTGGCCAGAACTTCCAACACTATGTTGAATAGAAGTGGTGAGAATACAATGTTCTTTTCCCACTATTCTTGTATTACCCCTATTTCCATTTCTTTTCCAAATATGTCTATATTGCCATTAAAAGAAAAGCATAATATACAGGGAAGCTGGAAAAAGTACTGACTATTTAAAGAATGTATTTCACAGTAAATAATCTCTGTATTTATCCAGTGTCTTTCCCTCTCTTTCTTTCTTTCTTTCTTTCTTTCTTTCTTTCTTTCTTTCTTTCTTTCTTTCTTTCTTTCTTTCTTTCTTTCTTTCTTCTTCCTTGTTATTATACTTTAAGTTCTAGGGTACATGTGCATAACATGCAGGTTTGTTACACATGTATACTTGTGCCATGTTGGTGTGCTGCACCCATCAACTCGTCAGCACCCATCAACTCGTCATTTACATCAGGTGTAACTCCCAATGCAATCCCCCCCCTCCATGATAGGCCCCGGTGTGTGATGTTCCCCTTCCTGAGTCCAAGTGATCTCATTGTTCATTTCCCACCTATGAGTGAGAACATGCGGTGTTTGGTTTTCTGTTCTTGCGATAGTTTGCTGAGAATGATGGTTTCCAGCTGCATCCATGTCCCTATAAAGGACACAAACTCATCCTTTTTTATGGCTGCATAGTATTCCATGGTGTATATGTGCCACATTTTCTTAATCCAGTCTGTCACTGATGGACATTTGGGTTGATTCTAAGTCTTTGCTATTGTGAATAGTGCCGCAATAAACATACGTGTGCATGTGTCTTTACAGCAGCATGATTTATAATCCTTTGGGTATATACCCAGTAATGGGATGGCTGGGTCATATGGTACTTCTAGTTCTATTTCCCTCTTTTTCACACAAGCAGAACCTTGTAAGCACACAAAAATATGAGCACTATAAAGAAGCCAACTATTTTGGATTTATTTCGTGAGACATAATATCTACTTGTACCTTTTTAGAAAGAAAAACCACTTACTTGCCAAGTTTTTGAACTTTACAAAAGTTTTGGGTTCACATTATGATATTTCTAAGTTGTACCAAAATTTAGAGACGATAAAGACATGCACTTCAGGGATTCATTCCCTCCCTTACTGTGGCATCTTCCATCTCTCTCAAGGCAAACTAACTTTCACAAAGTAACATGATTAAACATAGTTAAGTAGGAAAGGTACTACTTAAATGTATATAGATTTAATTATTCAGTAAAGTGACTAACATGACTTGGAAATCAGCCTTGGTAACCTGAGATAGATCAAGCGTGATAGAACTGGTATGACTGCACTCTTTGAGGCCCGGGATATTATCTAAATGTGATTCTACTGGACAGAATGAAGAGTACAATTAGTAAAATTTCAGGGAACTTGAGAGTTTTTAATCAAACTCTGTGTGTTGTCCAGTCCTGTGACTTCTGCCCTGGCTCTCTTGAATAAACTCCTCTCTTTTTTTTGAGACAGGTCTCACTCTCTTGCACAGGCTGGGTTCGATTGATCCTCCTGCCTCAGCCTCACAAGTAGCTGGGATTATAGGTGTGCACCACCACACCCGGATAATTTTTAAAATATTTTTGTAGAGATGGGGTCTCACCATCTTGCTCAGGTTGGTTGCATTGAATAACCTCTTTTACCCCTGCTTTCTATTTATAGAATTAGCAGTTTAAAACTTCAGGTAAAAGAGTTCAGCGTGAAGCTTGCATCACTGTGATATATGATGCTTTATTGGCAGAATTTAGGAAATGTTTTTGTAAGTAAAACTGTGAACATAGGTTGCATCTGGGGAGGGAAACTGGGAGCCAGAGGAGAGAGAGTTTTTTCTATTTCTTTTTTTGAAATGGAGTCTCACTCTATCACTTAGGCTGGAATACAGTGGTGTGATATCGGCTCACTATAACCTCCGCCTCCTGGATTCAAGTAATTCTCCTATTCAGCCTCCTGAATAGCTGGGATTACAGGTGTGCCCACCGCACCCAGCTAATTTTTGTATTTTTATTAGAGACGAGGTTTCACCATGTTGGCCAGACTGGTCTCGAACTCCTGACCTCAGGTGATCCACCCACCTCAGCCTCCTAAACTGCTGGGTCACAGGTGTGAGCCACCACACCCGGCCAGGAGACTTTTACTGTGTATCTTTTTGTTCCTTTTGAATTGAGAACCATGTGAACATACTACCTAGTCAAAAATAAATTTTAAAATGTTACATAATAAAAATAAAATCAGTCCTTAGTTAAATAAAAGTATCCTATCTATATTGTTAAAAACTTTGTCTATATCCCTAAAAAGCCATCAGATTCTTCCAGTCAGCTCAAATGTTAGTATTGAACTTACACTACCATCTCTAAGCAAGCAAACAATAAAAAGTCTTGAACCTTATGATTGGCATTACAGAATTCTGGGACATTTTAGAGAGCTGATCCTGTACGGCACCAAAAACATAGTATGGAAATATATTTAAAGATATAAAGAGAAGACATTTAGAAATGGCTGTAATTTGGTCTGCTTTGAAATGTAATGTTATACTTCCATTTTCTGAGTAAAAGAGGGAGAAAAGAAAACGTTAAAAACATTTGTAAATATGGTCTTTTGTTTACGTAAATGGGATGATCCAATGATCATTATTCTGTGACTTGTCTTTCCTACTTAATAATAAATATTGAAGAATATTGTTTTTGTTTGTTTGTTTGTTTTTTTGAGACAGGGTCTCACTCTTGCCCAGGCTGGAGTGTAGTGGCTCCAGCTCGGCTCACTGCAACCTCTCCCTCCCGAGTTCAAGTGATTCTCCTGCCTCAGCCTCACGAGTAGCTGGGACTACAGGAGTGTGCCACCACGCCCAGCTAATTTTTGTATTTTTAGTAGAGATGGGGTTTCAGCATGTTGACCAGGATGGTCTCTATCTCTTGACCTCGTGATCCTCCCACCTTGTCCTCCCGAAGTGCTGGGATTACAGGTGTAAGCCACCACACCTGGCCCAGAGTATTACTTTTAAACATCCATTTAGTCAAGTACTAACACATATTAAAAGAAAGAGTTAACTTTGACTACCATAATTTTTTTAAATGTTAAATATGAGAAACTTGGTGCCACATTTAGTGGAGAATGTATACTTTACTAAGTTTCTTAAGGTTCATAATTTTATATACGGTAAAGCACTAATACAGGATAATACTTCTTCCCTAGAGCAGCAGCGTTTAAATTCTTTGGACTACTCATTCCTTTAAAAAATTGTTGTACATACAGGATCTTAGACTCAGAAAATCTCCAGGCACATTAATTTTGTTTATATTACAACTTTAGGGGTTTCTAAGGTTCTTAAAGCCCAACTGTGCATCTTAAGTTAAGCACCATTGATTAAAGACCCTCTATAAATGAAAAAAATCTTTATTGCATGTACACCTAATTGGAATGGCTACTTTGGCTGGATTTGGATGTAGAAAATTCACTTTCATTCTTATTGCTACTGAGAATTTCTTCCTCATTTCAGTGCTGGTAATCACTGTGGCCCCACTGAAGTGATCTAATGCTCTTATTCCCACATCAAATTCCAGATCTGGAATTCCCTTGGCTTTGTTTTCATATTGGTTTTGTGATGGCAGGATTGGGCTGGCAATAAAGGGTGTGGGGAGGCAAGAGGAAGAAGAGTAAAAAGGGGGCAACTCTATCCCTTCTCCATATCTTACTTCCCCTTACAGCACAAAGCATGCATAAGACCCGTTATACAAATGGAAGTGAGGAGAAGGCAAAAAGAGACAATTTCTTTTTAAGTTATGGAATTACTTTGGTTAACTTATCCCCAACTTTGTTCAAAATGAGATAGATATCTTAGACAAATGTTATCCTGACCATCATACCTTAACAAAGCATTTGAGAGTTGAGCAGAAAGATATTCCAACATCAGCAAGACTCCAACTGTCCTTTAGAGCGGCTCCAGCATACATTAACTCCAGATACCGCCTGCCTTGTTTGTCTTCAGAGAGAGGAATGTGGAAATAATCCTTAAAAATCAATAGCATATGATGAAAACAGTACATTTCTACATTACTAGACCAGAAATGTACTCTCTTTCCCTTTACATTTTTTTCCTCTGGGCATTATAATTGGGACAAACGGAAGAAGTATTAAATAGAGGTTCTTAACTTAGAGAACTTCCAAAACGTTTATGGATAGAATTTAGATGGGAAGAAACTACATCTTTATTTTATTAACTCTAAATGAAATTGAGATTTTCTTTCAATTACACATGTAGGCAGCAAATTAAGGTAGGAGTAGTCGCTGCACCTGTGACTGACAGCAATAGAAGTCACAGATGTTTTCATATCACATTATAGTTGTTGCAAATATTTCAAAATATTATTTCTACTGATCTGTATTTTGAAAACACAATAGTTATTAGATGAGCTGCTAGAGTTTGTTAGTTAATGTGTTAATTAGGAAGTCCACATGTCACTGTGTCATACATTTGGGCTTTTTAATATTTGAAAATGTATTTTAATATAACAAATTTCATTTCTATTATATCTGTTTTATTTTATGCATTTAAAGACATTCTGAGAAGCAGTCTATAGACTTCACCAGACTTTCAAAGGGATTCATAAAACATAGAGGTTAAGGTCCCTTGTGTTACAAGATTTAGATTTTAGTCATCATAATAATCTGAATATCATGTAACTATGGTTCGGTAAATGCTGCTTAGCAAATAGGCATGACCGTCTCCAAGTTAAATATTTGATGACCAGAAACTAAATATTTTGCTTAATTTTTTACTTTAGAGTGAACATTTACATGAAATTTATAAGGAAGATACTGTACACAAGTTATTTCTTATTCTGGCTTTGTGATCCTAGGTAAGATAGTCAACCTCTCTGAGCTTCAGTTTTTCCTGAATGCGAAATGAAGCCATAGCTCACAAGTTCTCTAAAGTCCTCTCTGCTTCCAAAATCCTTCGGTTCTTTGTAGTTGTTTGCTCACCAAATAAGACATTTATCTGATGATTGGCATATCCCACTTATATAGCCTGAAGTTAGTGTCTTGCTTTTGTCCTTTTATGAAGAATTGCAATAACATTATCTGGCCTATGCACAACCCACACATTCCCTAAAAGGAAGTCAGACTTTTGTTTTTGTTTTCTTGGGAATTGACTGACTCTTTGTTTTCTTGTCTCATGCCACCAGAGTTACTGTCTTCTTATAAATCTATTGTGTAAGCAAATAATAGTATTTTCAAATAATTTTCATTCCGTTTTTGCTGAAAATGTGCCCAATAGCATCTCTACCCTTTGTACATTTTTAAATGCACTGCATTGTTAAAATTAATATACATTTTGATGGCTTGGGAATGAAGTACATACCTTTATCATCAGCTTGACAACCTCCACAGTTTCATCTGCTGAAACATCAAATGGTTCAAAAGATCCTTCAAAAGCGATGAAAATCCTCATTGTACAATTACCTTTTCAAACAAAAAATACCCAACTTTTTCAAAGATCCTCCGGGATGGCTGGAAAAATTCCAGTTCACAATTAAGGACAAAAATGATAGCCAGAGGCAGCGGTCACTGTCTAGCCTCAAAGGTAAGTTGCAGAATGTGAAGAGCCTAGTCCCACAGTGCCACAGTATCAGGCAACACAGACACCAGCTACAGTGGAGGAAGTATTTATCTGCTGAAGGCAGTAGTCAATAGCCACCTTATTCCTATATTACAGAAACCAGCAAACTTGACAATGGTTGAGGCAAGTATGGACAAGCTTCAAGCATGTGATACAAAAAGCCTACTCATAAATTATACTTCTGTGATGTGGTCCCCGTCAACTGACTCCTGAATTCTTATGTACTTAAGTACAGCTGATTGAAGAACCCTTAAAAATAGATATTTGATTGGGATGCACTAGCACAGGGTGAAGCAAAACAAGAGCTGATTTTATTGAATGTGATAATCCTGAAAGTTCTCTGTAAATAACTCTGAGCTGAAACATTCTGGTTTCCATAACAACTTTGTGTACTTGTTCTCTGGCAGTATTTATAATCCTGCCACAGGGTACAGAACAATACCCACTTGCACCAGGGAGATGAATGTGTAGGCAAATCATTCTGTGGCTTTCTCTTCCGATTTCTCTATAATAGAATCTGCTGAGTAGCAACACAATATAGTTGGTATTTTCTTTAATCCTTGCCTTTATGTTATTTAGAACAATTTCCCATTGTTATCTCCTTCGACCCCCTCTTAGTGTTGGTGGAAAATATTTCAAACCCCCTCAATAAGTGAGCAAATAAGCTGGGCATGGTGGCACATGCCTGCAATCCCACGTACTCAGGAAACTGAGATGGGAGGATAGTTTGAGCCCAGAAGTTTAGGGGTGTAATGCGCTTTGATTGCCCCTGCGAATAGCCACTGTACTCCAGCCTGGGGAACATAGCAAGAATCTGTCTGTTCGATATAATAGAAGAAAATACTGCATTTTTAAAAGGAAAGATAATGTATTAAGAATAAATTTGGCCAGGTGTGGTGGCTCACGCCTGTAATCCCAGCACTTTGGGAGGCCAAGTCGGGCAGATCACTTGAGGTCAGGAGTTCAAGACCAGCCTGGCCAACATGGTGAAACCTTGTCTCTACTAAAAATACAAAAATTAGCCAGGTGTGGTGGTGTACACCTGTAATCCTAGCTACTCTGGTGGCTGAGGCACAAGAATCACTTGAACCCTGGAGGCGGAGGTTGCAGTGAGCTGAGATCACACCACTGCACTCCAGCCTGGGTAACAGAGTGAGACTCTGTCTCCAAAAAAAGAGAAAGAAAGAAGGAGGAGTGGAGAGAGAGGTAGAGAGAGAGAGAAAGAGAGAAAGAATAATCTTAACAAGAAATGTGTAAGAGCTGTATAACATAAACATAAAAATACAATCAATAAACATAAAAAAAGGGCTGAACAAGTGGCAGGTATATCATAACTTTGGAAGGAAGGTTCAAAATTATTTAAAGTCATCAATTCTTCCTAAATTCATCTATAAATTAATATTATCTCAATAAAAATAACAGCAAGATTTTTTTGTTTATGTAAGCAAGATGGTTCTAAAATTCATGTAGAGAAAGCAGGCAAGGATAGCTGGAAAAACTCTGGGAAAGAAGAGTAATGAGGGGGCACTCACCTACTAGATGTTAGAATTTAATATAAGGCTACAGTAATTAAAACAGGATTGTACTGGCATACGAAGAGTCAGAGAAATCAAGGTAAAAATAGAAAGCATAGAAATGGATTCAAATACATACAAGAATTCAGTGTATGGTAAAAGTGACATCTAACATCAGTGGAGGTAGAGTGGGGAAATAAGATAAATTATTAATAATGATGGATTAACCAAGTAGTCACCTGAAAAAAACAAAAACAAAAACTGGAGCCTTACTTTTTACCTTACAGCAGGAGAAATTAAAAACGAGTCTAAAACGAGTTTAAAAATTTAAATGGGAAAAATTGAATCATGAAAACTTTAAGTCTTCTTATATTTTAGGAGATTTTTCAATCATCTTGAGTAATAAGACCTTTCTAACTGTGACCAAAATTCCTAAAGCTGTAAAAAAAATTGATAAATTCAACTATTTTTAAAAATCTACATGGAAAAATAATTTGACATAAAGCCGGGGATAAATAAAGTTAGAAAAATATCTGCAGCCGGGCACGGTGTCTCAAGCCTGTAATCCCAGCACTTTGGGAGGTCGAGGCGGGCGGATCACAAGGTCAAGAGATCAAGATGATCCTGGTCAACATGGTGAAACCCTGTCTCTACTAAAAATACAAAAATTAGCTAGGCGTGGTGGCGGGTGCCTGTAGTCCCAGCTACTCGGGAGGCTAAGGCAGGAGAATCACTTAAACCCAGGAGGTGGAGGTTGCAGTGAGTTGAGATCGCGCCTCTGCACTCCAGTCTGGTGACAGAGTGAGACTCCACCTCAAAAAAAAAAAAAAAAAAAAAAAAAAAAAATACCTGCAATTCTTCATACATGTAAAAGGTGCATTTAATATATAAAGAGCACCCACAAGCATTTTAAGGACATGATGCCATTTTTTACCAGGAAATTGGAAAAGATCCAAAAGTTTGATTGCACACTCTTGCTGAGTCTGTTCCAGTGATACTTTGCCATAGGGAATGTGATTTGGTACAACCCTATATAAAGGAAAATTTGGAAATATGTATTAAAATTACAAATGCACATATTCTTTGACCCAATGATTTAATTTTTAGGACTTTATTTTTACAAATATTTATATGCTTATTTGTAAAATGATCTAGATATGACATTATTCATTGCAGAGTTGTTTGTAATAGCAAAAGATTAGAAACACCTTTCATGTCCATCAATAGGGAACTGATTAAAACAAATTATTTTTCATTCATACAAGACTATACAGCTATTGAAAAGAACAAAGAAGTTTTTTCTATACCACTATTGAAAAATCTTTAAGGTATATCATTTTATGAAAAAAGCAAGGTATAAAATACAGTGTGCAGTACATTGCCATTTGTGGAAAAAAAGGGAAAAATCACATCTATATCTATATCTGTAGATATAAATCTGTTTTGTGCGTATACCTCAAAATCCCTGGAAATATATTCAGAAAACTAGAAAATTTGGTGCCTGTGGAGAGGAAACTTAAGCATCAAGGGTGAGGACAATATTTTTCATTGTATTATATTTTTCTTTTAAATATATTTTATTTTTATTTTTATTTTATTTTTTAGAACAGTGTTAGGTTCACAGCAAAATTGGGTGGAAAGTACAGAGAGTTCCCATATACCTGCTACCTCCACATATGACAGTATCCTTAACTATCAAAATCCTGAACCAGAATGGTTCATTTTTTTTTACAAATGGTGAACATAGATTGATACATCATTATCACCCAAAGTCCATAGTTTACACTAGAGTGTTGTACAACACTCTTGTTGTATATTTTATGGGTTTTGACAAATGTATAATGACCTGTATACACCATTATAGCATCATAGAGGGTAGTTTCACTGCCCTAAAAATCCTCTGTGTTCTGTTTATTCATCCCCCACTTCCTTTGCCTGTCCCCCAATCTTGGCAATGAAGAACATCTTGGTTGCTTCCAAGTTTTGGAAATTATGAATAAAACTCGCATAAATACCTGCATACAGGTTTTTGTTTGAAGTTTTCGACTCCTTTGGAGAAACACCAAGGATCATGACTGCTGGATCATGTGGTAAGAGGATGTTTAGTTTTGTAAGAAACTGCCCAACTGCCTTCTGGAGTGACTGTACCATTTTGCATTCCCACCAGTAATGAATGAGAGTTCAGTTCCTGTTTCTCCACATCCTCACCAGGACTTAATAGAGTGTTTGTATTATCTTTTTATTCTTTTTAAATTTTGATCCATGTGAATGCATTAAATGAAATAAAATGAAAAAAAAAAAAAAAGTCCAACTTGCAGCCCTTCTAAGAAGCCTTCTTGATGTCCCCAGGGAAGTTGACTTTTTTTCTCGATTCCCCTCCTGCATCATACATTCTTTAACTATAGGATCTTTTATACTGCATCGATTTATTATGTCAGTGACAGCCTCCTCCACTAGACTGTGAGCTTCCTGATGGTGGGGCAGTGTCTTATTCTCCTTTGTATCCCCAGTGGCCTAGCCCAGAGCCTCACAATGGATGAATAGACAAGCTAGATTAATATCATTAAAAATTGCCTTGTAACAATGAAATGACAGGTAGACTTGAAAAACTCATAGCAGTTTAGAGACAGCTTAAAATGATAAAGATTACACTTGATTCTCTCAGTTGCAATTTAGGAACAGCTTGCCTTAGCATCTAGAGGCCCTTTTTGAGTTATTTTTCTTTTTCCAAGAGTGGTAAAACTAAGTTAATTAGCCTACTGGGGACCTCCTACATGCAATGGAACATGCTAGGTCTTTGGAAGATTTGGTCCTAAATATGATCTTAAGGGATTTGCTATGAGTAGGGAAGATGACAGATGTCCAAAACACCTGGTCCAGTGACCATATTGTAGGATGAAGTATAAGAAAGGTGCAAATAAAATAGAAGGTATGGAGGTGAAGACACATTTGATCTGAGATAAGATATATTCTTAATTCATTTTTTCATTCAGTACATGCACACTGTAGGAAAGTTGTGGTATCCTTCTTCATCCATCATAAGGGTCATGGCCAACACTCCTATAACAAAAGAAAGATTAATAAGAGAAAAGCGTAACAAATCTATTCAATCAAAGTTTTAGTGACACGGGGACTTCAGAAATGAAGATTCAAAGACTCAGGGAAAACTGTCCATTTTAATGCTTAGATTTGATGTGAAGAATGAACAGCCATGTAGAAATGAAATTGGACAAAGGGATATAATCTAATGGTAATTGACTGAGGGGGAAAACTCAGCAAGGCCTGTCTGTTCATAGTCTTCTTGGCCTCTCTTTGTAGCACCCCTTCCTCCCAGGTATAGGACAGGACCCCTCTGGAATGAGGGTCTTTAAGGAAGAAGGGAGAGAGTCACCTTTCTAGGTTTTATAGCTTACATTAGAGGTGAGGAGTTCGAGTTTTTACGACCTGCCTTGGGGAAGAGGAATACTGGTTTTTTTTGACTCCCTTCAGGGGAGGAGGGAGTGTGGGAAACCAGAGGGCAGGAGAAGGTCAAAAGAGACTTTGCTTCTGAGGTTGCTTCTGAGACCTTCCAGTTTTCTTTAGTTCAAATGACTCAGTATGCCAAAGTGACATACTTCTGAGTATCATTTTCTAAGCTGAACAGCACTGAGCCCCTAATATGTGTCAGGCGCTGTTCTGTGCTGGATTATTGCAGTGAATAAGACATGGAGCTTCCAGTGTAGTGTGTATATGTGTGTATGTGTCTTTGGGGTGGAGAGGAGAGTAAGAATAGGTAGGGAATCAGGGGAGGGCAAATACAATAATTAAGTAACTAATAAACAAGGAAGCTCTGTTTAAAGAGAATGGTCAAATACTAAGGCTAAACATGGAAAAAGGGCTAAAAATGGTCAAATACTAGGGCTAAACAAAATAAATGTAATGAATTAGGAAAGAATTGCTTACTGGGAATAACAGTAGGGAATAATTAGATTAAATACAGGGAAAACAAATAAATAGTAAGATGACACATACCAAGATAGAAAGAGAAGGAAAAATAGTGTTACAGGAAGATCTGGGTGCACATGAAAAGAAACAGCCATGCCACAATCAGTGACTAATATTTTAGTCCACTGTCTTCTTCTATATTTCAAAGATGGAGATCAGTTTCTTGATTCTTATTTCTGAGCTTAAAGTGTAGCATTCTCCCTATTATAGTTTAACTCTTTAGGTTCCTTTAAAAAGCGTTGTCAAATTGTCCCTGTTTGCAGATGACATGATTGTATATTTAGAAAACCCCATCGTCTCAGACCAAAATCTCCTTAAGCTAATAAGCAACTTTAGCAGTCTCAGGATACAAAATCGATGTGCAAAAATCACAAGCATTCCTATACACCAATAATAGACAAACAGCCAAATCATGAGCAAACTCCTCACAATTGCTACAAAGATAATAAAACACCTAGGAATACAACTTATATGGGATGTGAAGGATCTCTTCAAGGAGAACTACAAACCACTGTTCAAGGGAATAAGAGAGGATGCAAACAAATGGAAAAACATTCCATGATCATGGATAGGAAGAATCAATATCATGAAAATGGCCATACTGCCCAAAGTAATTTATAGATTGAATGCTATTCCTATCAAGCTACCATTGACTTTCTTCACAGAATTAGAAAAAAACTACTTTAAATTTCATATGGAACCAAAAAAGAGCCAGTATAACCAAGACAATCCTAAGCAAAAAGAACAAAGCTGGAGGCATCACACTACCTGACTTCAAACTATACTACAAGGCTACAGTAACCAAAACAGCATGGTACTGGTACCAAAACAGATATAGACCAATGGAACAGAACAGAGGCCTTAGAAATAACACATCTACAACCATCTGATCCTTGACAAATCTGACAAAAACAAGCAATGGGGGAAAGGATTCTCTATTTAATAAATGGTGTTGGGAAAACTGGCTAGCCGTATGTGGAAAACTGAAACTGGACCCCTTCCTTACACCTTATACAAAAATTAACTCAAGATGGATTAAAGGCTTAAACGTAAGACCTAAAACCATAAAAACCCTAGAAGAAAACCTAGGCAATACCATTCAGGACATAGGCATGGGCAAAGACTTTATGACTAAAACACCAAAAGCAATGGCAACAAAAGCCAAATTGACAAACGGGATCTAATTAAACTAAAGAGCTTCTGCACAGCAAAAGAAACTATCATCAGAGTGAACAGGCAACCTACAGAATGGGAGAAAATTTTTGTAATCTATCCATCTGACAAAGGACTAATATCCAAAATCTACAAGTAACTTAAACAAATTTACAAGAAAAAACCAACCCCATCACAAAGTGGGCCAAGAATATGAACAGACACGCTCTTCTCAAAAGAAGACATTTATGTGGGAACAAACATATGAAAAAAAGCCCATCACTGGTCATTAGAGAAGTGCAAATCAAAACCGCAATGAGATACCATCTCATGACAGTTAGAATGGTGATCATTAAAAAGTCAGGAAGCAGCAGATGCTGGAGAGGATGTGAAGAAATAGGAGAGCTTTTACACTGTTGGTGGGAGTGTAAATTAGTTCAACCATTGTGGAAGACAGTGTGGCAATTTTTCAAAGATCTAGAACCAGAAATACCATTTGACCCAGCAATTCCATTAGTGGGTATATACCCAAAGGGTTATAAATCATTCTACTATAAAGACACCTGCACACTCATGTTTATTGCAGCACTATTCACAATAGCAAAGACTTGGAACCAACCTAAATGCCCATCAATGATAGAATGGATTAAGAAAATGTGGCACATATACACCATGGAATATGATGCAGCCATAAAAAAGGATGAGTTCATGTCCTTTGCAGGGAAATGGATGAAACTAGAAACCATCATTCTCAGCAAACTAACACAGGAACAGAAAACCAAACACTGCATGTTCTCACTCATAAGTGGGAGTTGAACAATGAGAACACATGGACACAGGGAGGGGAACATCATGCACCAGGGCCTGTCGGGGGGTGGGGGTCTGGGGGACGGATAGCATTAGGAGAAATATGTAATGTAGATGATGGATTGATGGGTGCAGCAAACCACCATGGCATGTGTATACCTGTGTAACAAACCTGCATATTCTGCACATGTATCCCAGAACTTAAAGTATATATATATATATAAAAGCTTTGAAATAATTACATGCTTATATTGACTTTAAAATATTTTCTGATTTATGATATATTGATACATGCCATACATGTTATTGATACGTACAGAATAACAAGAAGAATTTTACGTTACATGGTGAATAGTATTGTAGAGCAATGCTGAATGATCGGTGGTCCTTTATGATACTATTTACCTTAGAAGTATCTGCTTTGGTATTAAAATGTCAATGCTGATGTGTTGAGAAATAATTGATAGTATCTATTTTTAATATCTAACTATGCTTTTATTATTGTGACTTTTAAAATTTGTCATTGAGTTTTGTTCTTTCTTTCCATCTAAGAAAGCATAAATGTGCATTTGAATCATCTGGTGATCCTTTTTATATGTTGATTCTCACTGAGAAGTTCTAGAGTGGGACCTGGGATTTTCAATTTAACAAACTCCCTGGACCATACTTTGTTTTTTTGTTTGTTTGTTTTGTTGTTGCTGTTTTCTGAGATGAAGTCTTGCTCTGTTGCACAGCCTGGAGTACAGTGGCACGACCTCAGCTGACTGCAACCTCCACCTCCTGGGTTCAAGCAATTCTCCTGCCTCAGCCTCCCAAGTAGCTGGGAACACAGACGCACACCACCACGCCTTACTAATTTCTATAGCCAGATGCTATAATTTCTATAGCCAGACGCACACCACCACGCCTGGCTATTTTTAGTAGAGACGGGGTTTTGCCATGTTGGCCAGGCTGGTTTTGAACTCCTGACCTCAAGTGATCCGCCTGCTTTGGCCTCCCAAGGTGCTGGGGTTACAGCTTTGAGCCACCGTGCCCGGCCTCCCTGGACCATAGTTTGAATAGCAGGGAACTAGAAGTTATATGGAGCTTTTAAAAAAAGTAATTGTAAAGAGAAAGAGATTTTTGTCCCAGCTGCCTCCCAATTTAATACAAAGAAAAGCAAAAGAATATTGTCCTTTAAAATTCACCTAAAAATAGTTTCACAAAGCAGTGGTTTTAATCTGGCATTATTTGTTTATTATTATTATCTGATATACCTGGTGTCTTTATTTGGATCATCTGAACACATGGCAAATGCAATTGAACAGTTCCCTCATGTCTTTATATTTGGAAGTGAAAAAACTAGGGGCAGATGCATCTCATTAAATTGCTAAGATCAATAAAGACTTAACTATAACCAAGATGGAAGCTGGGAGAATTTCCAGACATTAGAGCTCATCACTAGATGCAAAGGCTCTTTCAAGGAAGTGAAATTGTGCAACTAATAGCTAGAATAAACTCATGCTTGATATAGGAAATAACAAGCAGTAAACAGGAAAGAAATCTACAATTAGGAAAATAAGCAGTATTTAGGAAAATAGCAATTATAAAACACAGTTTATTGTCAACTAAAATAGAACAAGCAGTAGGCTAATTGAAGTACTATGTACCATTGTGTTAGTTGGAATGCTTTATATCAATACAGGACTTGTAAATTGAATTATAACTTTAACCACTGTCCCATTTAGTAGAATCAAACACATCATGCTTAGTAGTCTCCTTTCTGATATCACATCCCCTATCTTGTGTTTAAATTGTAGAGAAAGCTCTTACATATTCATCAAAGCCCAACAGATTAGGACAGTGCCTTCTCTGATCTTCTGTGTTGTCATTTTTGTTCAATATTCCCCATTCTGTGGACTTTGCTTCTCTGCCTTAAGAATGTGTTTGGTCATGCAGTCTGCAGAAGAGTGTTGGGGTCAGGAGTGAGAACTGATCAAATATGAGGTGGCAATAGCTGACAATTAAATCTCTGATATCTTTCTTTTTTCTGGATCCAAAGAAAAGAATTAATGTAGGCATTTCAGATACCATTGTAAGGGTTCCATGTGGAAAAAACTGTGCGGCAGGAGCCAGGGATTCTCAAAACCTGCTTGATGTATGCTAAAGGCTAGCTCTAAATATATTTTATTTATATTAGTAGTTTTATTTGAAAGGTGCAAAGAAGGCTGCCTGTAAATGATCAAGCAGTCCTCCTACCTCAGCCTCTCAAAGTGTTGGGATTATAGGCATGAGACACTGCACTTAATCCCAGTGTACAGATCTTTCATTACATCCTTGGTTAAATTCTTTTCTAAGTATTTTATTCTTTTTGATACTATAATAAATGAAATTACTTTTAAATTTTTTTCTTGGATAGTTTATTGTTAATGTATACAAATCCTACAAAATGTTTAAATGTTCATGTTGTATTCTGCAACTTTACTGAATTCATTTATTAGTTCTAACAGTTTCTTGATGTAGTTTTTAGAGTTTTCTATATGCAAGATCATATCATCTGGAAACAAAGACAATTTTACTTCTTCCCTTCCAATTTGTATGTCTTAGATTTCATTTTGTTGCCTAGTTATTCTGACTAGGACTTCCAGTATTATATATTGAAAATAATTGGTGAGAGTGGGTGTATTAGTCCGTTTACCTGCTGCTGATAAAGACATACCTGAGACTGGGAAGAAAAAGAGGTTTAATTGGACTTATAGTTCCATATGGCTGGGGAGGCCTCAGAATCATGTAGGGAGGCAAAAGACACTTCTTACATGGCAGTGGCAAGAGAAAAATGGGGAAGATGCAAAAGCAGAAATCCCCAATAAAACCATCAGATTTCATGAGACCTATTTACTATAATGAGAACAGTATGGGGGAAACCACCCCCATTATTCAAATTGTCTCCCACCAGGCCCCTCCCACAACGTATGGCAGTTATGGGAGTACAATTCAAGATGAGATTTGGGTGGGGACACAGAGCCAAACCATATCAGTGGGCATCCTTGTCTTGTTCCTGTTTTAAAGGAAAAGCTTTTAGTTTTTCGCCCTTGAGTTTGATGTTGCTGTGGGTTGGCCATATGTGATCTCTATATTGTGTTGAGGTATATTACTTCTATACCTAATTTGTCAAGAGTGTTTTTTTTTTAAAATCATAAAAGGATATTGAATTTTGTTAAATGCTTTTTCTGTATCAGTTGGGATGATCATATGATTTTTGTCCATTCTTTTAATGTAGTGTATCACATTTATTGATTTGCATATATTGAATCATCTTTGCATCTCAGGGATAAATCCCACTTGATTGTGGTGTATGGTTCTTTTAATATGCGGTTGAATTTGGTTTGCTAGTATTTTGTTGAGGATTTTTGCATCCATGTTAATCAGGAATATTGTTCTGTAATTTTCTTTTCTTGTAATGTCTTTCTCTGGCTTTGATATCAAGGTGATACTGGCCTCATAAAATAAGTTTGTAAGTATTTGCTTCCTTTCTATTTTTTGGAAAAGTTTGAGAAGGATTGATATTTATTCTTCTTTAAATGTCTGCTAGAATTCACCAGTGAAGTGAGGTCCTGGGCTTTTCTTTGATGGGATTTTTTTCTTATTTGTGCAAATATATAGGGTACATGAGATATTTTATTACATGTATATAATGTGCAGTGATGAAGTCAGGGTATTCACGGTGTCCGTCACCAAAGTATGATACATTTTTGTCAAGTATAGTCATCCTACTCTGCGATCAAACATTGAATTTATTTCTTCTTACTGTATGTTTGTACTCTTTAGCCCACTTCTCTTTAACCTCCTCCCTTCCTACTCCACTCATCCTTCCCAGTCTCTTTGATCTTGTTTTACACTCTCTACCTCCATGTGTCCAAATATTTCACCTTCCTCATGTGAGAACTTGCAATATTTGTTCTTCTGTGCCTGGCTTATTTCAGTTAAGATAAAATGACTTCCTGTTTCATCCATTTTGTTACAAATGACATGATTTCATTCTTTTGAATGGCTGAGTAGTATTCCACTGTGTATACATATTTTCTTTATCCATTCATCCATTCTTGGGCACTTAGGTTGATTCCATATCTTTGGTATCGTGAATAGTGTTGCAATAAACATACAAGTTCAGTATCCCTTTGTTATAATGATATATTTTCCTTCTGGTCGATACCCAGCAGTGACATTGCTGGATCAAACTTTTAGTTTTTTTGAGAAATCTCCATACTGTTTTCCATAGTGGCTATACAAGTTTACATTCTCACTAAAAGTATGTAAGAGTTCCCTTTTCTCCACATGCTCACTAACAATTGTTATTTTTTGTCTTTTTAATAATAGCCATTCTGACTGGGGTAAGATGATATCTCATTGTGACTTTGATTTTCATTTCCCTGATGATTAGTGGTTTTGAGCATTTTTTTCATAAACCTTTTGGCTATTTTTATGTCTTCTTTTGAGAAGTATCTATTTGTGTCTCTTATTCACTGTTTAATGGAATTATTTGTTTCTTTCTTTTTTTCCTATTGAGTTCCTTGTATATTCTGGATATTAGTCCTCTGTTGGACAGTTTGCAAATATTTTCTCAGGTTGTTTCTTCATTCTGTTGATTATTTCTTTTGCTGTGCAACAGCTTTCTAGTTTAATTAAGTCATGGGAGATTTATGATTACTGATTCAATCTCCTTCCTCATTATCGGTCTGTTTAGATTTTCTGTTTCTTCATGATTTGGTCTTGGTAGATTGTATATTTCTAGGAATTTATGCATTTGTTCTAGGTTATACAATTTGTTGACTTATAATTGTTCATAGTATTCTCTTAGACTGCTTTGTATTTCTGTGGTGTCAATTATAATCTCTTCTCTTTCATGTCTGATTTTATCTTTCTTTTTTCTTTAGATAAGGTTTATCAAATTTGTTATTTTTTCAGAAAAAAAATCTTAGTTTCATTGATCTTTTCTATTGCTTTTCTAGTGTCTATTTGATTTATTTTTGTTCTGATCTTTGTTATTTCCTTCTTTTTAGTAACATTGGGCTTTGTTCTTTTTCTAGTTCCTTGAGGTATGATGTTAGGTTGTTTATTTGAGATCTTTATGTTTTCCTTATGTAGGTGTTTATCACTATAAAATTTACTTTTAGACTTTCTTTTGCTGCATTCCATGGGTTTTAGTATGTTGTGTTTCCATTTTTAGTTATCTTAAGATGTCTCCTTATTTTCCTTTTGATTGATTTTTTTGACCCATTGTTTGTTCAGGAGTATGTTGTTTAATCCACAAGTTTTCCTCCTCTTACTGATTTCTAGTTTCATGCCACTGTGTCAAAAAAAGATACTTGGTATGACTTCAGTCTGTGGCCTAACATGATCAGTTGTGGAGAATGTTCCACGTGCACTTAAGAAGAATGTATATTCTGTTGCTGCTGGATAAAATGTTCTGTGTATGTGCGTTAGGTCCAGTTGGCCTAAAGTGTAGTCCAAATCTACTATTTCCTTATTGATTTTTGGTCTGGATGATCTATCCATTGTTGAAAGTGGGGTATTGAAGTCTCCTCCTGTTGTTCTATTACTGTTTCTTCCCTGAGAACATATATTTACAATTCTTATAGCTGCTGCTGCTGCTGCTGCCTCTTCCTCTTCCTCCTCCTCCTCCTCCTCCTCTTCTTCTCCTTCTCCTTCTCCCTCTCCCTCTCCCTATCCCTCTTCTTCTTTCTTCTCCTCCTCCTCCTCTTTCTTCTTCTTCTTCTCTTCCTCCTCCTCCTCCTCCTCCTCCTCCTCCTTCTCCTCCTCCTTCTCCTCCTCCTTCTTCCTCTTCTTCTTCTTCACAAAATCTCACTGTCTCCCAGGCTGGAGTGCAGTGGTACAATCTCAGCTCAAGCAGTTCTCCTGTCTCAGCCTCCTGAGCAGCTGGGACTACAGATGCATGCCACCTCACCGGGCTAATTTTTATATATTTGGTAGAGGTGGGGTTTCACCATGTTGGTCAGGCTCATCTCGAACTCCTGACCTCAAGTGATCTGCCCACCTCAGCCTCCCAAACTGCTGGCATTACAGGCGTGAGCCACCGTGCCCGGCGTCTTACAGCCTCTTAATGCAATGACTTTTTTTTTTTCTTTTTAAACATTATATAATGCTTATTTGTTTCTTTTTACGGCTTTTCACTTAAAGTTTTTTTTGTGTGATATAAGTGTAGCAATCCCTACTCTTTTTGTGTTTTTTATTTGCATGGAATACCTTTTTCCATCTCCACGCTTTAAGCCTGTTTATGTCCCTAAAGCTGATGTGAGTTTATTGTAGGGAGCATGTAATTGGGTCTCTGTTTTTTTCAAAATCCATTCAGCTACTCTATGTCTTGTTTGGAGAATTAAATCCATTTCACATTCAAGGTAATTATTGATAGGTATGGACCTACTATTGCCATTTTGTTAATTGTTTTCGGCTGTGGGTCTCACGGGCAGTGTTCCACATGGCTGGGAGAGACACGCACACGCACTCACTCACTAAGCTCTCACTTTTCCTGTGGGAGAAATCGCTGGCCAAGGGAGGTCTCTCTTGGCACTGAGCTCTGCCACCTAGTGGAAGCAGTGATGCAGGAAAAGCAAAACTGTTCTTACCCACTTCAATTTATCTATTCTGGAAATTTTTATTTTTTATTTTATTTTATTTTTATCTTGTTGTGTCCCCCAGGCTGGAGTGCAGTGGCACGATCTTGACCCGCTGAAACCTCTGCCTCCTGGGTTCAAGCGATTCTCCTGCCTCAGTCTCCTGAGTAGCTGGGATTACAGGTGTGCGTCACCACACCCAGCTAATTTTTTTGTATTTTTAGTAGAGACAGGGTTTCACCATGTTGGCCAGGCTGGTCTCAAACTCCTGGCCCCAAAAAACTCCAACAGTGTGCTGGAACTTCTCCACTGGACTCCTGGACTTCCACAAAGGTACTGTCATCTGGAGGTAGTTTTCAAAATGGATGCTTCTGCAGTAGGATGACAGTAAAGAGCTCCTATTTCACCATCTTGCTGATGTCACTTATGCCATCTCATTCTGAATTTGCCATTTAAAATACCTTTCATTCGCTTCTTCCCATCTCTCCTTTTCTGCTTTATATTGCATATCGTTTTCTTTATTCCTTTATTCCCTTTTTATGTCTACTGGTTTGGAAATCATACTCAATATCTTTGGTCTCCATACCTTTTTTTGCATCTCTTTTTTTCTGGGTTTGATTTTCATCTTTCTGAAGATATTCTTTACAAGTTCAGTTAGTAGAAGTCTGTTAGTGGTAAAAGCTGATTTTCCCTAAAAATGTATTTATTTTGCCCTCACTCTTAAGTGATAGCTTAACTAGGCATATAATTCTAAATTGACAGTTGTAACTATTTTATTTTAGCATTTGAAGATATTATTTCACTGACTTTTAGTTTCTTTCGTAGCTAGTAAGAAGTCCAGGCCAGGCGCAGTGGCTCACGTCTATAATCCCAGCACTTTGGGAGGCCGAGGCAGGCAGATCACGAGGTCAGGAGATAGAGACCATCCTGGCTAACACGGTGAAACCCCATCTCTACAAAAAATACAAAATATTAGCCGGGCGTGGTGGCGGATGCCTGTAGTCCCAGCTACTCGGGAGGCTGAGGCAGGAGAATGGCGTGAACCTGGGAGGTGGAGCTTGCAGTGAGCTGAGATCAAACCACTGCACTCCAGCCTGGGTGACAGAGTGAGACTCCGTCTCAAAAAAAAAAAAAAAAAAGCTATCAGCTATCACTCCTTTGTAAGTATTTTATCTTTTTTTGTTTGTTTAAAACGTTTTATTTTTCTTTGATCCTCTTTAAATTTTATTACAATGTGCCTAAATATGAATTTATTTTGTGTTTCTTTAGGGTATATTCCTTGGAGTGAATTGCTGTTTCATAGAAAAATTTCTTTTTCACCCTCCCTAGACAATTTCACATTGTTTCCCAATGTGGTTATATCAGTTCACAAGCCAATGACTTCTTCCGTCTTTATATTGCATTATGTCATATGAGTTTTTGTATGCTTATTTTGTAATTCCTTTGTTAGCAAACAGAGGAAAACTGGTTCTCAGTGCCCCAAAGGAAAAGTTGAATTTGCATGTTAGTCATCTTAGATATAGAGAGGGAGGCAACCCATCCCACATAAAACAATGACTATATCATTTTTAAGGCATTTAACATTAAGCATACCTCTTTTTGTCTGATCTTTCTCAACTCCTTGAAAATAAATTGGGTTAAACTTTGTTGAAAAACCCTCTGGCTGATACGTATCTCCTTAGGTTCTGAACTTTTCACTTTTTATCTTACTAAATGAACCTATTCATTAATTTGGAACTTGGCAAAGAAATAAGAATCTTTTAGAATCTTTGGCTAAAAGTTCCCTGATGCTATTTTTAGAAATTCTGGTTGGTACTTTTCAAAATTGCTTATTCCATACATACATAAATTCTTTATGGATCTTATTCTTTCTTTTAATAGTACTAATTTTATTTTGTTTTCAAAATGAAAATACCATTTTTTTCTGAATCTAAAATTACCTTTATTTCTGTTTCTAAATATGATAATACATAGAATTGTTTAAGGTTTCTGATTAATCTCTGTGCTTAAGGAGACTGCCTGCATTCTTTCTGGTATTTAGGGAGAACTATTTCTAAGCCATTTCAGACAATTACATAATTGGGTATCTGTCTTTTTTTGTTGTTGTTGCCTTACAATATTTTGGAAATAGGAGAGTCTACAATTACTTTTATGTGCTATCTGTTTGTACTTTTTAGGAAGGTTAAAAAAAAAAAACCTGTTAGATACAACACCTTAAAAGCACATTTTGTTTCTATAAAAAGATAATTAGTGGTATATTAGTATCATGTGCCTTATTAAACCTTCATGTTCTTGAAAATTGTAATTACGACATCTGTCAATCTTACTGTCTAATCTGCTTTAGAAAAATTAATACATTTTTCCAATATATTTTTTTCCAATTTACCTTTTTCAGCACAGGTTGGGAGAGTAAATGTTTTTGCAGAGTGTAGCCTAAACGCAGTACAAATCACACATTACCTTGTTCATAACTGAGAGAACTATACCTATTGTGATCTGAAGAGCAGATTGAAACCAGAAGTAAAATATTCTGTACTCCAGGTGCCTTTAAGGAATAAGCAAAGCTCTTTGGCTGAGCATGGTGACTCGTGCCTGTAATCCTAGCACTTTGAGAGACTGAGGCAAGAGGATCCTTTGAGACCAGGACTTTGAGACCTGCCTGGGCAACACAGCCAGGCTTTTTCGCTACAGAAAATAAAATAATTAGCCGGGCCTGGTGGCACATGCCTGCAATCATAGCTACTCCAGAGGCTGAGGTGGGAGGATTACTTGAGCCCAGGAGTTCTAGGCTGCAGTGAGAAACGATCTCACCACTGCACTCCAGCATGGGCAACAGAGAGAGACCTTGTCTCTAAAATAAATAAAAATAAAACAACAATAACAAAACCCAAAGCTCCTCTCTGTGGACTTAAATATATATATATATATATATATATTTTTTTTTTTTTTGGAGACGGAATCTTGCTCTGTTGCCTATGCTGGAGTGCAGTGGTGGGATTTCAGCTCATTGCAACCTCTGCCTCCCGAGTTCAAGTGATTCTCCTGCCTCAGCCTCCCAAGTAGCTGGGATTACAGGTGTGCACCACCAAGCCCGGCTAATTTTGTAATTTTAGTAGAGATGAGGTTTCACCATGTTGGCCAGTCTGGTCTTGAACTCCTGACCTCAAGTGATCTGCCTGACTTGGCCTCCCAAAGTGCTGGGATTACAGGCGTGAGCCACTGCACCCGGCCTAAAAAAAGTTTTTTGATGTTATGCAAGAAATCTGATGTAATATACCAATTTGAGGTAATTTAATGACAAAATGCTTATAGAGATATTATAAATGTGTTTGTATTAATTACACTAGTCTTCTTAGTAATATTCCCAATGCTGAGTTTTATTTATGACTTTCTTAAAGGCAGAATTGTGATTTAAGTATTGAATGTCTTCACAACCAATGAAAAGTTAAGACTATATAGAATACTCATAGGATATACAGAAGAGGAAAGTACCTTTGATGGCTTTTATTTAATTTTGTAAAATTTGATTTTAAATTTCTTGTATTTGAATTTTATTTGAGTAGGTAATATTTACAAGGTTCAAAATTCAAAAGGCACAAAAGGATACACAATAACGAAAGTGTCTTTCCCCCGTTGCTGTGTGCCACCTACTCAGGGCTCTCCAAGCAATCAAAGTTACAAGTTACATCCAATGGTATTCTACTAATATTCTGTGTGACAGCCTCCTCGCCACCATTTTTAAAACATGATGTTGAAGGAGTTGAAGCCTGTAAAGGCCTTATTAAAGGTGCCTTATTATTTGAAGCAGAAGTAGTGGCTGATTCTATGTCTCCTGACATTTTAGTTCAGGACTTGGTAATCTTTGCACTAAGTCACACTGCTTTTGTAAGGTGGCGAGTTGGCAATGATTAATCAGTGTGGATAGTACAATCCGGTAATTTTCGACTGGTTTAAGATTGGGACAACCAGAAAAGGTTTATCAGAAGGGCGGCAGGGGACGAGATTTTTGGTTCATCAAAAGGAGGCAACGGTTTTAAAAATCACGTGGTTTGACTTTTGCTAAGCCCCGGGGATGGCGCGTGTCAGGCCCAGAGTGCTGATGTCAGCGCGGATCCGAGC
This sequence comes from Macaca thibetana thibetana, assembly GCF_024542745.1. NCBI lineage: Eukaryota > Metazoa > Chordata > Mammalia > Primates > Cercopithecidae > Macaca > Macaca thibetana. The sequence continues at coordinate 52,320,861 of NC_065579.1, forward strand.
CAGGCCTCGGGGGACTGGCGTTCAGACCTCGGGCTGCTCGCATCTCTAACAATTTGAGCCTTACTCTAAGGTGTGGTCACGGTCCCACCCACCCTGATCTCAGACTGGGCACGGTGCGGGAGGAGGGCGGATGAGGCTTCGCCCTCGCCTCTTTAGTAGGTCGGGTGAGTGTAGTGTGCAGGGAAGAGACGTGTCAGCGTCAGCGCCAGGGCCAGGCCCGCCCGGGAGCAGCCGGGCAGCCGGATCTTGGGCTACTGTGTCCCAACAGCCGGAGCGGATCAGACCGACAGGCCCTGCCCGCTCGGTCCCGCGCCGTCCAGACCCTACGGTCTCCGTTTCTAGGGGCACATGGTTAGCGGCAGACGCCCACAGCCAATCCACTCTGCCAGCCTGCCCCTTCCTCTGCCAAGAGCAGCTTCTTCAGCCGCGCTACAGTTCCGCAGACGCCTGCCCCACCCTGCCCTTCCCTTCCAGGGAAGACCGATCACGCGGCCAAGAACGAGACTCGCAAACTGGGCATTTCTCCGAGCCGGGCTGGAGCAAGTAGCGAGACTCCTTGTGAGAGTGGGAAGGAGCCTTAACAGTCAACCATGTGGCCCAATGGGTTTTCTGTGCCTTTGGGTGCGGACCAATGAGGCATGTGGGGCGGGACTTCCGCTTCGCCTCGGTGTTGTCGTCCCTGCTCCTACTCCGGGCTGTGGGGGTCGGTGCGGATATTCAGTCATGAAGTCAGGGTAGGGACTTCTCCCGCAGCGACGCGGCCGGCCGGCGAGACTGTTTGTGTTGCGGGGGCTGGACTTCAAGGTAAGACCTTGTCCGGCTTCGCGGCAGCCGGGCAGCGGGTTATCGAGAGGCCCAGAGAACATACCCCGCTTGTTGGCCCTCGAGCCCGGAGTCAGCCCTGCTGCTGAGGTCTTTTGCTGCTCCTCTAGAACTGGGCGAGAAGTAAATTAGGCTTTTTGCAAAAGGAATAAAATAGCCTTGCCCTCGGGGGACCGAGTCTCCTCTGCACTCTGATTCTGCGAGTTTGTGTGTGTCCAAAGTTGAGTTACCGGTTTTGCTTCTCTCATTCCCTTCTTGAGGCTGCAAGAGCCTGCCTGGAAAACATGTTTGGAAGGCTTTTCTTGGTCAAGCACCTGCCGCAACGTCCTCGGGGAAATCGCTTGACTTTAGTTGAGGGGGCTGTTTTGTCTTCGAATAGAAGGAGGGCAATCACTTCCTCTCTTTTACCCCCACCCCCTTTTTCTTTCCCTGGAAGCTCAGATTGCAGATTTGGGACGTGACCCCTGCTAGGGCCAGATACTACGGTCAGTCAGCAGCTGTGCCTGTACGCTTAACTTGACTTGCACTTATTAAAGAACTTTGTCCCAGAGAGAAAGAGAGAGTGGGCAGACATAGAAGCCAAACAGTAGTATCCCGGAAGCACTCATGCAACTTTGGTGGCAGCCACTCAGTTTTCTCTGCCGGTGTCTGGTAAATTCCTCTATTTTGTCCTAATCTGACAATAGTAAATAGTAAATTCCCAAAACTGTCGTTTCATCATCAGTTTCAGCACCGTGGGCAGCTGCTCGGGTCCTCTCTTGTTGCCCCAAACCTGCCCGGCTATTACTGTTAGTCAGTGATGCAGCAGGAACAGTGAAAACTGATGCATTCCTTTCAACAATGATGTGTTGTTCTCCAAGGAGAACATCTGCAGTTTTTGTTACAATATAAATAAGTAAGGTAGCTGTGCCTCCAAAGAGTTCTTGTGGAGAAACAAATCAATTCAAGATTTAAGGTAGGACTTTCAAGAGTTTATTCTATTTAAGGACAATTTTTTAAATGGGTGGAGATTAGCTCCATGTCGAAGTAACAAAACTGGACAGTGGTAGCAATGAAAAAGAACTTTAAACAGGAGGTAAGAAGTGTAGTGCAGTGCTGTAGTGCAGGGCCCATAAGGATTCATTAATAGATTTTAGGATCAATTTAGTACATTGACAAAAGCATTAAAAAGAAAGAAAAAAATACCAGAGGACATTGTATGGAATAAAAGTAAATATTATGGCAAGAAGCTTTTGTTTCAGTTTTTAACAATATGCATGTGTCAAGAGGAAGTTGGAAATGTAGAGTGTATTATGGATTATTGCAAAAACAAATGTTTCAAAAATACTGGATTCCAAATTTGAGAGTCAAGCTGGGTTCAGTTCTGCCACTTACTAATTCTGTGACCTTTTCTGTAAATAACAAATGAGTTATGAGGATTAAATGAAACAAAATTTGTCTATTACGTAAGTTTTTTTGTTGTTTTGTTGGTAACTATTGAAGAGAAGGACGGTTATTTTTCTCTATGTAGGGAATGAGAACTGTTTTATTAGGTTTTTTTTTTTTTTTAACCTCTGCCTTTGTTTGAAGCTAGGCAGCTTGTCATCTTGTCTCTATGTGTAATGCAAATCTTAGACAAAATCTTGGTTTGAGAGTTATAATACTGAAGGGTTTGGGATAAGTTCTCATCTCTCCTTGTATAAAGCTAATTTTCTCAATAATTTTGGAGGGGCATAAATTGTTGTTAGCATTCAGCTTTCTTCCCTTGATATTTTTCTGCATTCCAGAATATCGTAGATTATTCAGAACTTTTACAGGCACTAACTTTAGCTAAGTGAGGGTAGGACTGAGGGTATGACTAAAGGGATAGATTTATGTCTTTGAGTTAAGTTGGAGAAAGGCATTTTATGCCTTATAGTTCTTCCCATAGGAGATGTATGAAATGAAATAGTTTGGTCAACTATCATGGTATGTTTTGCTTACTTCGTATAGGTGTGACCTAAAAATGGTTGGCATTTAAATAACAATATTTTTAAATCTGGTAATTAATGATGTTTAGCAGAAGGCAAATGAGTTTCAGTCAAAATAGTGTTTTGCACTGTTTGTCATGTTTACCATATGGCATTGCGTATGATAGTTTCACATGACATAAAAAGGGGAAGAAAGTTGGTAAGCATTGTTACTTTTCCCAATAGAGGAAACAAAATTACAAGCAAATTCCTTTTAATAAAGCATACTGGTGAGTCATTGTTCAAAAATGTATGTATTCTATAGATATTTATTGAGCATATATAAAAGTAAAATATTAAACTTTTATGAATCTTTTACATTACACAAAAGTTGATTTGGGGACAACACAGCATATGATTGGTGTTGTCAAAGTTTATATAACGTAGTATATCAACAACAACAAAACAGTAATGTAGCTAATATTGATTGGTTACTATGAGCCAAATACAATTCTAAGCCCTTTGTAATATCTCAGGTGGTTCTTACAGTCATTGATGTAGTAGATGGTAAATTGTTTCCTTTTTATTTTTATTTTTGGGGGACAGGGTCTTGCTCTGTTGCCCAGGCTGGAGCGATTATGGCTCACTGCACGCTTGACTTTGTGTGCTCAAGGGATCCTCCTATCTTAGCCCAACAAATAGCTGGGACTACAGTCATATACTGCCATGCCTGGCTAATTAAAAAAAAATTGTTTTTTTGTAGAGACAAGGTCTTGTTATGTTGCTCAGTCTGGTCTGAAACTCCAGGGTTCAAGTGATCCACCTGCTTCAGCCTTCCAAAGTGCTGGGATTACAGGTATGATACATCATGCCTGTCTTATCCCCATTTTATAAGTGGGAAGTGGGGGAATTAAGGCATCACAGATACATAACTTGTGAGTTCACACAAGTAGCTGGTGGAGTAGTGGAGTAGCTGGAATTTGAACACAGGTATTCTGACTACGGAACGTCTGTCTCTTTTATGTCTTATTTCATTAAAAATATGGAATGCCATGGGGCTATTGTGGATTCTTACTTGCTGGTGAGTTTCGGTGAGCTCCTCCTCAGTTTCCTTAACTGCTTCCTTATTTGTTTTTGTGGAGATTCAGGTAATTTGTGAAGCATCAGATGGAGTATATGTTTAGTAAATTATATGCCTTAGCTTTTTTTTTTTTTCCATTGACGATAACGTCATTTGAAAGATTGTTAGCAGTTGAAGGAGGGTGGGAAAAAAAAAAAACTTCCACATAAGGACACTGCCCAAGCAAAGGTATAGAGATAGGAAAAGCAGAGTATATTTGGTAAGGGTATGTTTAAGGACCAGACTGGTAAAGATAGATGGATACAGATTATGGAGATTCTTAAATGTCAGACTAAAGATTTTGTATATGATTTTTAGTTAAGAAGAAACTCTCTTTATGGATAATAATTTGTGAACAGGTCCAATGGAAGAGTGGAAGCCTAGAAGTAGGAATACCATGGAGTTTAACTATAGTAGTTGAGGCAAAAAGTGATGATTGTAGTGAAGGTACAAATTTGAAAGATGTTGACATTATAATGACATTGACACTGGGAACTGACCAGAGTATAGGCCCAGGACAAATTTTTGGGAGGATAGTGATGTTATTAGCAGAAATAAGGATATTATCATGAAGAACAGGTTTTGGTGGAAGGAGATTTAGGAGGAGAGAGGATGATAGGGAGTTTACTTTTGGAGCTGAGGAGTTGTTCAGATATTTGGAAATATAGAATGAAAACTGGAAGCTCTGTGTATTCTATGAAAAGGGAAGAGACCAAATGCTTACATTGTAAGGAAATGACCTAAAAGTAACCACTCCTCTGTGGGTCAGAGTTTCACAAGAGTAATGTGACTCCTTAAATTCCTCACAAGTACAGATTTCTCAATGAAGATGCACCCATTATTTTTCCCTTTAGTGTATTTTGATTTGTGTCCTGGGAGATCAGGAGGTAAGTCAGTGGGGAGGAAAAATTTTTAGACCTAGCAAGGCTCCCGTTTATTAAAAAAATAGCTAGTAAACTGGAGACTAGGGATTCTCACACTAAGAATTTTGAGAGTCTGATTTTTGTGTGGTGCCAGGCATTTATAAACATATGTTGAATGTTGAATTGTTGAACATTTGAACATCTCCAGATTTTTATTTTTTTATTTTTTGAGAGAGAGTCTCGCTCTGTCGCCCAGGCTGGAGTGCAGTGGCGTAATCTGGGCTCACTGCAAGCTCCACCTCCCGGGTTCATGTCATTCTCCTGCCTCAGCCTACCGAGTAGCTGGGACTACAGGCGCCCGCCACCATGCCTGGCTAATTTTTTGTATTTTTAGTAGAGACAGGGTTTCACCGTGTTAGCCAGGATGGTCTCAATCTCCTGACCTCGTGATCCACCCGTCTCGGCCTCCCAGAGTACTGGGATTATAGGCGTGAGCCACCATGCCAGGCCCAGATTTGTTATTTTTATTATCACTTCTTTGTTACCTTGAATTGGTTAATAGCAAGACCTTTAGAATCAGAGAGCCTGTGTGCTTGTTATGGGGGACAGTGAAAGTCAGGGTGCAACTGATGAGATTGTATTTTACTTATAGCCAGGATTGTGGAAAAAGAGACTCAAAGGATAAGAGGCTTACCATTTTTTCCATTCTGTAAAACGATGTTGATGACAATACCAATTCTGATAGTTGTTTTGAAATACTGACTTAATATATGAAAAGTGTCTGGTACATGACAGATAGTAATTGAGATGTTTTTGTTATCAGTATTATTATCTTCATAAGTGGGGGCAAACACAGAGATCCCAGAACCTATTATAAGAAAAAAATTAAAACAACTGGAGGCCCTTTGTACTTGAAAAAGGGCTCAGGACTAAGTCATAGAAGGACTGTAGGTTTCCTTTCTTGGAAGATTTTCTAGGGTTTGGTACAATTGGGTAGAGCATGATGTTGAATTAAGTAGTAAAATATGTCCATCTCAACTATTTTCAGTTTCCCGTCAAGTTCTCAGTAACTGGCCAATGAAACAAACCAACAGAAAAATGTTGTTGAACATGATTAGGTTTACATATCTTGTCATACCATTTTTGGAAACATTACTTGGATCCTACTACTTAGGGGTTTTTCTGTAACATTTATTCACTCAAACATTTGTTGAGTACCTTCTATGTCAGACACTGTTCTAAAGAGAAAAATCCTTGCCCTCATGGAGCTTATCTGCTAATGGGAGAAATAAGGTGCATTTTCATAATAGACGGTAATTAGATTTTTCTCGTACTATGTATTTGTACCTGTTTAAGCAGATGGTAATAATGAATACTATACCAGATTGTAACTAATTTTGCAGAGCATTTGAAAGAAGGGACCATGTCTTTCTTATTCACGTTTGTCTCTCCCTTTTCCCCTTTCTCCCAGTGGAATGGCTTAGATGGATTTAATGCTCAACAAATGTAGATACTCATCATATGTTTATTACAGGGAGAAGGTGTTAAGGGAGAGGCTAGATAGATCTTAAAGATTAAAGGAGTCAGTTAAATGTGGCAGGTATTAAGGACCCATGTACCCCCTAGATTGAAGGTGAGAAGAAGAGAATCTGGCCGGGTACGGTGGCTCACGTCTGTAATCCTAGCACTTTGGGAGGCCGAGGTGGGCAGATCACTTGAGGCCAGAGTTTGAGACCAGCCTGGGCAACATGGTAAAACCACATCTGTACTAAAATACAAAAATTAGCCAGGCTTGGTGGCTCACTTACGTAATCACAGTTACTTGAGAGGCTGAGGCAGGAGAATCGCTTGAACCTGGGAGGCGGAGGTTGCAGTGAGCCGAGATCGTGCCACTGTTCTCTAGCCTGAGTGGCAGAGCGCGACTCTGTCTCAAAAAATAAAATAAAATAAAATGAAATCAAATCAAATAAAATATAAAAATAAAAAGAGAATCCCCTGGCTTATCTATGAGGTTGGAATAGAAATAAAGTTATATTGTAGCTGAAAGCATCAGCATTATGGGAGTCTGGGTGCCACCCAACATTCCCACTTATTAGCTGGGTGACTTTGCATAGGTATCTTAACCTCTCAGTTCATTTCCTTGTCTGTAAATGAAGTAGTTGGAATTGTCCAGTTAAAAATCTGCTTTTACCACTTCTTGTAAAATATCTCTTGCGCTAATGTTTCACTTCACTAATGTAGATAATATAGAAGCAAGCATGAGCTTCCATTGAATAAGCATGAGAAAATGTACATGGTTAGAAAGAAAAAAGACTGGAGGAATGGCAAGGAACTAAGCTAAATATACAGAGAGGAGCCAGTTTATGAAGAACTTCTTTGCTAAACCACAATTTAGTTCTGAACTTTATTCTGAAAACTGCTTACTCTGTTAAGGAATTTTTGCAGGCAGTAACATAATCAGGCATTTTTATATCTACCTTTATATTCCTCTTAAGAGAAGGTGATCCCTGAGGAAGATATTTGTTATTTCTAGTTGTTTCAATGATGTAGATCTTCCTGAGGAAATCGGTGTTTTTAACTTTGAAATAAAGTCTGAGGAACATTGTCAATTTTGTGGTTATGGAGTTAATAATTAAATATTAATGATCATGAAATATTCAGACATTAAAACATTTAAATGTTTATTGTGACATTAATGTGAACTGAAAAGAAAACTGAAATTTTGGGATGTTTTGCGCTTTGATATGAGAGAGCTCCTGGTCACCTACAAGAATTTGGCTTAGAATCATTTTTAAGGAGTTAGAAATATGTTGACCTTGAATTGATTGAATGTGAATGTAGTTCAGGCTTGCTCTTTCACCCTTTCTTTCTTTCTTTCTTTCTTTCTTTCTTTCTTTCTTTCTTTCTTTCTTTCTTTCTTTCTGTCTGTCTGTCTGTCTCTCTCTCTCCCCTTCCTTCCTTCCTTCCTTCCTTCCTTCCTTCCTTCCTTCCTTCCTTCCTTCCTTCCTTCCTTCCTTCCTTTCCCTTTCTTTCCTTTCTTTCCTTTCTTTCCTTTCTTTCCTTTCTTTCTTTCCTGCTTTCTTGCTTTTCCTGTTGCCTTGGTTGGTCTCAAACTCCTGGCCCCAAGCAATCCTCCCTCCTCAGCTTCCCAAAGTTCTGGGATTACTGGCATGAGTCACCACTCCCTGCCCAGGCTTCGTTTCTAATGATAGAAATATCCAGAAAAACTTTATAGAGGGAATGAATTTCCACTGGGAAATAATCCTAGTAAGGAGCTGGTGATAAATCAATATTTCTGAATGAAGTCATGAGGGAGAAACATCGACTTTATTTAGACATAAAACACCTCATTAAATGTTGAAGAATACTTTATTTGCATAATTACTATGCTTGTCATTTGCACATTTGACCTTCAAAGAGGAAGAACTGGTTATAATTTCCACATTTATCCAACACGTATTATAAATGTTAATTGCTTTTTTTGGAAAAAAAATTGAGGTAAAAATTCACGTAATTAACCATTTTGAGGCAACAGTTCAGTGGCATTTAGTATATTTGCAGTGTTGTGCAACCATTGCTTCTGTCGAGTTTCAAAACATTTTTATCACTTTAAAGTAAAATCTCATACCTATCAAGCAGTTACTCCTCATTCCCTGAGGCCCCTAGCTCATGGCAACCAAATCTGTTTTCTATTTTTATGGATTTACTTATTCTGGATATTTTATATAAATTGAATTATTCGATATTTGAGTTTTTATCCCTGGCTTCTTTCATTTAGCAAAATGTTTTCAAGGTTTACTCACATGTAGCTTGTATCAGTACTTCTTTCCTTTTTATAGCAGAAGAATATTCCTTTGCATGTATATATATCAGTTTGTTTATCCATTTATCCATCGATGGATATTTGGGTTGTGTCCACCTTTTAGTTATTATGAATATGTTGCTGTGAATATTTGTGCCCAAGGATTTATTTGAGTACCTGTTTTCACTTCTTCGGGTATATACCAAGAATGGAATGCTGGGTCTTATGGTAATCCTGTTTAGCTTTTTGAGGACCTGCCAAACTGCTTTCCACAGTAACTAAACCATTTTACATTCCCACTGAATGTGTGAGGGTTCCAATTTCCCTACATCCTTGCCTACGCTTATTTTCTGTTTTTAAGAAATGATAATTGCCATCCTTATGGGTGTAAAGTGGTATCTCACTGTGGTTTTGATTTGCATTTCCCTGATAACTAATGATTTTAAGCATCTTTTCATGTGCTTGTTGGCCATATGTATATCTGCTTTAGAGAAATGTCGATTCAAGTTATTTGCCCTTTTAAAAAAATACGTTGTTCGTGTTTTTGTATTGGGTTGTGTTTTTATATACTCCAGATACTAGACTGTTCATTATCAAATATATAATGTGCACATGTTTTCTTCCATTCTGTGGATTTTTTTTTCAATTTTTTGATAATGTCCTTTGATCGATAAATGTTTTGAATTTTGATGAAGTCCATTTTATTTATTTGACTCGTTTTTGGTATCATATCTAAGAATCCATTTCCAAATCCCAGGCCATGAAGATTTATCCTATGTTTTCTTCCAAGAGTTTTATAATTTTAGTTCTTATATTTAGCTCACTGATTCGTTTTGTGTTAATTGTTGTATAGGGTGTAAATTCCAACTTCATTGTCTTGGATGTGAGTAGTTGTTCCAGCACCACTTGTTGAAGACACTGTTCTTTTGTCATTGAATGGTCTTCGGCATCTTTAAAATCACTTGGCTATAGATGTATGAGTTTATTTTTGGATGCTCAATTCTACTCCTTTGGTCTATATATCTATCGTTATGCCAGTGCTATGTTGTTTTGATTACTGTAGCTTTGTGGTAAGGTTTTGAATTTGGGAAATGTGAGTTCTCCAGCTTTGTTCTTCTTTTTAAAAATTGTTTGACCTGTTTTGGCCCCTCGCAATTCCATATGAATTTGAGAATCAGCTTTTCCATTTCTGCATAAAAGGCCATCAAAATTTTGATAGGTAACATATTGAATCTGTAGATTGCTTTGGGTAGTATTGCCATCTTAACAATATTAAGTCTTTCAGTGCCTGGATGTGTGTTTGATATCTTTCAGCAGTGTTTTTGTGTTTTATGGTTTTCAGTGTACAAATCTCTCACCTCTTTTGTTATATTTATTCCTGGGTATTGTATTCTTTTGGATACTATTATAAATGGAAGTTTTTCTTAATTTAATTTTTGGATAGTTCATTGCTGGGGTGTAGAAACACAACGGATTTTGTGTGTAACATTTATTGCCTTTAACAGTCATTTACTGTCTTTTTTCCATATGCAAGCTGAATCACGTGAGTAAATAAAAAAGTGGAAAGTGGAACACTAAAGAACTTGATCTGTAAGATGTCTGATTTCCCTGAATGTGGAAACTATGAAGGATGTTTTTAGCAAAGTGTTGAATGACTATCTTACTATAATTGGGCTATTCCATTTCTGGTATCATGTTACATATATTTGGTCATTATTAAAGAAGGTAGATCATTTCATTTTCTTTAGGTTTGGAGAGAAGTGTCAATATGTAATTCATTTTCAAAGTTATAATTATTTTGCAACTTAATTTTGATGTTACAGAGAAAGCCTCAGGGATAAACCATATTTATCACAGTCTGGTACAGAGATCCATGAATAATAAAGATAAAATTAGAACAGAAGCTAATTTGAATATATAAATTATCATTAATATATGTTAGTTTTTATGTTTTTCTTGAAGTTTTCAAATAGCCTTAACATTTCATTATGAATAGAAATGTGAACAATTTCAACCTCGTAAGTAATTAAAGAAATGCAAATTTATGCAATACTTGGATGATATGGGAAGGGCAGTATTTCATGACACAGACTTTTAATTGAATCCTAACTTCACTATTTAAGAGGTAAGTGTAACTGGGCAAGCAACTGAACACTTAAAACACTTAAAAATAGGAGGAAATATTTATAAAGTGCTTGCTGTGTGTTAGGCGCTGTTTTAAGCACTTTATGCTGTTGATCCAAGTCTTTATTCCTATATTTATGGAGAGACAGTGGAACCTACTATAGAGTTGTGAGGATTAAAAGAAATAATGTATATTAAGTACTTAGCCAGATATATAGTAAGCATTTGATAAATATTAGCTATTTTTGTCATTTATAATTTCACCTAACACCAACAAAAGACCAAAAAAGGAGAATCGATGCAATGAAAGGCATATTTATTTGGAAATATTAATAGGAATGTTCTTTTCTGGAAAGCAGTTTGGCAATATGTATGAAGTCTTAAAATGTTTCTTTGGTGTAGCGATTCCATGTCAGGGAATCTATCCCAAGAAGATAATCAGAAGTATGGAAAGATTTATATTCACTGGAAAATTATTTGTAATAGCCTGAGTTGAATTCAATTCAATATTGTACGGCAAGAAAATAGACAAAGTTATGTGTCAGCCATATAAAGCAGTACAAAGTAGTGGTTATAAAGAGTTTGAACAACTGTAATTTCAAGTAAAAAAAGCATACAAATCATAATACAATATGATACAAGTGATTACTTTGAACTTTGGAAGACATTATATTATTAAAATAAAATAACATGTTAAAATTTTGAAGTAACTACAGAGTTAAAGTTGTAAAAACAGTACAAAGACCTTTATGTTTTTTGTTATTAGAGAGAAAGTTGTTTCTCTGATGCTGTATTTTCCTGTAAACAACAATATTCTTTTTAAAGAAATGGCTGATTTCAGGGCTGGGGCAGGAAGAGTACAAGATAGGACTGGAAAATCTTGTGCCAGAAAACAAGGAGGTGCTCAAGAGTGTTGGGAACATATTAAAAAGACACAGAAGCTAGCTTGAATAAGCCTGCACTGGCCAAACAATTGGACATCAAAATAATAATACAATAACAGATTATAACCCATTGAATAAAACAGTAATATGTGATTCCATAGTGATATAAATAAATAAATGAATAAATTAAAATTTTGCCAAGAAATGTGATAATTACCATGGTAGGCAGAATAATGACTGCCCAAATATGTCCATATCGTAATACTTGGAATCTGAGAATATGTTACCTAGTATGAGAAAAGGAACTTTGCAGAAGTGATTAAGGACCTCCGTTTGGGAAGATTATCTGTGTGGGCCCAGTGTAATCACAATTGTCCTTAAAAATGGAAGAGGGAGGCATAAGAGGAGTTTGTGATAATGTGCTGTAAGAAGGAATTAATCTACCATTGCTGGCTTTGAAGATGGAAGAAGAGGCTACAAGCCAAGGATGTCAGCAGCCTCTAGAAGCTGATAAGTATAACAATCAAATTGTTGTATAATGTAAAACATTTTCATTTAAAAACATAGATGGATAGTATCCTAGACTAGAAAAAAAATGTATATTTTGTGAAAGGAAATGACCTCTGTCCTAGTTTTCCTTTGGGGCTTTTTTTTTGTTTTTTTTTTTTTAAAGATATACACACAAATATAGTTAGGTAGATTGATAAACAGACACATACAGGATTATATGAGTATGTCTAGTTAATGTCCATTTGTAAGTATATCTATATCAAAAAGCTGCAAAAGAAAACTAGGTCAGAGGTCATCCTCTTTGTTTTTTTAAATTTAACTTTTATTTTAAGTTCAGGTGTACACGTGCAGGTTTGTTATGTAGGTAAACTTGTGTCATGGGAATTTGCTGACTAGATGATTTCATCACCCACATATTAAGCCTAGTACCTGTTAGTTATTTTTCCTGATTTTTTTTTTTTTAAAGAGACAAAGTCTTTCCCTGTTGCTCAGGCTGGAGTGCACTGGCGATCATAGCTCACTGAAGCCTCAAATTCTGGGCTCAAGCAATCCTCCTGCCTTAGCCTTCCCAGTAACTGGGACTATAGGTGCATGCCACTACACCTGGCTAATTTTTGTATTTTTTGTAGAGACAGAGTCTCGCTATGCTGCCCAGGCTCCAGCAACCCTCTTTTTTTTTTTTTTTTTTAAGACTCAGTCTCACTCTGTTGCCCAGGCTAAGTGCAGTGGCACATTCTCTGCTCACTGCAACCTCTGCCTCCCAGGCTTAAGTGATTCAGCCTTCTGAGTAGCTGGGATTACAGGCACCACCACGCCCGGCTAATTTTTGTATTTTTAGTAGAGACAGGGTTTCACCATGTTGTCCAGGCTGGTCTCAAATTCCTGCCCTCAGGTGATCTGCCCATCTCAGCCTCCCAGAGTGCTGGGATTACAGGTATGAGCCACTGTGCCCCGCCTCCAGCAACCCTCTTGACATAGATGTTGTACATTCCAGACCTGGTGTTGGCAGCTGCGCCCTGACTGCCTCTGCATACCTACCCATCAGCACCCCAGTGGGCTGTTTATTGTTTGCCTGGCAACCTTGGACCAGCTCTGGTCTGGTCAACCCAGTGAGATTCTCTGTTACCTAGAGTGCTGCAACCACACCTGCTGCAATGAAAACTGAATTTCAGCCTTAGACTGTCTTCCAAGTTTGTCCCTTTGTAATGTCTCCTTCAGTGTTACTCTCTTATAGTTTAATAATTCCTTTTCTCTAAAAAATTAAAAACAGCTTTACTGAATTATAATTCACATACAATAAACTATATAAAGTGTATACTTTGATAAGTTCTGATATATTTATATAATCATGTAACCACCTCTATAATGAAGTTAATGAACATATTCATCACTCCTAGAAGTTTCCTCATGTCCTTTTGGAATCCCTCTCTGCTGCCCCTCCCTACCTCTCTTCGTATCTTTATATTTACTATCCTATCATAGCTTAATAATCGTTTATATTGAATACCTTTTGTTTAACTTACTGAATAGTGTCTCCTGTTTGAACCTCTGCTGGTACAAAATTGATATCTGGAGTGGCTCCAGCAGATAGATCTGAAATTCTGAGATTTTGGCATTTGGTTGGTAATGCCTTTGGGCCTGAGCACAGTGCTAAGCTCTTTGTCAGAGGGAAATGGAATGGTAGTAATCTATGGCATCACAATTAATTAAGCTATCACCTGTGGTTGATTATGATGTGTTGCTAATAAATGCAGATGCCTCAGAGCCCAAGTGGCTGCTACATTTGACCTTTATGGCAATAATAACTATAAGGACTGTAGTGTAGGATAGAGTCTTTGAGTATAATTAAAGGCTTACAGACAGAAAATGACAGCTCAGATTTGTTAACTCTGCTCAAGATCTGCCCTTTCTCTTTTTTGATTATATATTTTACTTCAAATCATTTCATCTCCTCCAAATTATAAGTAAACTTGTAAATTAAAAGACTTGTTGCTTGCTTATTTAAGAAATGTTTTGCTGTATAAAAGTAATTCACTCTTAGAAAACTTGAGCAAGTAGAACAGATTTCTCTTAATATTTTCATGTATTTTCTTCTAGTCTCCTGTATATATTATGTAAAATGAAATAGTCTAGGGAGTTTTAGTTTTTTATTCTGAAACATGCAGATAAATATAAAGAAGAATAAAAACCACAGAGTCCCACCATCCAGAGTTTACATGATTCAGCAAATTCATTTATTATTTCATAGTATTTATGTTTTATTTTAAGACAGGGTCTTGCTTTGTCACCCAGGCTGGGGTGCAGAGGTACGATCTTGTCTCACTGCAACTTCTGCCTTTTGGGCTCAAACGATCCTCATGCCTCAGCCTCCTGAGTAACTGGGACTACCTGTGCATGCCACTATGCCTAGCTAATTTTTGTATTTTTTGTAGAGACAGAGTTTTGCCATCTTGGCCAGGCTGGTCTTGAACTCCTGGACTCAAGCAATACATTCACCTCAGCCTCCCAAAGTGCTGGGGTTACAGGCGTTAGCCACCATGCCTAGCCATATTTACGTATTTTTAAATATTAACTTACAGTTGACCCTCTGTATCCATGGCTCTGTATTTGTGGATTCAACCAGTGTTCAAAATATTCAGGCAAAAATGGATGGTCGCATCTCTACTGAACATGTTAAACATTGTGGTATAACAACTATTTACATAGCATTTACACTGTATTCAGTATTACAACTGATCTAGAGATGATTTAAAGTATATCGAAGGGTTTGCATAGGTTATATGCAAATACTGTACCATCTGTGGTAAGGAACGTTACCATCCATAGATTTTAGTATGAACGGGCAGTCCTGGCACCAATCTCCTACAGATACCGAGGATGACTGTATATATAAAGTATATATAAACTTTTAACATTTTTAATGTTAAGGTCTTAAATTTTTTTTCTGAGCATAGTTAACAGGTAGTCACATTCAGAGGCTCTGCAGAAGATATCAAGAGAGGCCATGTAGGCATTCAGTCTACAAATATTAATATTAAACACCTAATACATGCTAGGCACTCTTTAGGTACTTATGATACATCCATAAAATAAAGATTCCTGTCTTTGAGGAGCATATATTTTTGTGGCAAAGCTGAACAATAAACAATAAATATTACAAGTATTATAGTGTGATAGAAAGTCGTGAGTATTATAATAGAAAAAGAAAAGATGATTATAAGAAGAGTGAGGCGTGGTAGGTGCATACACAGGCTGCAAACACTTGCCAAGGGAGACTGTGGTGTCCAGAAAAGACCAAGAACAGGGCTTGGTCTTTGGGTGATGTTTTAAATAAACAGTTGTTATAGGCTGAGTGTAGTGGCTCATGCCTGTTATCCTAGCATTTTGGGAGGCCAAGGTAGGAGGATCGCTTGAGGCCAAGAGTTCAAGACCAGCCTGGGCAGCAAGGCAAGACCCCCATCTCTCTATTTTTTTTTAAAGAAACAGTTGTTATAATCCATGGGAGTGGTATAACTTGATCTGGTGCTCCACCATTAACATGGTAAGCCATGTTAAGTTTCATGCTTAACACCTGAGCTAAGTATGAGTCATTAGACTTCTCAGCTTTTTGTTCAGAAATTGCAAAAATTAAAGGAGGGATTGGGATGAGGGAACTGGTTCATTTAGTCAGCCAGTTAGACTCTAGCACTTAAACATAGAAATTGAATCCCTTAAAATAGGGAAAATGGAGCGATAGTGCAAGTTCCCTGTGTTGTTTTTGTTTTATTTTACAATGTTGTTTTGATGATTAGATGCTTAACACAGTTCCTAGCACAAAATTAAGTTTTCTATCAATGTTGGCTAGAGTGATGGTGACATTTATGTGAGGAATCATGAAAATTAAACATTCGGGTTCGGGAGATAGATGACATTAACGCCTTCAAGTATACTTTGCATGGTATTTGATATTTTGGTAATCAAGAAAACCAGAATTTTCTACCATCTTACATCTTAGTGTTGAATATTCTGCTATTCATGAAAGCAATTTCATTGTCAATTGTCTTTTTCTTGTTTGCTGTGTGGCTTATTGCTAGGATTGGCAACCTATGGTACTCGTGACAACAATGGTATTTGAAAGAATTATGAAGTCTGTTTTTGTTAGCACTCCTATCTCTCTCTCTCTGTTTCTCCTTTCTTTAGTTTGACCCTCTGCCCGCTGCCTATTGACTTGGAAGAAGTTTATGAATAATGACTTGGTATGCCACTTGCCAATCTTTGGTTCAAAACAGTGCTTTCCAAATTTGACTTAATTATAAGGATTCAATAGGGAACTTTTTTTAAAAAGTCAAATTATAGGTTTTCTGTCTGCATCTCAAGGAGAGGGGCCTGGGAACATTTATTTTTGTCACAGGCACTGAGAGATTTGTGATATACTGAACTAAAAATGTATTTTCTATTTATAAGAGTCACCTGGAGTATATGTAAACACTGTAAGTAGTATAGATTACCAGATCACATCTCATATACACTGAATGAGAAACTATAACTTTGGGGTTGAGAACAATTGGTATGAAGGCCCTGAGATTGGAAAGAATTTGGTATTTTGGAAAAACCTATTTCTTTTTTTTTCTTTTTGAGATGGAGTCTTGCTCTATCACCCAGGCTGGTGTGCAGTGGTAATCTTGGCTCACTGCAACCTCTGCCTCCCAGGTTCAAGCGATTCTGCTGCCTCAGCCTCCCAAGTAGCTGGGATTACAGGAATGAGCCACCAGGCTAGGCTAATTTTTGTATTTTTAGTTGAGACAGGGTTTTGCCATGTTGGCCAGGCTGGTCTCGAACTCCTGACCTTGGGTGATTCTCCTGCCTCGGCCCCCCAAAGTGTTGGGATTACAGGTGTGAGTCACCACACCTGCCCGGAAAAACCTGTTTCTTAATCTATTAAAAGTAAAAAATGGATCATTTTGTTTCATTTGTTGAAAAATCAAATTGTAAAACATTTATTGCATTAGATGAAAAAATTTTGCTTTGGTTGATGGTGGTAGTTAAAAATCTTAGATTATGCTTGCTTTTACTTGGAAGGCTTTATGTTAGAGGAATTTGCTGGGCAAACTTCTGCTTTCTTGCAAAAAATATTGTGCATCTTATTTTTGCTTAAAAAGAGAAGCCGTGTTATTGTTGTTTTTGTTTTGTTTTGTTTTCTGATGTAACACTTTTGCTTATGACAGCTTCTGATCCAGTGTCTTTAAAAGCTTTAAAAAACTGTGGGTATTTACGTATAGCATGTGATATGGTTTGGCTGTGTTCCCACCCAAATCACATTTTGAATTGTAGCTCCCATAACCCCCATGTGTTGTCGGAGGGACCCGGTGGGAGGTAATTGAATCATGGGGGTCGTTTTTTCTGTGCTGTTCTTGTGGTAGTGAATAAGTCTCATGTGAATTGATGGTTTTATAAAAGGGAAGTTCTCCTGCACATGCTTTCTTGCCTGCCACCATATAAGACATGCCTTTGCTCCTCCTTCACCTTCTGCCATGTTTATGAGGCCTCTCCAGCCATGTAGAGCTGTCAGTCCGTTAAACCTCTTTTTCATTATAAATTACCCAGTCTCGAGTTTTCATCATAGCAGTATGAAAATAGACTAACATAGTAAATTGTTAGCAGTGGAGTGGGTACTGCTATTAAGATACCTGAAAACTTACGTTTAAAAGGGAAGTGACTTTGGAACTGGATAAGGGGCAGAGGTTGGAACAGTTTGGAGGGCTCAGAAGAAGACAGGAAAATGTGGGAAAATGTGGAGCTTCCTAAAGACTTGTTGAATAGTTTTGACCAAAATACTGATAGTCATATGGACAATGAAGTCCAGGCTGAAGTGGTCTCAGAAGGAGATGAGGAACTTATTGGGAACTGGTGAAAAGGTGATTCTTGATATGCTTTAGCAAAGAGACTGGTGGCACTTTGTCCCTGCCCTAGAGATTTGTGGAACTTTTAACTTGAGAGAGATGATTTAGGGTATCTGGCGGAAGAAATTTCTAAGCAGTAAACTGTTCAAGAGGTGACCTGAGTGCCCTTAAAAGCATTCAGTTGGCCGGGCGCAGTGGCTCACACCTGTAATCCCAGCACATTGGGAGGCCGAGGCGGGCAGATCCTGAGGTCAGGAGATCGAGACCATGGTGAAACCCCGTCTCTACTAAAAATACAAAAAATTAGCTGGGCGCGGCGGTGGGCTCCTGTATTCCCAGCTACTCTGGAGGCTGAGGCAGGAGAATGGCGTGAATCCGGGAGGCGGAGCTTGCAGTGAGCTGAGATCGCGCCACTGCACTCCAGCCTGGGCGACAGAGCGAGACTCCGTCTCAAAAAGCATTCAGTTGTGTTCATTCACAAAGATACGGTTTGAAATTGGAACTTAAGTTTAAAAGGGAAGCAGAGCATAAAAGTTTGGAAAATTTGCAGCCTGATGATGCAGTAGAAAAGAAAAACCCATTTTCTGAGGAGAAATTCAAGCCAGCTGTAGAAATTTGCTGAAGTAACAAGGAGCCAAATGTTAATTGCCAAGAAAATAGGGAAAATGTCTCCAGAGCATGTCAGAAGTCTTCATGGCAGCCCCTTCTATCATAGGCCCAGAGGCCTAGGAGGAAAAAATGGTGTGCTGGGTTGGGCCCAGGGCCTTGCTGCTTTGTGAAGTCTTGGGACTTGGTGTCCTGGGTCCTAGCTGTGGCTAAAAGGGACCAAGGTACAGTTTGGGCCATGGCTTCAGAGGGTGCAAGCCCAAGCATTAACAGCTTCCACATGGTGTTGAGCCTGCAAGGTGCACAGAAGTCAAGAACTGAGGTTTGGGAATCTCTACCTAGAATTCAGAGAATGTATGGAAACGCTTGGATGTCCAGACAGAAGTTTGCTGCAGGGGTGAAGCCCTCATGGAGAACCTTTGCTAGGGCAGTGTGGAAGGGAAATACAGGGTTGGAGCCCCCCACACAGAGTCCCTACTGGGGACTGCCTAGAATAGCTATGAGAAGTGGGCCACTGTTCTCCAGACCTCAGAATGGTAGATCCACGAACGGCTTGCACCACGTGCCTGGAAAAGCTGTAGACACTCAACGCCAACCCATAAAAGCAGCCAGGAAGCGGGCTGTACCCTACAAAGCCACAGGGGCAGATCTGCCCAAGTCTGCGGGAGCCCACCTCTTGCATCAGCATGATCTGGATGTGAGACATGGAGTCAAAGGAGATTATTTTGGAGCTTTAAGATTTGATTGCCCTGCTGTCAAATTTCAGACTTGCATGGACCATGTAGCCCCCTTGTTTCTGCCAGTTTCTCCCGTTTGGAATGGGTGTATTTAACCAATGCCTGTCCCCTCATTGTATCTAGGAAGTAACTAACTTGCTTCTGATTTTACAGGCTCATAGGTGGAACGGACTTACCTTGTTTCAGATGAGATTTTGGACTGTGGACTTTTGAGTTAATGCTGAAATGAATTAAGACTTTGGGGGCTGTTGGGAAGGCATGATTCGTTTTGAAATATGAGGACATGAGATTTGGGAGGGGCCAGGGGCAGGTATTTCTTCATAGCAGTATGAAAATGGACTAATACAGTATCTGTTAGAAGTTCTAGTTGCCAGAATTCCTGGAAATCTTGATGCTTTTTAAGGGACACTAGGAAGTTATTGATATATTTAGGTGGTGTGTGAGCTGCGAACACTATTTTGGAGGAAATTTTATGGTGCCATATATATGTTATATACATATACATATACATAATCACATTTGTAGGAAAAATAACCTATTAAATGATGTGTGACTGGCTATTATAAATTTTCCACTAAAATAGTTAATTGTTCACTGATTTTTTCTGTTAGTGCTTGGTACAGTATATATTCTTTTGATGCTTATTGTAGTATAAGGTACATTTCTTGAAAAAAACAAATGGAAATTACTTTTTGTTTATTCTTTTCGCAAATTAGGAAAAGATAACAGTTCTTTTAGTAGTGGAATATTTTGGTCCAGTTCTTGAGATGCCAGTGAAGGTCAGGAATACAGCTTCAGAACCAGTGGAATCTGAGCTTACTTGGTGGATTTCTTATGGAGATGGTTGGCTGTTTCATGAGTGTTATATGGCAGTGAAGTTGTTGGTATCACACTGTTGACTCATCTTCAGAATTAAAATTTATTTGGAAGTGAATTTCCTGAAAGTAATACTGGTCTTAAAAATTCGTTGTCAAAGATTTAAATGTGAAGTTAGGATTTACTGTGATGCTTGGGAAATTTTTAAATTTTTCAGTGACCAGCATTAGACAGGTAACTGTCATTTATCCTCTAAAACCATACAGATAATCATGTGTGCCAGCCAGTTTGCTCAGTTTCTCAAAAATGAGGCCAAGAGAAAACGCAGCAAAACCAAGAGTTGATTTTTTAAAAAATCTATGAAATTAACAAATCTTTCATTATATTGGTTAAAGAAAACAAGAGAGGAGACTCAACTAAAATCAGAAATGGAAGAGGGGATATAACTACCAATTTTACAGAAATGAAAAGGATTGTAAGTGTACTATGAACAATTGTATGCCGAGAAATTGGATAACCTAAATGAATTGGTTGAATACCTGGAAAGACACAACCTCCCAAGACTGAATCATGAAAAAATAGAAAGCTTGCACAGACCTATGGGAGATTGAAGCAATAATCAAAAACATTCCAAGAAAGAAAAGCCTGGGATCAGATGGCTTCATTGGTGAATTCTACCAAATATGTAAGGAAGAGTCGACATCAATTTTTCTCAAACTCTTCCCAAAAAACTGATAAAGAGAGAACACCTCCTAACTCATTCTAAGGGGCCAAAATTACCCTGGTTCCAAAGTCAGACAAGGATACTAAAAACAAAACAAAAACAAAAACAAAAAAAAAAAAAAAAAAAAAAAAAAAAAAGAAAAGGAAATACCTTATCTCTCTCTCTCTCTCTTTTTTTTTTTTTTTGAGACGGAGCCTCGCTCTGTTGCCGAGACTGGAGTGCAATGGCATGATCTTGGCTCACTGCAACCTCTGCCTCCCAGGTTTAAGTGATTCTCCTGCCTCAGCCTCCTGAGTAGCTGGAGTTACAGGTGCCTGTCACCATGCCTGGCTAATTTTTGTATTTTTAGTAGAGGCAGAGTTTCACCATTTTGGCCAGGCAGACCGTAATCTCTTATGACTGCTGATGTAAAAATCCTCAACAAAATGCTAACAAACTGAATTCAGCAGCACATTAAAAGCATTATACACATGACCAAGTTGGACTTATTCCTGGAATGCAAGGATAGTTCTACGTGTGAAAAGTCTTATAATCAATGTAATGTACCACATTAAGAGAATAAAAACACATAATCATTTCAATAGATGCAGAAAAAGCGTTTCACAGAATTTAACACTCTTTCATGATAAAATGCCCAACAAACTGAAAATAGAGGGAGACTACCTCAACAGAATAAAGGCCATATATAAAAAACTGACAACTAATATAATTGATCGTAAAAGACTGAAAGCTTTTCCTCTAAGATCAGGAACAAGACAAGGATTCCTGCCTTTGCCATTTCTATTTATCATGGTACCAGAAGTCCTAGCCAGAGCAATTAGGCAAGAAAGAGAAATGAAAGGCATCCAAATTAGAAAGGAATAAGTAAAATTACCATTGTAAGCAGATGATATGATCTTACATGTGGACAATCCAAGATTCCACAGAAGAAAAAATATCTGATAGAACTATTAATAATAAATGAATTTAGCAAAGTTGCAGGATACAAAATCACACACAAAAATCAGTTGCATTCCCATAAAGTAATAGTGAACTATCCAAAAAGGAAATTAAGAAAACAATTCCATTTACAGTATCAACAAAAATAAAGTAGTAATAAACCAAGGAGGTGGAAGAATTGTACACTGAAAATTATAAGACTTTGCTGAAATAAAGAAGACGTAAATAAATGAATAGACATTCCATGTTTACGGATTGATAGACTTAATACTGTTAAGATGTCAGTACTACCCAAAGCAATCTATGGATTCAATGTAATTATTATTAAAATCCCAATAACCTTTTTGCAAAAATAGGAAAATCTATCCTAAACCATATATGGAATCTCAAGGGACTCCAAATAGCCAAAACAAAGTTGTAGGTCGCATACTTCCTGATTTCAAAACTTAGCTACAAAATTACAGTTATTAAAATAGTGTGGTACTGGTGTAAAGATAGATATATAGACCAATGGAATAGAATAAAGAGCTCAGGAATAAAGCCTCACATACATGCTCAAATAACTTTTGACAGAAGTCCTCCTGTGGTTTGGAAATGGTTTGCTTGGCCCCACCAAGTCTCATATTGATATTTGATCTCCAGTATTGGAGATAGGGTCTGATGGGAGCTAATGGCTTGATGCCATTCTCATGGGAATGACTGAAATTTCACTCTTAGTTCCTTTAAGAACTGGTGATTGAAAAGAGCTTGGCACTTTCTTCCCTCTCTCTCACTTCCTGCTCTTGCTGTGTGATGGGCTCCATTTTGCCTTCTGCCATGAATGGAAGCAGCTTGAGGTCCTCACCAGCTATAGATGTTGGCACCATGCTGCTTGTACAGCTTGCAGAACTGTGAGCCAAATAAACCTCTTTTCTTTATGAATTACTCAGCTTCAGATATTCCTTTATAGCAACACAGATGGACTAAGACAGGTGTCGAGACCATTTGATGGACAAAGGCATTGTACATAGTCTTTTCTACAAATGGTGTTGGAAAAATTCAATGCCTGTATGCAAAAGAGTGAGTTTGACCTTTACCTTATACCATATGCAGCAGTTAACTCAAAATGGATCAGAGACCTAAACATAAGAGCTACTATGTAAAACTCTTAGAGGAAAACATAGAGAAAGCTTCACAACATTGGAATTGTCAGTAATTTCTTGGACACGACACCAAAAGCATGGGCAACAAAAGAAAAAAATAAATGTTTGACTTCATGAAAATTAAAACGTTTTTGTGCATTGAAGGACAGTACCAACAGGGTGAAAAAAATGAGAGAAAATACTTTTCCGTCATATATTTTATAAGGAATTGCTGTCCAGAATATATAGATAATTCTTTTTTTAAAATTTTTTTATTTCCATAGGTTTTGGGGGAACAGGTGGTATTTGGTTACATTAGTAAGTTCTCTTCAGTGGTGATTCGTGAGAGATTTTGGTGTACCCATCACCTGAGCAGTATATATCCTCACCCCTCTCCTACCCTTTCCCCCGAGTCCCCAAAGTCCATTTTATCATTCTTATGCCTTTGCATTCTCGTAGCTTAGCTCCCACTAATGAGTGAGAACATACGATGTTTGGTTTTCCATTCCTGAGTTACTTCACTTGGAATAATAGTTTCCAATTCTATCCAGGTTGCTGCAAATGCTATTAATTCATTCATTTTTATGGGTTAGTGGTATTCCATATATACCACAATTTCTTTATCCAGTAGTTGATTGATGGGCATTTGGGCTGGTTCCATATTTTTGCAATTGCAAATTGTGTTGTTATAAACATGTGTATGCAAATATCTTTTTTTATGTGACTTTTCTCCTGAATTGGGATTGCTGGATCCCCAGTAGTGGGATTGCTGGATCAAATGGTAGTTCTACTTTTGGTTCTTCAAGGAATCTCCACATTGTTTTCCATAGTGGTTTTACTAGTTTACATTCCTACCAGCAGTGCAGAAGTGTTCTCTTTCACCATATCCATGCCAACCTCCATTATGGCCATTCTTGCAGGAGTAAGGTGGTATTGCACAGTGGTTTTGATTTGCATTTTTCTGATCACTAGTGATGTTGAGCATTTTTTAATTTGTTTGTTGGCTATTTGTGTATCTTCTTTTGAGAATTGCCTTTTCATGTCCTTAGCCTACTTTTTGATGGGATTGTTAACTCAGTGGCAAAAAACCAAGCAACCCAATTAAAAAATGTACATAGGAGCTGAATAGACATTTTTCCAAAAAAAACATACAGATGGCCAAAAAATACATGAAAAGATGCTCAGCATCACTAATCACTGGGGAAATGCAAGTCAAGACCACAATGAGATACCACTTTACATGTATTTTAGTATGGCTATATGTGTATATATATTGTATATATATGTCTATCATAAAATAGATGTAAAGTGGTATCTCATTCTGGTCTTGAAGGAAAACATAAAAAAATGTTGGCAAGGATGTGAAGAAATAGTGTTTGTGTATTATTTGTGGGAAAGTAAAATGGTGCAGCCACTTTGGAAAATGGTATGACAGTTCTTAAAAAAAAAAAAAAATCAAACGTAGAATTACCATATGATCCAGCAATACTTCTGGGTATATACCACAAATAATTCAAAGCGGGAACTCAAGTTATTTTTTTCGCAATAGCTAAAAGGTCTAAGCAACCCAAGTGTCGATTGAGAGATGAATGGATCAGTAACATGGGGTATGTACATATAATGGAATATTAGCCTGCTAAGGAAGGAAATTTTCACATGAGGTACAACATGGATGAAACTTCAGGATATCATGCTAAGTAAAATAAGCTAGTCACAGAAGGACAAATATTGTATGATTCCACTTATATTAGATACTTAGAATAGTCAAATTCATAGAAACAGAAAGTAAAATTGTGCTTGCCAATGGCCAGGGGATGGGGCATGCATAATTCATGTTTAATGTTTGGGAAGATGAGAAAATTTTAGGGATGGATTGTGGTAATATTTGCACAACAGTGTTAATATAGTTGATGTTACTGAACTGTACACTTCAAAATGTTTAAAATGATAAATTTTTTGTCTGTATGCCACGTTAAGAAATGAGGCTGAAGGTCTTCTGAAAAGATCACTGAAGAGTTAAAATAATTTTTCATGCATTTAATAAATTTTTTGTTATATAAATTCTCAAACATGTAGAAAAGCAGAGAAATAGTGTAATGAAGCTCAATTTAATCTTCACCTAGATTTACAGTGTGTTTTTTTCTGAAGTGCTTTAAATGACAGATATCATGACATTTCTTTCCTAAGTACTTTACTATAATAGATAGCTCCCAAAATAAGGACTTTTTCATACAGCCGTTGTATTAGTCCTTTTTTACACTGCTGATAAAGACACCTGAGACTGGGCAATTTTCAAAAGAAAGAAGTTTAATGGACTTACAGTTCCACGTGACTGGGGAAGCCTTACAATCATGGCAGAGAGTGAAAGGCACATCTCACATGGCGGCAGACAAGAGAAGAGGGCTTGTGCAGGGCAACTCCCCTTATAAATCCGTCGGATCTCATGAGACTTATTCATTATCATGAGAATAACATGGGAAAGACCTGCCTCTATGATTGAATTACCTCCCACCAGGTCCTTTCTACAACAGGTGGGAATTCAAGATGAGATTTGGGTGAGGACACAGCCAAACAATATCATTCTGCCCTGGCCCCTCCCAAATCTCATGCCCTCATATTTCAAAACCAATCATGCCTTCCAAAAGTCCCCCAAAGTCTTAATTCATTTCAGCATTAACTCAAAAGTCCACATTCCATTGTCTTTTCTGAGACAAGGCAAGTTCCTTCTGCTTATGTGCCTGTAAAATCAAAAACCAATCAGTTACTTCCTAGATACAGTAGGGGTACAGGCGTTGCATAAATACAACTGTTCCAAGTGGGAGAAATTGGCCAAATCAACAGGGCTACAGGCCCCATGCAAGTCCAAAATCCAGCAGGGCAGTCAAATCTTAAAGTTCCAAAATGATCTCCTTTGACTCCTTGTCTCACATCCAGGTCATGCTGATGCAAGAGATAGGCTTCTATGGTCTTGGGCAGCTTCTCCCCTGTTGCTTTGCAGGGTACAGCCTTCCTCCTGGCTGCTTTCATGGTCTGGCATTGAGTGTCTACGGCTTTTCTAGGTGCACAGTGCAAGCTGTCGGTGGATCTACTATTCTGGCATCTGGAGGATGGTGGTCCTCTTCTCACAGCTTCACCAGGTGGTGCCTCAGTAAGGACTGCATGTGGGGGTTCCAACCCTGTATTTCCCTTCCATACTTCCCTAGCAGAGGTTCTGCATGAGGGCTCTGCCCCTGCAGCAAACTTTTGCCTGGGGATCCAGGCATTTCAATACAGATTCTGAAATCTAGGCAGAGGTTCCCAAGCCTCAATTCTTGAGTTCTGTGCACCCACAGGCGCAATACCACATGGAAGCTGTCAGTGCTTGGGGCTTGCATCCTCTGCAGCCAGGGCCTGAACTGTACCTGAGTACTGTTTAGCCACAGCTGGGATGCAGGGCACCAAGTCCCAAGACTTCACAAAGCAGCAAGGCCCTGGGCCCAGCCCAGCAAACCATTTTTTCCTCCTAGGCCTCTGGGCCTGTGATGGGAGGGGCTGCCATGAAGACCTCTGACATGCCCTGGAGACATTTTCCCTATTTTCTTGGCAATTAACATTTGGCTCCTTGTTACTTCAGCAAATTTCTACAGCTGGCTTGAATTTCTCCTCAGAAAATGGATTTTTCTTTTCTATTGCATCATCAGGCTGCAAATTTTCTGAACTTTTATGCTCTGCTTCCCTTTTAAACTTAAGTTCCAATTCCAAATCATATCTTTGTGAATGAATACAACTGAATGCTTTTAAGAGCACTCAGGTCACCTCTTGAACATTTTACTGCTTAGAAATTTCTTCTGCCAGATACCCTAAATCATCTCTCTCAAGTTGAAAGTTCCACAAATCTCTAGGGCAGGGACAAAGTACCACCAGTCTCTTTGCTAAAGCATATCAAGAATCACCTTTTCACCAGTTCCCAATAAGTTCCTCATCTCCTTCTGAGACCACTTCAGCCTGGACTTCATTGTCTATATGACTATCAGTATTTTGGTCAAAACCATTCAACAAGTCTTTAGGAGGCTCCACATTTTCCCACATTTTCCTGTCTTCTGAGCCCTCCAAACTGTTCCAACCTCTGCCTGTTACCCAGTTCCAAAGTTGCTTCCACATTTTCAGGTATCTTTTCAGCAGCGCCCCGCTCTACTGATACCCATTTACTGTATTAGTCCATTTTCATGTTGCTGTTAAAGACATACCTTAAACTGGGCAATTTACAAAAGAAAGAGGTTTAATGGACTTATAGTTCCATGTGACTGGGGAGGCCTCACAATCAAGGTGGAGGGTGAAAGACACATCTCACATGGTGGCAGGGAAGAGAAGAGCTTGTTCAGGGAAACTCTTTTTTTATAAACCTATCAGGTCTCGTAAGACTTACTCACTCACATGAGAATAGCATGGGAAAGACCTGTCCCCCATGATTCAGTTGCCTCCCACCAGGTTTCTCCCACAACACCTGGGAATTCAAGATGTGATTTGGTTGGGGATGCAGCCAAACCCATACCAACTGTAATATTATCATCATATCTAAGGATTTTTTTTAAAGGATATCTAATATCTGGGCCATATTTCTGTTGTCTCCATTATTCCCAAAATGTATTTTTATTGTTGGTTTAGTGGAACTATATGTTGCATTTGTCTTTACTGTTTCTCATCTCTTTTGATGTATTAACAATTTCATGTCATTTTCTCATTCTATCTTCTTGTATTGTCTCTGTTTATTGTGTTGAATTTTGTAGTAATTGGGGCATTACCCTCAAGCAAGACACCCATGTTGTGGTATCTTATTTTTTTTTTTTCATTCCAGAAAATTCTTGTAAGCTTGAAGTGAGAGCTAAAGGCTTGTTAGAATTGGTTTAAAACAGTTTTGCAAGAATACATCTTAAGTGTTATAGTACAGACTGAACAGAAAGTAAAATTAGAATTTGACAGTTGGAAAAATCTTTAGAGTTAGGAAGCTGATTTCAGTTAAAATGTCTGTTAATAACTAGTAGAATTATGTCAAATAGTAGGCCAAATTAGATGTGATCAAGGATGGTGGTAGTGGACACATCTGTAGAAGCCTTTTCGGTAGTTCTCAAGGGTTTCTTGTATATTCTCTACTTTGAACTTTCTTCCTTTGAAGAAGTGTGACTTTTGTTTATTATAGGCATACTCAAAATGAATACAGAGTTATATTCTGTCTTTGGTAATATAAGTGGGAGGAGGAGGGGCACAAGGAGGAGGAAAAGGATAAAGGGAAGGAGGAAAAGAGGTAGATGTTTGTTATCAGCAAGATTTTACTTGATTTTTTTCTATGCATTCTCTGCTTCCCAGAATGGTTCTAAAATATCCTCAAGATGAATGTATTCTATTTGCTGGGGGATAAGAGTCACGACAAACAGTACTTTATTGTAGACCATGCAGAGACTCCAACAGTTGAATAAGTTCAAGCATGAGAGACAAGTAAGAATTGTAATGGGGAAGAAAGGCACCACACTCACTGTCCATGGTCAGGGGTTCTGATTGGCATCCACACTCTCAGTAACTGATGGGCTATTACCTGGTACCAGGTTCACTAGCTTGGTAGGAGGTAGGAGGATAGAGACTGGGAGCACAACATATCAACATAAAATGCATCTTCATTGAGAAGCCTTACATTCATTCAGATAAACCTTTCATACCTACCAAAGAGTATACTGGATTGTAACCAGTGAGATAAATATGTGGATGTGTGTCACCTCAGCATACAAAAGTGTCACATATGAAAGGAACCACTTCTTCTAATATTCCATGAGTAGCTCCAGCTTCCCTCAAGCATCATGCTTTCTTTCAAGAAACACACACTGCAGGGAATCTGAGACTTTTTTTGTTTATGTTTTTGTAATAAGCTTTTGTAGTTAACTTACAGTCTTTACAGTTTAAATACTTTTCATCATTCAGGAGTCATTTTTACCATAAATAATATTACCTAGTAATACAACAGACAACCTGCATTTATTTTAATCTAGTTGACTAAGTGCTAGAAGAAGGTGTCAAAGAATTTAAGCTTGCTAACCTTTCTCCTCAGAAGGCTTCCTGGAAAAGGGAAGATTTAAATGAAAACAAAACAGAACAAAACAAAACCTAGCAGCAACAACAGAAAGCCTACGTGCTTATTTGAGAACGTGTTAATAAGCGTGGTTCTTTTTCGCAGAAACTATCTGTAGTTGAACATACACAAAATTTTGCATACAATTTCATGGGATTTGTAGTTTTCCCCCAAATTCTCTTTTGAAGATAGAAGGTAGTGTATTATGGTTCCTGGGTAACATGTGAATGAAGATATAATCCCAGCAAGGTGATTGCTGGAAACAGTGAGCTAATCAGAGCAAGGTTGAGTGGTAGAGTATGAGGAAGTAAAATTGTTTAGGTTGAGCAGATGGTTTTTTAATTTTTTTTTGAGACAGAGTCTTTCTCTGTTGCTCAGGCTGGAGTGCAGTGGCATGACCTTGGCTCTCTGCAACCTCTGCCTCCTGGGTTCAAGCGATTCTCGTGCCTCAGTTTCCTGAGTAGCTGGGATTGCAGCTACTCAGCTACAAAAACTACCACACCTGGCTAATTTTTGTATTTTTAGTAGAGATGGGGTTTTCTCATGTTGGCCAGGCTGGTCTGGAACTCCTGACCTCAGGTGATCCACCCGCCTCAGCCTCCCAAAGTGTTAGGGTTACAAGTGTGAGTCACTGTGCTTGGCCTGGGCAGATTCTTAAATGTGAAAATTTTAGACCCTCTTGCACCTTCTCCAACATTTACTTTTGTTGACCAATGCCTTACTTCCCCTTACATTCATTTTAAAGTTCTTGTCTTTCTTGACTTTCCTGAAATCAGTCTCTCTCTCTTTTCTCTTTTTCCACCTCCCTTTGAAACTTAGATATCCCTCAGTTTTTTTAGTCCTCTTCTGTTTTTGATATTCACTTTTACATTAAGAGCACTTCAGTTATTCCTATCTACTGATGATTCCTAAGTCTTTTTGCCTTGTGTGGAGCTCGAGACCTTTATTTATTGTTACCTGTGTACATGTCCACCAGCCTGTTCCACAAATACTAAGTTCAGAAATTCTCAAGTTGTACTTACTCTCTCACTGTGGTCTTCCTTCTGTGTTTCCTGTTTCATCTGTTGGCATCCCTGTCCAAAGTCCTTTCTTTCTATATTCCATTGCTATGTTAAGCCCTTCTGTGCATAATTGTATTTATTCTACAGAGTTGTCTTATAGGTCCTATGGTCCTACTTTTAGAGATAAAGCAATTTATGTAATTTAAATGTTTATCTCTAAATTACACTATTAGTATGGGACATTGCTGGGATATAAACTCATATGTATAGATTCCATATTTTTTACTGCAATTATTATAATGCCTGCCACTTCTGTCACTTTAATCTAAAAAATATTAAGGGTTTACCTATAGGTGTAATTAAAGAAATATTTATTGCAGTGTTTTTCTTAAAAAAAAAATTCCAACAGTAGGAATTTCTGTTCAGTCCGTTAAAGAATATTCATAAGGAATACCAGGTGGCCATTTATACATCATATTTTTTACCAGTAGTTTTTATTTTATGTAGACAAATCATGTATGGAAACCCAAAGTGTGAAATAGATGAACAAAAAACAGTGCTTGAAAGAAGGGAAGCTCCGCAGTATTTCATGGACAGCTATCTGCAATGGTTTTTGAGGAAAATTAGGAAAATATTCGTAATACCTTAAGTGAAAAAAATACAATTAGTAAAACAATATGCACAGTGTGCCCCCAATTTTGCTAAAAATGTATTTGAATATGCAGTTCGCCCTCCGTATCCATGGGTTCTACATCCATGGATTCAATCAACTGTAGAGTGAAAATATTTGGGGAAAAAAGCATCTGTACTGAACATGGACAGACTGTTTTTCTTGTCATTATTCTTGAAACAATACAGCATAACCATTATTTACATAGCATTTATATTGTATTAGATATAAGCAATCAAGATATGTTTTAAAGTATTTGGGCGGACATGTGTAGGTTATATGCAAATATTACATCATTTTACATAAGGAACTTGAGCATCCTCAGATTCTGGTATCTGCAGGGAGTCCTGGAACCAATCCCCTGTGGATACCAGGGGACAACTCTATACATCGCTAAAAGACTGGAAAGTTATCCATCAAAGTATGAACACTAGTTATTCCTTAACTTGAGGATTATTTATAATTTTTATTTTCTCCACATTTTCCACAATGAGCAAGAATTAGTTTTGTAAATAGAGACTATAAAGCAAAACTCCCAAACATTATTAAATAAGGCAATAAATGCAAAAAACCCTCAAAACCTACTACATATCATTGAATACACACCATATACACACATACACCGTCATATACAAAGTAAAAGAAAACTGGTGACTGTTGCTCCATGAGCATTGGCTTTTGAAGCTCTTGAATACCTTTGTAGGCAAGAAGCTGTACTCTACTCTTGGAACGCCTTGGATGAATATTAATGCTGTTTTCAGTAGGGGTTTAGAATTTGGACTTTGGAAACTGACTGTTAGGTTTGAATCCTGGCTCTGCTGTTATTTATTGTTTTATCTTGGGCAAGTTGCTTAACAGTTCCTAAGTTTTCCCCATTTGTGAAATGATACCTACTTTATAGGGAGGTTAGGATTAAGTAAGTTAACTTAATAACATGCTTACAGCAATGCCTGGCACTTAATAAGGGATCAGTATTAGTTGTTTTGGTTATTATTCCTGTCTTTTATTTTCCCTCCAAACTCTGTCTTCCTTTCCCTCCCCCAAAGTTAGCTGGAGATTTAGATGGAAAGTCATAGTTTTTATTCAGATTCAGTTTCCCAAAGAGGTCACTGGTCAATAAGGTACATACTTCTTCTCCTACTAAAATTTAGTAGCAACTATACCTTATTTTGTAAATATTTGTGTGCTTTTATGGTACGATTTCTAACCAGAAATTGTCCACATTTCAGTGATTCACTAGGAGGATTTACAAGACTCAGCACATGGTTGTACTTACAGCTGTGATTTATTACAGCAGAAGGATACAAAACAAAATCAGTGAGAAGAAAAGGCACATGGGGTAAAGTCCAGAGTAAATCAGTGTAAGCTTCTAAGGGTCCTTTCCCAGGGGAGTTACACGGGATGCGTCTAACTCCTCCAGCAAGTTGTGACAACACATGTAAAACGTTTACCAAGGAAGCTCATTAGAGACTCAGTGCCCAGGGTTTATATTAGGGATTGTTCATATAGACACTCTCTGCCTACTGTGTACCAAATTTCTAGACCCTAGAAGGAAAACAGGTATTTAGCACAAATCACATTTGTTTGTAAAGTGTAGGCACACTGAGCTGTTCCTACTAGGAAATGGTGGGAACTGTCCTGAAATCTAAATTTCCAGATGCCAGCAAGGGGCCAACCTTGCAAGCAGACCTTTCTAGGGATAGCAATCTCAGGCCTGCTATGTTAACTCTTTTCTGTACCATGGTATGTTATGAAATGTATTTTACTTAAGAAACGAATGTCAACAAATCTAGACGTTTTAAAAAAGCTTTATTGAGATACAATTCTCACATTATAAAATTCAACCAATTAAAGTGTACAGTGCAGTGATTTTTAGTATATTTATAGAGTTGTGCAGCCATCACCAGAGTCTAATTTTAGAACATTTTCATCATCTCCCCCTTAAAACCCTTACTTATTAGCAGTCATTTCTCATTCCTACCTTTCTCCTCCCTCAAGCTTTCCCCCCACACCCTGCCAATCCCTAGGCACTAATTTACTTTTTGTCATGAAGGAAAAATCTATACTTTAGCATGTTTTCATTTTTATTTCATCTCTGATATTAGTGTCTTTGTAAATGGTACCTTAAAAATTATTCACAGGTATTTTACTTCCAGTGTGTCAAAGATTCAGAGTTTGAGTCTGTATGGCAGCTTCTACATCTAGAGCATTTACCTACACTAATCATCATCAAAATGGATATTACATGAGTTTGGGATATTTAATGAAATAATTTGTTATAAAAGCCCTTGTTTTTGTAATGTTCGTTCTCACTTGTTTAAAAGTATATAATACAATTGATTGAGGCATACCAATGAGAATTTTTATATTTATGGGTTGACATTTAGTGTTTCATGGTATCTTTTTGCTAAAAGAAAGAAAGGGACTCATAGTGAACAGGATGAAGTTGGGAGAGGTAGTTACGCTGTTGCCATTCAGATGTAGAGAAGGGAAAAAAGTGTAGATTGTTAGGAGGTAGGACAAAAAGTATTCCTTTATTATAAGTGGCTGTTAATTTTTTGGCATTCTCTGATGTTGGTACAATATACAGTAGCAATGAAAAGTAAATTTACATGTGAGTTTATATTGAACCAGAAGCTAAAAATTTTTTAAGTTGTAGAAAATTTTCAATTTTAAAGCAAAGCTGCTTGTATGTTTTTAACCATTATTTTGGTTGAAATCTAGTTTCTTTGAAAATTGGGTTAGTAAGA
Organism: Macaca thibetana thibetana; assembly: GCF_024542745.1. Taxonomy (NCBI): domain Eukaryota; kingdom Metazoa; phylum Chordata; class Mammalia; order Primates; family Cercopithecidae; genus Macaca; species Macaca thibetana. Next base: position 52,354,254 of record NC_065579.1, read on the forward strand.
CAAGCTGTACTATAAACTGAGCACTATGGGAGGATTTTTTTTTTGTGATTAAAACACAGAACTTTGTCATCATGAGTTACATAGGTATTGACGAAACATGGATATTCACCTAAATGTCCAAATCTGTGTAATTCTTATGCTTTTGAAATAAAAACTTTACTTTTAATGTTAATACATGTTTATAATTAAAAGGGATATTTTTGGACATTGGGAATTAATATATCAAATGATCTATTCCCTGGGACAAAGCACCGGCTCTCATAGTTACTTACGTCCTTGTCTTCCAGGTGATATTACGACGAGATGCTGCTCTCAATAGGGATGCTCATGCTGTCAGCCACACAAGTCTACACCATCTTGACCGTTCAGCTCTTTGCATTCTTAAACCTACTGCCTGTAGAAGCAGACATTTTAGCAGTAAGTACAGTAAAATTTATTCATGTCTAGAAACATCCCTTAAAGAAAAGCTTAAAAAAGCCCTGAATGATATTTATAAGACATTGTTATAAGATATTTTTATTTAAAAACATACCCCAACACATATACACAGTTACTTGACATTGAGGTACCTTATTCATTTATTTATTTATTTTTTGAGACGGAGTTTCATTCTTGTTGCCGAGGCTGGAGTGCAATGGTGCGATCCTGGCTCACTGCAACCTCCACCTCCCAGGTTCAAGCAGTTCTCCTGCCTTAGCCTCCCGAGTAGCTGGGATTACAGGCATGTACCACCACGCCTATTTTTTTTTTGTATTTTTAAGAGACAGGGTTTCACCATGTTGACCAGGCTGGTCTTGAACTCCTGACCTAAGGTGATCTGCCTGCCTTGGCCTCCCAAAGTGTTGGGATTACAGGTGTGAGCCACCACGCCCAGTGCCTTATTCATTTTTTTTTTTTTTTTTTGCTTCATATCTAATGTAAGATCTTGTGAACAATCAGTACCTGATAAATAATGTTGCACATGAGGGTATGTGTGCACATGTGGGTGCTTTGCACACATACCTACCTGCTGTATACTTATATAGAATTTTCCTGTTTTTCTTGGTACCTAGTACATCTCTTCATGACTGTAAGATCTCAGTGGTATCTCTATTGATAATAATATTTAAGAAATTCTATAAGGTGTTGATAGAAAACTTCAGCCCAAGATTAGCATTAATGAGTCAGAAGAGAAGACAGTGGTCCTATCTTTGATGGTGGATGGAAAAGTTTTTAGAGAAGAAGCAGGCTGCTCAAAACCTTACCATAGCCTCTCTTAGCTACTGTCTTACTTTCCTCCACACTGCGGAGTCATCAGATGGTCTCCAGCTTAAGATAAGGCTTGACTAGTGAGCTTTTGACTTTATGATGGAATGAAAGTGATGTGCACATTCAGTATGCACCTCAACTTATGATAAGATTATGTTCCAACAACCCCATCATAAGTTGAAAATATAAGTAGAATTTGACTTCTGAAACATTTTTGACTTATATATTTTCAGTTTATGATGAGTTTATCCAGATGTAGCCCCATTGTAAGTTGAGGATATATATTTTCTATTTCTCTTTTTCTGTGAAGGTAGAAAAAGAACATACATGCCTATCCTCTAGGTCTGTGCTAAGGATTTGGTTTTACTTTCTGGGTGCAACTGATTTGCTTAATGGTATCAGGTGAGAAATAAAAGGGCAAGAATTGTTGCTGACCAAAGCTTGTTGTGGTCCTCAGCTGTGCTCCTGCACTTTGCAGCAATTCTGGAAGATTCTGAGATCATTGTAGCACTTGAGAGAGCCAGGCTGGTTTCCATACTATAACTTTTGAAGGCAGAGGATGCTAGTAATCCATACGAGATTTCTCATCCCCTGTTGTCCTCCGTAGGGAACTGGTTGATTAGGTTTGTTTTTGGGAATAGTCTTGGTCTTTTTGAGGTGGAGTGGAAATAGAACCTTTGAAGACTGAGTCCATTGCTATTCAAATCTCCCTTCTCAATTGATCCCTAAAATCCTTAGAATATTCTTGGCATGACTTTTGAAATGAGTTTAGAGGATTTATGGACTGATCAGGGAATAAAGTTCTCCTTGTCTCCTTTCTCTCCTTTGATTTCTTCCATTTTGTGTCTCTCTTTTTCCCTCTCTGTTGTTTTTAATACCTTTTGCCTTCTTTCTTTCATTTATACCCAAGGTGGATTGCTATTCTGTGGTCGAGCTGCCTGATGGATTAAATGATTTTCAGTGTTGTGCTCTGGGAACTTAAGCAGCTATATGACCTTGATCAAATTACTCAGCTGCTATAAGTGCCACAGTTTCTTTATTTCTTTATGTAAACTAGAGTGTTGTGGTGGTGATTAAATAAGATAAACTGCTTAGAATAGTATCTGACACATAGTAAATGTTTTATATATGGTTTAAATCTTCATTATAATTATCATTCTGATTATATTTCACTCAGCCCCTTGAGAAGATATGAAACTACCTGAGCTGTATTTTTTAATGTAGAGAAACAAAAAAAATGTTAGGTATAGAAGAATAGTCAGTCCTTTTTGCTAGCAGGGTTCCCTGTGCTTTACACAGGTACTTGTGGAATGTATGTTGATGTCCTCTAGTGAAGGACCTGTAAGATGGGAGCTGTTTAAATCTGGTCTCTATGCTGACCATAAGGATAGAAGGCTGACACGAATGCAAAGATGGCTGGAGGGGAGCGGCTTGTGAAGACATGTAACTGGTAAAACAGGGAACTAAAAATTGAGGCAGAGGAACTGGGTATGTGACAGTCATTCAAAGGAAGTGAGTTAAGAGGTAGAAAGAACGCTTCCTTTTAATGCAATAAGAGCATCCCTGAAATCTGAGTTTGCAGTAATACAGATATACATAAATTAGACATCTAGTTCCAATCAACTAGGTTGATTCTAGTTCTATTTGCACAGGGCTTGGGATGCTGCTTTTGAAAAGTTAAGTCCGTTTTAGTTATGCTATTTGTAATGCCAGATGCCTTTGGTTTTGGGTTTTTTTTTTTTTTTTGCAGTTGAATTCTCCCATGTGACTTTGAATTCACAGACAACAGTGTTTGTCCAACTAGTTGAGTTCTAACAGGCTATGGAGATGCTGCTATAGCATGACTAGATGACTAGTCAGACAGACCTCTAGGCCATGAGTACTTGGAAGGCAGGACTGTGTCTTACTAAACTTTATTCCTGGTGCCTGGTGTCGGTTACACAGTAGGAATTCAATACAGGTTTGAAGTAATTAAAAGCTTTCTCAGAGATATTTTACATCACATTTTCTTTTAATGGCATCTGTTCCTTAGTACTTTTAGATTACTGTTTTTATCTCTTATCATTTTTCTTTTACTCAAAAAGAAACGTAATACTATTAATTATGTAGGTTTATACTAGAAACATGAAATTTTAGAATTGCACTTAAGAGATAACTACATCAGTGTTGTATATTCTGAGACTCATAGTCCACAAGTGACATGCTAGTTTTGAATTGTGCCCAAGATCTTACTGAGAAGTATTATCCATCTTATATGAGAGTCAAACAACCCATGTTGCTTGATGCCCAATCTGCCTTTTGATTCTTTTGTCTGGATTTGTCAGAGAGAATTGGTTGCTGGGTGGTGATTATGAGGGCCAGTGTGCTGTGTAGCAAAGAAACACCCAATGGGTGGTGGTGTGAATGGATTGGATTATATAGCACCGTAGTCCAGAGCTCCAGAAATGGATTTATAATCAGAGTTGAAATCCAGATCTACCACTCTGTATTTGCATGACCTTGGGCAGATTACTAGCATTTCTTAAGTCATGGTTAACTTTTTGTAAAAGTGAGAGTTTGTGAAGGACGGTATAGAGTAGTAGGTTAAGGGCTGGGATCTGGGGCCAGACTGCCTCAGTTAGAATCCTGGTTCTTCTAATTTACCAGAGCTTATTTTCAACATGCTGTTGTCAGTCTGTAAAATGAGGATGATAGTAATAGTGGCCTACTTTGTAGAGTTGTTGTTAGGATTAAATAAATTATTACCTGTAAAGTGCTTAGCATGATGTCGGTACATAATGAATGCTAATAATTGTTAGATATTTATTACTTTCTAAATTAAATTAAACCTTTTGTTAAGGAAGCTGTCAAGAAAAATAATTGGTTAAGGAAAAGACCTTTTCAAAATAAGTGTACTCAAACTGTTACGTGGTAATCACTAAGAATGGGATTCTCGTGAGGAGTAACTATTTTCTACTTCAGAATTTTTTTTTTTTTGAGTTGGAGTCTTGCTGTGTTGCCCAAGCTGGAGTGCAGTGGTGCAATCTCGGCTCCCTGCAACCTCTATCTCCTGGGTTCAAGCGATTCTCCTGCCTCAGCCTTGCAAGTAACTGGAATTACAGGCATTTGCCATCAGGCCTGGCTAATTTTTGTAGTTTTAGTAGAGATGGGGTTTCAACATGTTGGCCTGGCTGGTCTTGAACTCCTGACCTCAGTTGATCTGCCCACCTCAGCCTCCCAAAGTGCTAGGATTACAGGCATGAGCCACCGCACCCAGCCTACTACTTCAGATTTTTAAACAGTGAACGTGCTTTAATTTTATGAGCATTACTCCCCTCCCTCCTTATACCAAAAACGGAAAGTACCTTTGTTAGTCTTGTTCACTGTAGGAACATTTTTTGTTTTAAACAATATGATTTTAAGAGGCCATATGAGACAATCCTTATTTTGCTGTTAAGGAAAGACAAAGCAGTTTCAAAAAGGGTTTCACTCAGTAACAAAACTTAATCCACATCTCAGTGTTACAAGTACTGTAGTTCAAGCTAGGTATTTTATTTCTATAATTTTAGCCGTAATAGTGAAACTCTTAAGTAATAGGAAGAGATAAAAAAATACTTTAGTATATAGTTTGTAGATTCTCGATTTCCTAATTTCAAAAGTACATTAAAAAATACTGCTTACACACATTTGTATTTGTCCTTGGTCTATTTCCATTGATCTAGATAAGTTACTTTATTTTACAATGGCATACTTGGCTAGGAGGAATTAAATGTTTTTTTCAGGTTCAACATTAACCTGATCATAGGTGAATTAAATCAATTAAACATGTTTTAATTAAGAGATTAAATGATAGATTGTGATAATGGGTTTAAAAGCATTTTGTAACTCTAAAGTATTTTGTAAACTATGGAGTACTCTGCAAATATGAATTATTGTTGCAATGGGAAATCACGCTGAAGCAATTACCACGTATGCTTGGTGGCCTCCAAGTACACTACTAGAATGATTATCCCAGCAATAACAGAATGAATAGGTTTAGTGACTGCATTTAGATGCTTGAATCACACAGTTTCCTGAGCTAATTACAAGCATACAGTGAGAGGCAAAGGTACAAGATGAACAGGCTAAGACACTCAAGATAGGGTTCCAGTGGGATGCAAAAACCACACTACCTGAATCCTGGGTCACCTGTTGTAGTTTGTCCAGTCTTCCTGTATGCTGCATCAACTTTTCCTGCTGACAGTGTGGTACGGTTACCAGGACCTGAGTTGATGGTGAGCCAAGGGGACTTGACAGATGGAAGGTGTCTAGATCCAACATTTGCTTGCTCTGCCGGAGAGATGCAAGGCAACTGGTCACAGCTATAATTGGCTGTTAAACTGTGGAGTTGCTTATCTGCATGCCTCTGGCAGACGACATAAGAGGCTAGGATAGCGTTAACCAATGGGTGTTTGATTCAGGGATAACGTAGCTATCAGTCTGGATGTGTGACCTAATCCATACTTTGTGAATACTTAAAGTTTACTTGATCCTTCCATCTTTTCTTATCTATATATAACACTCCTGCTTTCTTCCTTTTTATCTATCTTTAAACCATCCTTTGTATCTATATGCAAAACAAATGTGTTCTTTTTTTTTGTATTTATGTCCTACAGGTTATGAACACCTACCTTAATTTTTAGTACGTAATTTTCACTTATGTTTCAAAAGTTACTTGTTTACTATCTGTGCTGAGTTTCATCCATATCCCTTGTTTCTCTTGCTCTCTGTATAGCAAATTGAACATTATTAAATGATGAAGCAAACTCATCTCAACTATTATCATTACTGTTCTCTTCTAAAAGCACAAAGAACTTTTGTTTTTTTTCAGTAAAGGACTAATAAATATTGTAGCATTGGAATCTATATCTGTGTGGAAGGGGGAAAGTTGTTGAAGAGTTTGAATACCTCCAGCTTTTTCCATATATGCATTTCATTGAATTTGGTCTCTTCAGTGTTCAACCCTGGATAAAAATGTTCAGCTTATACAAAATTGACATGCCTTAAAAATATGATATGATGCTGCTTCTTTCCAAAAAGAAAGTCATTTTTCATAGCTAGAGCCAGAAATGCCGTAAATTTCTTCCAGTAAATCAGACCTTTATAATATAGAGAAAATAAAATGGAATACTCCTCCTGGAAGATGATCTATCTGGAAAATTCCTTGCTAGGAAATTGTCTATGGGAACAACTCAGAAAACAGTAGGCTGAATTAGTGTTGCTGCTCAATAATAACATTTGAAATCAGAATCCAATTTAAGCATTTGTATATGTTGTAAATTGTATATATTCCTTCTATTTTAGTGGATGTACATTTACAAATTCAGTTTTATTTTGATAAGCTGTGATAGTAATCAGAATTGTCAAAATAATAATTATATGTAATTTAATAAATCTTTGTTTTTAATGTTATGTCTAAATTAGTCTTAACTTGAATATTTAAAATTTTATTTTTAGTATAACTTTGAAAATGCATCTCAGACATTTGATGACCTCCCTGCAAGATTTGGTTATAGACTTCCAGCTGAAGGTTTAAAGGTAAGACAGTTGGTAATACATTGTAAAGACACAAGGTATTTAATAAGGTGATTTTTATTGTTTATTATTTAAACAATGAAATAATTTCTTACTATTATTATAAAACCTATACATAGTCATTTGTAAAGGGTCAGATTATTCAAAAGGTATCAGAAAGAAAGTGAAAATCACCTAGGATTGTATTATTATGAACTAGCTGTGGTTGACATTTTGGTATATTACATTTCAGACCTGTTTTTTTAGGATACGTGCTATGCGTGTGTTTGTAGATGTGTGTGTGTGTGTACATATATATATACACACACACATTTACATATATGTGTAAATGCTTTCATATACAGTGAATCTATATTTAACACTAATAGAAACATGCTATTTGGTTACCTACCTTTTTCTTTTAACTGTATGTTATGATCATGTTTTTCATGCTGATATGTAAGGATTTACATTATTAATTGTAACGGCTGCATAGTTTTGCAATATCATGAAATAGTATGGATTTTGAACATTGCTTTAGTTTTTCATAGTGGATATTTAGGTTGTCTAGTTTTTACTATTACAGTGCTACAATGAATGTTTTTCTTTGTGTATTCATCCATTTATCTCCATAGGATACATTTCCAAATGTAGAATTGCTTTATGACATGAATATTTAAAATTTTGTTCTGTATTTTCAGTTCTTCCTTCAAAAAGTTTAGAACAATTTAGAATTCCATCAGTAACGTCTGAGACTGTCCTTTTCCCCATACCCTCTTAAATACTAGATATTATCGAACTTTTGCTAATTTGATTTTAAAAAATCTAGTGAACGTAAACATATTTTTTGCTGCGTGTGTGTGTGTGTGTGTGTGTGAGAGAGAGAGAGAGAGAGAGAGAGAAAATGGACTATTAATGCTTTTGCCCAATCTGAGAGAGAGAGAGAGAGAGAGAATGGACTATTAATGCTCTTTGCCCAATTTGAAATTAAAGTGTCCTTGTGCTTTGTAAGAGTTCTTTATATATTGGAAGTATCAATTTATTGTTTGCCATATATGCTTCAGATTATCCCTTCCTCAGTTTTTCCTTTATCTTTTAATTTTTTTTAAGGTTTCAAAAGTTTTGTTTAGTTAAAAATTATTGTCTTTTTCCTCTACCTCTGGTGGTTAGAAAGTACTTTCTCATTTCAAGATATTAGTTTTTTGTTATATAAATACATGAAGTTGTATAGATATGTACCATAGAATGCTTTCAGTTTATTCTGATTTTCTTAAAATTCCTCTTTTTTTTTTTTTTTAAGGTAGATTTTCACACTGTTGTCCATGCTGGAGTGCAGTAGCACAGTCTTGGCTCACTGCAGTGTTCACCTTCTGAGCTCAAATGATCCTCCCACCTCAACCTCCCAAGTGGCTGAGACTAAGTGTGCAGCACCATGCCCGGCAGGTTTTTGTTTTTTTTTTTGTAGAGATGGGGTTTTGCCATGTTGCCCAGGCTGGTCTTGAACTCTTGAAGCTGTCTGCCCACTTCAGCCTCCCAAAGTACTGGGATTTCAGGCATGAGCTACCGTGCCTAGCCAGAATTTCTTAGTAAGATACCATAAACCTATTATTTTTTATTTTTTTATTTTTTTTTGAGACGGAGTCTCGCTCTGTCACCCAGGCTGGAGTGCAGTGGCTGGATCTCAGCTCACTGCAAGCTCCACCTCTCGGGTTCACACCATTCTCCTGCCTCAGCCTCCCGAGTAGCTGGGACTACAGGGGCCCGCCACCACGCCCGGCTAATTTTTTTGTATTTTTTAGTAGAGACGGGGAGACCTGTTATTCTTAATTAGGATGGTAGGCACCTCTGGGAGGGATGTTCAGCTTTTAAATTATTTTAAAAAATTCATAGCATTTTATGACTATTTCTCATAAAAATATTTCAACCAAAAAGAAATACACATAAGGAAAAGTAAACACCTTCTTTTATTCTTTCCTTACCTATATGTAGCAGTCACACTTCCCTCTTCAGGGTTAAATATTATCAGTGATTTTACGGGCCTTCAGATCCTTTTCTGAACATGTAATGCTTTTTCGTTCTTTTTTGTTCATCAGTTTATGGACACATATACTTCATAAATGGTTATCATTTATATACATGAAAAGTTTCTTAATTCTTACAATGAAATCTGCTCTAGCTAGTTTTACCCAGAAAGGGGTTTATAAAGAGATAAAGATATTCAGAGTATCATTTTAGCCTGGACAGGCAGTTTCTAAACTGTTTCAGGAATAAAACGCAGAACGACCTTGTAGGACTGGTTTTGTAGATGAGTGGTGCAGCTAATGAACCCTCAAACCACATTGTTTTTTCTCTCATCAGGAAGCCTTTGTGGTTTTACCTCACAACATTCAGCCTCTTCTACCACCCAAGCTAATCAAAGAGATACCCTTTTTCAGACTGTTTCCTTACGTGTCTGCTTCCAAATCCAACACTTGGATTTTTCTGATTGATAGACTTTTGGCCACATAGTTACTTGCTACATATTTTGGTGAAATACCTAGCTATGAGGAAGGCTGGGAAACACAGTATAGGTTGTTGTTGTTGTTGTTGTTGTTGTTATTTTTGTTGTTTTAGCCTACTTTGGGAAGGTGGAATGCATAGTGGCTTCAGAAAATGTGGAGCACCACGATTGACAGATGTCTACTGCAGTAATTACCCTGCAAGGCTGGGCTGGCTGCAGTGGCTCACACCTGCAGTCCCAGCACTTTGGGAGGCCAAGGTGGGTAGATCACTTGAGGTCAAGAAACCAGCCTGAGCAACATGGTGAAACCCTGTCTCTACCAAAAAGTAGCTGGGCATGGTGGGCGCAAGTCTGTGGTCCCAACTACTTGGAGGCTGAGGTGGGAGAATCACTTGAACCCAGGAAGGTGAGGTTGCAGTGAGCCGAGATCGTGCCATTGCACTCCAGCCTGGGCGACAGAGTAAGACCTTGTCTCAAAAAAATGACAATAAATAAATAATTACTCTGCAGCGTGATTCCCCTACCTCTTCTGTTTTAGAGCTCTTTCCACAGCGGCATCTATAACTCTAGTATGTTCCTGTTAAGCACTGCATGGTATTCTGTAATGTGAATGATCATAGTTTATTAGTAATTTCCTCTTTCCAAAGTTGTTACTTCTCTAGGATAGAGGTCTGGAAGTAGAATTGATGAAATCAATGGGTACATACATCTGAAAGTTTCATAGATACTGCCAAATTATCTTTGCAAAGGCTGTGCTAATTTATTCCCATTAACATTGTAGGAGAATACGTATCTCCCTATAGTCTTGCCAACACTAGATATTATCAGTCTTTTTAACTCTTGCCAATCTGATGGGCAAAAGTGTTATCTTGTTTTAATTTGCATTTCTCTGATTGTTAATGATGATCTGGCAACCTTTCTTTCATTCTACCATAAGAAGTCAGATTCTTCCTTCTCACCGAAGAGCCTTTCTGCTGAATAAGCTTATTTTAAAGAGCTCTATTAATTCTTGATAAGCATAATCTTATTGGTGCTCCTCAATTAATAAGTTACTATGAATTTGGTTTACATTTAAAAGATATGTTGACAAATTTGCTTATTCACTGCCTGGCCAAAAAAAAAAAAAAATGGTGTTAGATCTATTTGTCTGCTTTTTGTACTGTGACATAGGCAAGAAGAGAAGTGAAATATTCCAACAAAATTATTGGATTATTATGGGTAGCTTTTATAGTTGCATGACTGGTTTTGCCATTGCCCAGAATCAGAATTCAAAATGCCAGCCATGCAAAGATTTATATTTGTTTACAAAGACTTGATAATAATGAAGTGAGGTAGCTCACTATAGTGTAATGTCTGTAAAACCAATTAATTAAATACATTAAAAATACAACTAAGTTAATTTAAAAATATATTAAGAGACTTAGCTGAAAAATAATTTTTTTTTTTTTTTTTGAGACGGAGTCTTGCTCTGTTGCCCAGGCTGGAGTGCAGTGGCATGATCATAGCTCACTGAAACCACCAACTGCTGGGCTCAAGCAATCCTCCCACCTCAGGCTCCTGTGTAGCTAGGACTATAGTAGTGTGCCACTGTGCTAATTTTTAAATATTTTTAGAAATGGAATCTTGCTATGTTTCCCAGGCTGGTTGCGAACCCCTGGCTTCAAGCAATCCTCCTGCTTCGGCCTCCTAAAGTGATGGGATTATAGGCATGAGCTACTGCACCTGGCCAAAATATCTTACTTTTTTTTTTTTTTTGAGACAGAGTCTCGCTCTGTCGCCCAGGCTGGAGTGCAGTGGTGCGATCTTGGCTCACTGCAAGCTCCAGCCTCCTGGGTTCACGCCATTCTCCTGCCTCAGCCTCCCGAGTAGCTGGGACTACAGGCGCCTGCCACCACGCCCGGCTAATTTTTTTGTATTTTTAGTAGAGGTGGAGTTTCACCGTGTTAGCCAGGATGGTCTCAATCTCCTGACTTCATGATCCACCTGCCTTGGCCTCCCAAAGTGCTGGGATTACAGGCGTGAGCCACCGTGCCCAGCCCAAAGTATCTTACTTTTAAACTCTGCCCGGAGAGTTTAGGTGAGATAGTTTTTGTAGGTCTAATTTATGTTCTGTATTTTGTAGCTTTTATAACATCCCTGGATTCCATCAGAATCATTTATAAGACATCAGATATTTATAGTATAACATATCAGTTGAAATTCTGTGTTTGCATTCTGTTTATATATGCCCCAATATTAGGTTAATTGTATTTAAAGCCTTTTTCTGTCCTCTCCTGTATTTTAAAAAATACTATTCAGGTATAAGAAAATGACAAAGCCAAGGAATTTTGAGCTATTTGAGCTTTAATGCAAAAATGTGAATCTTTGCATGGATTAAAATATGGCACATCAGTGTTACAGACGTTTTAAAAGAAAGATTTTATTTTTTTATCTAGGTAAGTGCTGTGTTTGTAGTTTTATATTTTAATTGGCTGTTTAGGAAGTTACGTTTTCCATACAACCTTTTTAGACCTTGTAACCTTGAGTACCATTAGTAATTAGTTTACAGTTCATTTGAACAGTGTATTTATATGTTTGGGCAAAATTCAGAACGACACAACTGTTCTTTTTGGAAAACATGTTTTGTCTTTGAAAAGATAAATAATGTTTCTTAGCAGTATAAATATACTTTCCTATGTCCTCAAAAAATTGGTAAAGATTACCTTTCCCCTCACCCCTTCCCCCACTCTATGCTTAGGAGGCCAATAATTATTATTGTATAATGTAACATGCAACTCTATTTTTACTTTTTTCAAATGGATAACCAAGTATTAAAGAATCATTATTGAGTAGTTATTATGGTTTGGATATGGTTTTTTCATCCCCACCAAATCACATGTTGAAATTTGATCTACAGTGTGGGGGTGTTGGGAGATGGGGCCTAGTGGGAGGTGTTTGGGTCATGGGGGCAGATCCCTCATGAAACGGCTTGATGCTATTCTCTCTCTGGCTAGTTGGAATTAGTTCTAACAAAATGGATTAGTTCCCTCAAGAGTGGGTTGTTATAAAGCCAGGACACCCCTTAGGTTTGGTCCCTCTTCACATATGCCCACTTCTCCTTTGGCCTTCTCCATCATGTTTTGATGCAGCCCTAACCAGAAGCTGAGCAGGTGCCAGTGCCATGCTGCTTGAACAGCCTGCACAACCATGGGTTAAATAAAACTCCTTCCTTTATAAATAACCTGCCTCAGGTGTCCTGTTATAGAAACACAAAATAGAACAAGACAATAGTCAAGACTTTACATGTAGATGTGTAATGCTAGCAAGCAAGGTTTCTTGCTATACTTTTTATTATCAGTATAATTGGAATAATTTAGTTACACGTTGAGGGCTAGTCTCAGGAGAATCAAGCTTCTCCAGTTTTCTTGTTTCTATATTTTTAGGAAGTGCCTTGATAGGTGGAGGAGATAATGATTGTTAAAAAATTGAAAACAAGATTTATCTCTGATAAGGAAGCTTTGATCAGTAAGCCAAGTGTCAGATTACCTGAGTATAATTATCAATGGCAAATCTCGTTTTCAGCAACACAACTCTTGGGCTAGATTTACCATGATCCACATATACTGTGTTTTGTAACCTGGTAGTCAGGGTATATTCTTTATGTTGAAGAAGAAGAAGACAGAGGAGATGACGATCATGGGATGCAGATTTGTCCTAGACTATACTGTTCCTACTATCCAGAACAAAGTTGCAAATAAGTGGTTTTTCTTATATCATATATAATTTATTTCCTCTCATCATTATTCATTAAATTAGTGCCCTATATCATCACCAGTTAATTTTCCACAAACTAGGCTTGTTCTTTGAAAGTAATTTACCGGTTAATTTCAAAATTCTTATTACAGGAAATGATTTCATTTTATATAAAGTCTTGAGATTAGAAGAGAGTTTTTTTCCCCTGGTGAAGGAAAATGCAAACATTGCAAAGAACTGTGGTTGGTTGGATGGTTTATTTGTGCTACTTCCTTTGCCTGCTTTCTTTGCAGGAAAGAAGCTCAGTGCCACTTAGTATATTTTTCCTCTCAGACCACTTACACGGTTTTATGATGTGAAGAAAGCCCTGGTTAAGGCTCAATGTGCTGAACTTCCTCACCCTTATGTTACAGTATCACCCTCAGTTTGTAAACTAAAACAAAGGTCAGAGTTCCTTTTTCAAAGAATAACTAAGTCCCAGCTCCTCAGGAGGCTGAGGCAGGAGAATGGCATGAACCCGGGAGGCGGAGCTTGCAGTGAGCTGAGATCCGGCCACTGCACTCCAGCCTGGGCGGCAGAGCGAGACTCCGTCTCAAAAAAAAAAAAAAAAAAAAAGAAATAGCATTGTCAAAATAAAGAGTAAAACCATCTGGTTATACATGAAATAAGAATTCTAAGGTCTAAGGACATTTTTAAATGCACGTAGTTAGATAATATAAAAAGAATACTTTTGTAGTGAATTTTGAGCTTCTAAAATAAACCGTTTCCTCTTAATTTCAAAAAGTCTTGGTTGCTTATTCATTTATTAAATCAAGCAGGAATATAGCATTTCATTTGATTTAGAAAATAATTATTTTGTCATGGCAAGTTATCACTTAGAGAAGAGGGGAGGTAAAGACACACACACACATAGAGGAAGTCAAAGGAGACTCAGGTTCTTTATTTCATAAATCGCCATACTCCCTTCTTTTTCTCATTGCATTACTGGGCATCTTTTTTGTTCACTAAGTAGTTTTTATTAGATTTTCTTACTGGCTTTCTCAGTTCAATATGGCAAAAGACTAATTTTTTATTCTGCTCATGAAAAAATATTTTTCTCATTAAAAGAGTGATATATGCTCACCATTAAAATTAAGATGATATAGATATGAAAAAGAATATGGCTCATGGAGTAGAAGAATTGGTATAATTAAAACGACCATACTGCCCAAAGCAGTCTACAGATTCAGTGAAATTTCTATCAAAATATCAATGTCATTTTTCACAGAAATAGAAAAAACGATCCTAAAATTTATATGGAACCAGAAAAGACCTCAAATAGCCAAAGAAATCCTGAACAAAAAGAACAAAGCTGGAGACATCACACTACCTGACATCGAAATATATTACAAGGCAAACGGGTGTGGTGGCTCACACCTGTAATCCCAGCACTTGGGGAGCCTGAGGTGGGTGGAGCATTTGAGGTCAGGAGTTCAAGACCAACCTGGCCAACATGGTGAAACTCCGTCTCTACTAAAAATATGAAAATTAGCTGGGCATGGTGGTGGGCACCTGTAGTCCCAGCTACTCGGGAGGCTGAGGCAGGAGAATCACTTGAACCCGGGAGATGCAGGTTGCAGTGAACTGAGATCATGCCACTGCACCCCAGCCTGGGCAACAGAGAGAGACTCCATCTAAAAAGTGTGTGTGTGTGTATATATATGTAGTATTTATACATATATACACACACATATATACATATTACATACACACACATATATGTAACAAGGCTATAAGAACCAAAACAGTATGGTATTGATATAAAAACAGTCAGAGACCAACGCTACAGAGTAGAGGATCCAGAAGTAAATTCACATATTTATAGCCAAATGATTTTTGACAAAGGTGCCAAGAACATACGTTGGGGAAAGGACAGTCTCTTCAATAAAGAATGCTGGGAAAATTGGATATCCATATACAGAAGAATGAAACTGAACCCTTGTCTCTGACCATATACAAAAATCAACTCAAGATGGATTAAAGAATTAAAGCCTCAAAGCTATAAAACTACTGGAAGAAAACATATGGAAAACACTTCAGGGCATTGATCTAGGCAAAGATTTTACAGCTAAGATCACAAAAGCACAGACAACAAAAAGAAAAATAGACAAATGAGACTATATTGAACTAAAAAGCTTTTGCACAGCAAAGGAATCAACAGAGTGAAGAGACAACCTGTTGAATGGGAGAAGGTATTTGCAAACTATCCATCTGACAAGGGACTAATATCCAGAATATATAAGGAATTTGAACATCTCAACAGTAAAAACAGACTGATTTTAAAAAGGGCCAATGATCTAAACAGATATTTCTCAAAAGAAGACGTACAAATGGCCAACGGGCATATGAAAAAAATGTTTAATATCACTAATCATCAGGGAAATGTAAAAACCACAGCGAGATAGCATCTTAATCCAATTAGGATGGCTATTATTAAAATGACAAAAAAATTACAGATTTTGGCAAGGATTCAGAGAAGAGGGAACTCATACACTGTTGGTGGGAATGTAAATTAGTACAACTACTATGGAAAATGGTATGGTGATTTCAAAAAAAAAAAAAACTGAAAAGAGGATTGGGGAGAACTAAATATAGCACTACCATAGGATCCAGCAGTCCCACCACTGGCTGTTTATCCAAAGGAAAAGAAGTGTATCCAAGGGATACCTGCACTTGCATGTTTACTATATCACTATTCACAATAGCCAAGATGTGGAATCAGCCTACTGTCCATGAATATATTAATGAATTTTAAAAAGTATGTACGTGGAATGTAATACTATTTAACTGTAAAAATGAATGAAATCATGTCATTTGTCACAACATGAATGGAACTAGAGATTATTATGTTAAGTGGAATTATGCAGGCAGAGAAAGAACAAATATCCAATGTTCCCACTCATTTGTAGAAGCTGAAAATTTGATCTTATGGAGATTGAGAGTAGATCGATAGATACCAGAGGGTGAGAAAAGGGTGTGGTTGAGAGGGGGAGATGAGAGGTTGGTCAGTGGATACAAACATACAGTTAGATAGAAGGTGTAAGTTCTAATGTTCCATAACAGAGTAGGGTGACTATAGTTAGCAATAATGCATTAAGTATATTTTAAAGTAGCTAGAAGAGAGAACTTGAAATGTTCTCAACACATATAAATGATAAATACTCAAGGTAATAGATTCCTCAAGTATCCTGACTTGATCATTACACGTTTTATGCATGAAACAAATTATGACATGCACCCCATAAATATATAAAATATTAAATATCAATAAAGTTTAAAAAGAATATGAAAATCATACATAATTCTACAATTAAAGATAGTGGCAGACGTTTGGGTACAACTGTGTGAACTTGTGTAGACACATTCACGCCTTCGTTTTATGCACTTATATGTGCTATTTTGCAACTTAAAAAATTGGCAGTATGTTGGATGGCATATCCAATATCATGGATATCTTTCCATATAAAAATCTATACATTCATATCATCATTCAAAATTATGCAATTTATTATAGTACTTGAATTACACCATAATGTAACCAATCCCTTGTGTCACTGGACATTTAGATTGCTTTCACTTTTTAAAAATTGAAATATTTCAAGCATAGATTAGAGTATAAGAATAACAGAGCATCCTGTATATCTGCTACCTAGAGGTTAGTATTTTTGAAAGAAGAAATAAAATATTACAGATACTACTGAAACATCCTTTTTATCCTACCATATTCTGTTCCCTTACCTCGCTCCTTATAGATGATCATTATCCTGAAACTTATGTGTATCTTTCCCATTTATGTTACAAAACATACATATATATATATTTTTTTCTGCCATATATACATCTATAAACGTTGTGCTTCCATTTAAATTTTCTTTGCTCTGGTTTTAAAACTTGCTTTTTCATCTAACACTGTATTTGAATTTTTTGTTATTACATATTCCTAATTCATTTTAACTGTTGCATACTACATTTTATGGATATGCCACAATTTATTTTTTCATTCATTTGCTGGTAGATGCCAGTTTTTTACTTTCTTTTTTAGTGAACATCTTTTAAATATGTCTGCTTGTATACATTATATCTAGATGCCAATTCACACTTATCAAATTAGTAAAAATATGAGTCTAACAATATCCACAACTGACAAGGATATGAAACCAGGTATTTTTATATACTGCTGGTATAAAAGAATGTCCAGCCACTTTGATGAATTCAGTAATATCTCCCTTCTTCTGTAAGTGATAAGTAATAAAATAATTCATTATATTTTACATTTGATATATTCCCTGTTTCATGAAACAAGTGAATGAATAATCATCACCTTTGAAATTAACAGAATAACTAATGGCAATAACAGTACCCTTATTAAGACATTATAATTGTTCTCCCTACTTTTGTTTACCTGCACTATCCCTTCTTGCCAGTTGCCATTCTCTTTGAATTCTGAGTACTGAAATAATTCCTCTAGTTAGGATCTGACCATTTCCATCATTATGATCCCTTTAATCAGATTGATAAGCAAATTGTATCAACTTTAATTAACCAGGTTGTGTTCAACTATAAACTGAATTATAATGACAAATTGCAAATGGCAAGTGCTGTAGTAAGTGATGAATGAGTGAGGGTCTTTGTTGTGGTTGTGTTTGTTATGTTTTGGAAAACAGCATGTTTTTTGTCTCATTACCAAAGAATTCCTCTTAGTCTTGATTCCTTTTTTTTTTTTTTTTTTTTTTTTTTTTAAGATGGAGCCTCGCTTTGTCACCCAGGCTGGAGTGCAGTGGTGCAATCTTAACTCACTGCAACCTATGCCTCCTGGGTTCAGGCAATTGTTGTGCCTCAGCTTCCTGCGTAGCTGGGATTACAGGCATGTGCCACCACACCTGGCTAATTTTTGTATTTTTAGTAGAGACAGGGTTTCACCATATTGGCTAGGATGGTCTCGAACTCCTGACCTCAGGTGATCTGCCTGCCTTGGCCTCCCAAAGTACTGGGATTACAGGTGTGAGCCACCGCACCCGGCCTACGTTTGTTTATAATACTAATGGAGAATTTTTCTGATGCCTGTTTGGTTTTCATGGATTTACTTTTTCTATTTGTTTCTGAACTCTTGCTGTCAACGATTTTGTTAAGAATTCTGTAGTTATTACATTTAACCTCTTTATGTTTTTACAGGATTTGTCAAATACTATAGAATGTGAATTATGCATAAATCTTCTTTACTGGGTTGTACTGATTATGTGACAATTGTAGAGGACATGCATTGCTAGTGTAAGCATAATCCACTTAAAATTCTTGTTTTTAGAGAAACTATTTTGTTGCATGTAGCTAGAATGACAATGTTTGATTGGATTTTTTTTTTTTTTTTTTTTTTTTTAAGAATGATGATGTGATTGTAGTATTAGTGTGAATTTAACTACCATTGTTTGGATATTTGATCCTTATGTCGAAATCTGATCCCTAGTGTTGGAGGTAAGGCCCAATGGGAGGATGTTTGGGTCAGGGAAGTGGATCCCTCATGAATGGCTTGGTGACTTCTGCCACAGTGAATGAATTCTTACTCTTAGTTCCTGTGCGAGCTAGTTGTTCAAGAGTCTGGCACTTCTCTTCTCCCCTCTCATCATGTGATCTCTTCTCACACAGGCTCCCCTTCACCTTCCACCTTGCATGAGTGGAAGCAGGCCATCAGAAACAGGTGCTGGTGCCATGCCTTTTGTGTGTGTGCGTGTGTGTGTGTTTTCTTGTATAGCCTGCAGAACTATGAGCCAAATAAACCTCTTTACAAATTACCCAGCCTCAGGTATTCCTTTATAGCAATGCAAACACACAAAGACAGTAACATATCAATTAAAAGGCATTGTCCTCCAGAGTGCACATTCATTTTGTTTTCTGAAATGTCAAGGTATTATATCCATTGAGTGAACACACAGCATCTGTGTGTACCAAATGAGAGGCACACACCAGATGATCTTTTCTTCGTAGAGCTGGAATATCATAAAATCAAAATCCTAATAAATCGGTACTGTGTTAGTAAAATAAAACTGAAGGTTACAGTCATTAAATGTTTGCAGTTATGCTATTGTTATTAAGAACTAAATTTGATAAAGACAAAAAGAATGTCAGTTGCATCTTTTATGATTTCCCTTTGCTTAAATCTCTCCATATCAATTCAAATAAAAAAGAAATTATTGATCTTGTTTCCTAGCTTTATTCTGGACACTGATTTGTTGCCATCCTCCCTCCTTTTTTCTTTTAACGGCAAGGTCACTAGCAAACTCTTTATGTCTGCAGATTAATTTGAAGTAGTAAACTTTGGAAGAAGATATTTATTAATTTATATGTAAATGAAATTTTATTTGCAATCAGGTTATTCTGATGATATAAAGAAAGGTATAGTGGATGTTTAATAAGATATATTGTATTTAGATGGAACAACCCAAATTCCAAAACCAAGAGAAGAAAAACTAGGCATTTGGAGTATATTTCTCCTTAACCTATGTGATCTAAGAAATAAAAAAAATAAATAAAAACAAGCATCTCCATAAGATAAAAGTGTCTTTTCTGGCTGTCTGCAGAAGTGGTACTTATCAATGGTGACAGTAGACTAGAGCCTGTACAAAGGAGCTAACCCTTTCAACACATTCATGAAACTTATTTCTAGATATTTATATATATATATATAAAACAGACATTATGTTTGTTGTAATAATCATCAACATTAGTAGTAAAAGCAGGAACATTTAAGATATAACCTCAAAAGCTGTCTTATTCATTGATCAGCCCTATACCCTCCTGTTTGGTTTTTTTGAGAGAGAGGATCTCACTCTGTTTCCCAAGATGAAGTGCAATGGTGTGATCTCGGCTCACTGCAGCCTTCCACTCCTGGGCTGAAGCAGTCCTCCCACTTTAGCCTCCCGAGTAGTTGGGACTACAGGCATGCACCACCACAGCCAGCTAATTTTTATATTTTTTGTAGAGATAGGGTTTCACCGTGTTGTCCAGGTGGTCTCAAGCTAATGAACTCAAGCAATCTGCTTCCAATCTTCCCATTTTTTTGTATACCAAAAAATTGGAATAGATGATCTTTCTTTCTGTCTACTAATTTTGGGTTTCATTTGGTGTTGTTTTTCTAGTTCCTTGAGGTTCATTGTTAGGTGGTTTGTTTGAAATCTTTATGCTTTTTTGATATAAGCATTTGTTACAGGAAAGGGGTCCCGATCTAGACCCCAAGAGAGGGTTCTTGGTTCTCGTGCAAGAAAGAATTCAGTGTGAGTCCATAGAGTAAAGTGAAAGCAAGTTTATTAGGAAAGTGATGGAATAAAAGAATGGCTACTCCATAGACAGAGCAGCCCGGAGGGTTCCTGGTTGGCCATTTATATGATTATTTCTTGATACTATGCTAAACAAGGGGTGGGATTGTTTCTGTCTTCCCTTTTTAGACCATATAGGGTAATTTCCTGATGTTGTCATGACATCTGTAAGCTGTCATGGCACTAGTGGTGTTACAGGAAAGGGATCCTGATCCAGACCCCAAGAGAGGGTCCTTGGATCTCATACAAGAAAGAATTCAGGATGAGTCTGCAGTGCAAAGTGAAAGCAAGTTGATTAAGAAAGTAAAGGAATAAAAGAATGACTACTCCATAGACAGAACAGCTTGGAGGGCTGCTGGTTGCCCATTTTTATGATTATTTCTTGGTGATATGCTAAACAAGGGGTGGATTATTTATGCCTCCCCTTTTTAGACCATATAGGTAACTTCTTGAAGTTGCCATGGCGTTTGTAAAGTGTCATGGCACTGGTGGGAGCGTAGCAGTGAGGAAGACCAGAGGTCACTCTCGTCACCATCTTGGTTTTGGTGGATTTTAGCTGACTTCTTTACTGTAACCTATTTTATGAGCAAGGTCTTTATGACCTGTGTCTTCTTCTGACCTCTTATCTCATTCTGTGACTTAGAATGCTTTAACCATCTGGGAGTGCAGCTTAGTAGGTCTCAGTCTCATTTTTTGCCCAGCTCCTATTCAAGATGGAGTTGCTCTGGTTCAGACACCTCTGACACGTTTATTACTATAAACTTCCCTCTTAGTACTGCTTTTGCTGTATCCATATATTTTGGTATGTGGTAGTTTCATTTTCATTTGTTTCAGGAAATTTTAAATTTCTTTTCTTAATTTCTTTATTCACCCATTGGTTATTCAGGAACATTTTGTTTAGTTGCCATACATTTGCGAAGTTTCCAAGGTTCTTCTTGTTATTGTAGTCTATTGTGGCCAGAAAAGATAGTGGTATGATTGCTACTTTTTGAATTTTTCAGACTTGTTCTGTGGCCTAAGATAAGGTATATTCTGAAAATGTTCCATGTGCTGATAAGAATAATGTCTTTTCTGTAACCGTTGGGTGAGATGTTCTGTTAATGTCAGGACCTTTAGGTTATTGATTCTTCGTTGATTTTCTGTCTGGTGATCTGTACATTTCCGAAAGTGGTGTGCTAAAGTTTCCCTACTATTATTGTATTGTAGTCTCTCTCTCCCTTTGGATCTGTTTATGTTTGCTGCATATGCTTGGCTGCCTCATATTGGTTGCATAAATAGTTATAATTGTTATATCATCTTGCAGAATTGACCCTTGTATCATATATATTGATCTTCCTTGTCTCTTTTTATACTGTTTGACGATTTGTAGTCTGTTTTATTTGATATAAGTGTAACTACTACTGGAATTTCATTTTTCACCCCTCACTTTTGGACTATGTATATGTTTATAGGTGAAGTGGTTTTTTTGTAAGCAGCGTAGTATTGGGTCTTGTTTCTTTGTCCATCCAGCCATTTTGTGCCTTTTAATTGGAGAATGGATTCCGTTTACATTTGGTGTTATTGATGAGTTAAGACTTTTACTTCCGTTTTGTTGATTGTTTTTTGTATTGTAATTTTTCTCTTCCTTTCTTACTGTCTTCCTTTGTGGTTAAGTGATTTTCTCTGATAGTGCTTTTTAATTAATTGCTTTTTATTTTTAGTGAATCTGTTACAGGTTTTTGCATTGTCAGTACTATAAGGCTTACAAAGCCATCTTATAACAAGTTATTTAAAGGGTGACATTTTAAGTCACATAGAAAAGAATAGAAACAAATGAGAATGAAAAAAAAAATTCTACACTTTAACTCTATCCCTCACATTTTGGCTTTTAGTTGTCTCAGTTCACATATTTTTATATTACCTATCTCTTACTATGTTGCTGTAGCTATAATTTTTTTGTTTGTTTTCTTTCTTTTAAATAATTGTTTTAAATAGATTTGTCTTCTGGACATAACTGGAGTTATGAGTGGATTGCACACCACAATTATGGTATGAGTATTCTGGGTTTGTCTATGTACTTAATTTTACCAGTGGGTTTTAGACCTTCAACTATTTTTTTTTTCTAATTATTTTAGCACGTTAGTCTTTTTTCTTTCAGACTGAATAATTTTCCTTAGCATTTCTTGTAAGACAGGCCTGGTGGTGGTAAACTCTCTCAGCTTTTGTTTATCTGGGAAAAACTTTGTTTCTTATATTTGAAGGATAACTTTGCTGGATTTGGTTATTCTTGGATGATAGGTTTCCTTTCTTCCTCCCTTCCTTCCTCCCTCCCTCCCTCCCTGCACTTTTTGATTTTTGCTCCTCTTCATTATGATCCTCTCTGCTCCTCTCCTCCCCTCCCCTTTTTCCCCTCCCTTCTCCTTCCCTCTCCTTTCCCTTTCTGTCCTTTCCTTTCTTTCTCTGTCTCTCTCTTTCTCTAGTTATTCCACTTCCTCCTGGCTTGTATTGTTTTTCAATGAAAAGTCTGTTGCCACATGAATTGGAACTCCTTTGTATGTTATTTCCTTCTTTTTTCTTGCTGCATTTAGGATCCTCTCTTTGTCCTTGACCTTTGAGAGTTTGATTAGTGTATGTCTTGGGGTAGTCTTATTTGGGTCAAATCTGTTTGTTCTCTCACCTTCCTGTTGCTGGTTATTTATATCTTTCTCAAGTTTTGTAAAGTTTTTTATTTTTTATTTTTGAATAAGCTTTCTATACCTTGCTTTTGCTCAGCTCCGTCTTGAACACCTATAATTCTTAGAGTTGGTCTTTTGAGGTAATTTTCTTTATCTTGTAGGAGATCTTTATTGCTTTTCACTCTTTTCTTTTTTCTCTTCTGTGTATTTAAAATTAGGCTGTCTTTGACTTTGCTGATTCTTCTCCTTGATCCATTCTGATGTTGAGTGCCTCTAATGAATTTTTCAGGTCAGCAGATATATTTCTTAGTTCCAAAATTTGTTTGGTTTAAACAGAATTATTTCAATTTTTTGGTTAAAATTTTCTGATAAATTTCTGAATTTCTTTTCTGTGTTATCTTGGAGATCACTGAGTTTCCTTAAAACTGCTATTTTGAATTCTTGCTTAAAAAGTTCACATATTGTCATCTTGTTAGGGTTGCTTATTGGTTTCTTGCTTTGTCCATTTGGGCATCATGGTTCCCTGCTTGCTGTTGTTTCTTGTGGATGTATATCTGTGTCTTTGCATTGAAAGATTAGTTATTTATTCTGTTCTTCTCTGTCTGGCTTGTTTTGGTTTCTATTGGATGTGTTTGGTTAGAGGTTATTTACTGCTTGGTTACTGCCTCCTTTTTGGCTTTAGGTGGTGCCTTAAGCTTAGGTTCACCTTGGCTCTAGTAAATTATCAAAGTGTTGCCCTTCCCAAAGGGGCAGGTCCCAATGGGGATATCTCGGCAGTGTGGGGAGGCTGGCTTTGGAGGTTTATGCCCAGTGGACTTGTGGGACAAACCTACTGTATGGTGCTACTGAATAGCTACTGTGATTTGGCATCTCCTTTGGTAGAGTTACAAAGGAGGGCTCTCCTTTATAGGGCTAGGGATTGTAGTCCTGCTTCCCCTCTTAGTCTCTATCTACCTCATGGATATTTCTCCCTTTAGGTACTTGTGATGCTTTCTGTGGGTTAAGGAAGGGACACATCTCCTCCTAGGGAACCCAAGATAGTGGGCAATTTGGTTCCACCTTGGTCTTACTTTTACAGTAAGTTGAAACAGTGAGTTGAGGGGAAATTTTCCTTGCAGTTGGTGCTGGGCAAAATGGGGGGAGGGGCATTGTGGATGTGCAAGTCTAATTCTCTGTCTGCTGGGAGATTTTTTTACTTCTCTGTGGCCCTGGGAATGATCTCTCCTTATATTTGAGTTCTGGCTTATTTCTGGCCATAATCTCATTGCTGTATATTTGTTTTCCTTTTTCTGTGTAGGGGAGTCAAACCAGCTTGCTTCTGCATCACCATTTTGGAACTGGAAGCCAACCTATATGGCTTGTGTTTAATTGCTATAATAACTGTGTTGAAAAAGATTTCCTACACTATGTTATTTGGCATTGAAGCAAAAAGTGTTTGCAGAAAGGCAATCAGAGCAGGGTGCACATTTAACAAGAATAAAGCAAATATTCATCATTGGAAGGATGACCACAGTTGTACTTCCTTGCAAAAAAGGTGCTTTATGGGATTAAGAAGAGGAGCTATTACATGAGCAAATGAAAGAGTGATACATTTTATACCCAAGTTATGTACAAACACTTTCCATATCACAAGCTGAGCGATATAATTTCACGGAGGAGAAATTGCCAAATCCTGTGGAATAGATGATTAGTGTGACCAGTTCAGGGACCATACAGAACTGTTGTTAAGGCATTGTCTCATAGTTTTAATTGCCTCCTTCCTTTATAAATGAAATCAATTAATTTGATCATCTTTTTATGTGTTTATTCACTTTTTACATATGTTAAGATAGTCATTTGATTTTTCTGTTTTAATCTGTTACCAGATTTTTTTTTTTTTTTTTTTTTTTTTCCGAGATGGGGTTTCGCTCTATCGCCCAGGCTGGAGTGCAGTGGCACAATCTTGACTCACTGCAGCCTCCATCTCCTGGATTCAAGCCATTCTCCTGCCTCAGCCTCCCAAGTAGCTGGGACTACAGGCATGTGCCACCATGCTCGGCTAATTTTTGTATTTTTAGTAGAGACGGGGTTTTGCCATGTTGGCCAGGCTGGTCTTGAACTCCTGACTTCAAGTGATCCATCTGCCTCAGCCTCCCAAAGTGCCGGGATTGCAAGTGTGAGTCACGGCGACCGGCCTGTTACTACATTTTCTTATGTCAAACCATCCTGCATTCCTGAAAGCAACTTGCTGTTTACTTTTTAAATTCATGGTTATCTTGTGAACGTCTTTTCAGTTGAGTGTGTACAGGTCTTCCTCATTTTTTTAAATGGCTGCATTATTTACCTATTGTATAAATATACTATAATTGTTTAAATAGCTGTCTTTTGGATATATGTGATTTCCAGTTTTTGCTATTAAAAATAATGTACGAGGCTGGGCGCGGTGGCTCACACCTGTAATCCCAGCACTTTGGGAGGCTGAGGGTGGAGCACGAGGTCAGGAGATTGAGACCATCCTGGCTAACACAGTGAAACCCTGTCTCTACGAAAAATACAAAAAAATTAGAAGGGGGTGGTGGCGAGCGCCTGTAGTCCCAGCTACTTTGGAGACTGAGGCAGGAGAATGGCGTGAACCCGGGAGGCGGAGCTTGCAGTGAGCCGAGATCGCGCCACTGCACTCCAGCCTGGGCGACAGAGCGAAGACTCCATCTCACATAATAATAATAATAATAATAATAATAATAATAATGTACCAATAACTGTCTTTCCACATACACCTTACATACTCAGGCTAGCATTTCTGCAGAATAAATTTCTATAAATGTATTTATTATGTGCATTTCATTGTCTGCTAACATGAAAGAAAGTTAATTTTTAAGACATCTTTGCTTGGTTTGAAAATGTCAAATATTGTTAGAAAATATACCAGTGGTTGTCTTTGGGGTGATTGGCTTATGCATGCGTTTGCTTATTATTATTATTTTTTAACTTCAATACAAAAGATAGAACTTATTTTAGAAAACTAAATGCTTTATGAAAGCAAATGCTGCTTTAGAAGTTCTGTGATTGTGAGCAATTGTAGATGCCCAATAATACATCTAGCATAATGCAAAACATGACAAATTGAAAAGATATTTGTAGAAGTAGGTTGATTGATTTATTGACTGAAACAGATAGATAATTTTTACCAATTCTTTTTCAGGGTTTTTTGATTAACTCAAAACCAGAGAATGCCTGTGAACCCATAGTGCCTCCACCAGTAAAAGACAATTCATCTGGCGCTTTCATCGTGCTAATTAGAAGACTTGATTGTAATTTCGATATAAAGGTATGGTTTTCTTTTTTCATTTTTTGTTTCCTATTTGTTTAGTTAGCTAATTTAAATCCTCCCTTATTTCAGAAAACATTTAAAATTTAAAATCCAGTAAGATTGAAAATAAACTGGATGCATAGAATAGAAATAACTTTTACTGGTTCTAAGAATTTTCAGGCATTTGTTGGACATCTTGAACTGTGGTTTAACAGTGGAATCTTACTTGATCTCATGTAGGAATGAAAACTTAACTTCAGCCTTTAGTTTTATGCCTTTACCCTTCCAGTATTAATCTCAAACCTACATCTATACCTGTATCTACATTGTCATTGAGGTTTGTCTTTTGTAATAAGTTAAATCTGCCCCTGTATAAAGTTTTTTCTCTCTGACATGTGTTAAGCTAGCATTTCAGATAGTAAAATGAGGTTTACCCACCTCCCTCACCATGTATCACCAGTGCTGCTCTAGGTGTATGGTTTTTTAAAGTCTGTTTTGGGATTGGCATTGGCTAAGGAGCCACATTGAGGCCTATGTAAAATAAACCTTGATGTAACTGTTACTGGACTTCCTCAGAGCTGAGTGTCATATAGTGTCTTGCATGTATCTCCCAGAATAGGACATGGGCTATTATTTCATGTTGCTTGGTCTTAGATAATTTGTTCAGCAAGAAAAACCGCCCTGTCACGCTGTGCATGAATTTTCTCTGCAATTTTGATTGCATGGAAGAAATGATACCTCCGTAATAAACTTATGAGAAGAATAAAATAATAAATATAAAGGAATTTGAAAATGTATAGCACTGTGTAAATGATAGGTATCATTACTACTTTATGTTAGTTCCAAATATAGACTCTCACTTGCCTTTAAATGGGAATAGATTAGAGTTTGAAGTCAAAGTAGTAGATTTCCTGCTCCTCAGAGTTGTTTATGATAGTTTACATTTAACTGTTTTATCCAGAACTAAACTATAATAATTAGAGATTGCTTCAGTTAAAATTAAATGTTATTGTAATGTTTCATTAATTTCTTGCTGTTAAGAAATTAAAAGTAAACTAATTCTATTGATCCCAAGGTCTACTGCACTATTATGCTTTGTAATTTGTGGACTCAGTACAGTCTGATAGATAGAAACTAGAATACTTTTTTGTTGTTGTTATAACTTTCCTTTACAGGCAGGGATGGGAGATAGTACACTTTGAAAATTAGGGAAATACTGTTACTGAATATCTGTTTTTGAAGATGAAACCACAACTCGGGAATGAATACAGTAGACTTGTTAGCCTTCTTGTCCCTTTAGTGGATCCTCATCATGAGTCTGAGTACTTCCAAAGGAGCTTAATGATTTAGTCATTAGTCCAGCTCATCTCTTTTCACTGCTTGCCTTGAATTTTATGTTGCAGCCATACCGCCTGCCTGAATTCTCTCAACTGGCTGTGCCTTTACATGTACTATTTTCTCTGTCCAAGATCTCTGCTCCAATGATCTTTATCACCCATTTATCTGTCTCATCACTTATGTGCTAGCTGAGGATGTTACCTCCTCAGGAAGCCTTACTTTTCTTTCTACTTCCTCTGTTGCAGTGCAGACCATTCCAGCTCAATGTGCCACCCTTCCACTTTGCAAATACTTCCTTCATTGCGTTTTATCACATTGTTATTGCTTTTTATTGAATATATATATATATCTCATTTGTGAATTGATGGTGTTTAGCGTTCATGTTTTAACCATATTTATATATCCAATTTGTATTATAGTACATGGTAAGCAATCAATAAAGACTTATTAAATCAAACTGTAATAGCCTTTTGCCTATGTGTCTAATATATTCTTGAAAAATGTGTACATATGAAAAACATGGAAAAAGGTTTCCGTTGAGCCATTCTAATGTTAGAAAGGGAAATGTTAAAAAAATTCTCATTGTACTTTACCATGTAGGCACAGTTTTAATGAATAAGGCTCTAGTCTGTTGTACATGTTCTTTCACTTGGTTATTTTTTCTTCCACAAATATACAGTGGAGTATATTCTGGCCATTTAAGGCTGAAGATTCCTTACTTATGTCATTCCTAATGATTTCTGTTTTTGTCAGAGTTGTATAAATTTCTGGAACATCAGTTTACAGGGAGACACAATGATTATAATCAAGGTCTGGAAACAGAGTGTATACACTTCAATCTCATCTTTATCATTTATTAGCAGTATGACCTTGGACAAGTTATTTTACCTCTGTGTGCCTCAATTTTCTTATCTATAAAATAAGAATTATAATGTTCCCTATATCATAGGATTGTTGGGAGGATAACATGAACTAATCAATGTTAAATGCCTCCCCAACAGCACCTTGCATACAGGAAGGAGGCAGTGGGTCTTAGCTGTTGATGTTTTTTGCTTTTAACCATTAGAATTAAATAGAATAAAGGTAAAGATGGCAAAATTGCTGACTTTTTGGAAATCAAATTGTCTAATAAGTCACATGTGATATAGCAACTCAGTGTCAGCTGTTGTATAAAATTTCTAATTTGGCTTATAAAGACAGTTTAATCATACCATTGTGGAAAGTATGTTTCATAAATTTGTAGTAGTAAGAATTATGCATCACCTATCAAGGTAGTGTGACTGGGTAAGGATAAAGTCATTATGGTTACTGGAAAAACAACTGGAATCGCACCCTAAAGAAAATTTCCTTTCTAGGGTGGTTACTGATGGATAAGCTGTTAGCCTTATTAACTGTACTTTTCATATCAGAAATCTCTGACTGCATTTAATGAGCTTCCAAAATGGTTATATACAGTTTTATATTAAGTGTGTTGTGGAATTTGGTCATCAATGTTAATATGTATAATACTTCTTTTCAGAATTGCTGATAAATATCTCCTGTAGATAATCAATAATGGTTCATTCGTGTATATCCACAATTCTCTATGATGCATTGGCTTAAAATAGTTAGAAAAGGATATATTTCCTTATTTATTACATAGCTTACTAGGACTGAGTACTGAGGAAAACTTAATTCAGCTTCATACATAATACTACAATTGATGGTAGTGCAGGGTTATATTTTGGCATGCCTCTTACCCAAAGTGACATACAAATTATCTCAGACAAAGGAGAATTGGCTCTATCTTTTAAAGTTTTCCTTGGAGAAAGGAACTCTTTGTTTTAGACCACAAAGAGAAAAGAAACGAGGAATAAAAATTTATCGAGATATTTCAGATGATTAATGTTGGTGGGTATTTCAGGATTTTTACAGTTCTTTTAGTTTTTTTTAAAAAAAGATTAAATAAACGTACACTTTTCTTCTTCTTTAAAAGGAAATGAATAAGTGGAATATATGTTATAGTTTTTAAAATGGCATATTTTCTTCATATAAACCATCCCAAGTGATTTGTGACTCAAAGATAGCCACAGAGGCAGCGGAAATGCAATTAACAATTCCTGGAGGAAAGGGAATTGCTTTCCAGATAAAGAGAGCCATTGTTTTAATTTTTTATCTTCTGTTGAGAGAAACACATATGAACCTTTTAATCTGTCTTACCTTGAGGAGGTGCAGCAAAACCCATGCTCAGAATGAATGTTTGAATATGTAGAATATCAAAAAAGCCAGTAAGAAGAACTATTGATTACATGTCAGGTACTTATTCTAAAAGTAATCACTTATACTGACAAAAACTGTATCCTCTGAAAAATACAGCTCTTTAGAGGAAAAGCAAAACAGTGCTGTTTTGTCTTTGTATGATGCTGTTCTTTACTGTGACAAAACATAATTGTTTGGAAATGTTAGTTTTTGGTGAGCATTTGAGATTCAAAAACATTGTTGGCACTTTGGCAAATAAATTAAGGCTATATTAAATCTTTTAAATAGAAAGTTGACTTTGAAGCATTCTGAGGGAGACGTTTCTCAGAAGGCTTGAATTGGCATCCCAGTGAGAAATACGACTTTAAAAAAAATCTGTAAAAATACCTAGTAATTGAAAGGCCATTAAAATAATCATTTAACATTGAACTTTCAGAGCTATACAATTTTCTGTATCTATAACTGAATAAAGATAAGTTATAAAAAAAAAATCTGCCCATTGTCATTTCAGTACCAGATGCTTTCATTACTTGGATATAATGGCAAGTCACCAATTTCTTTGAGTAGCGAATTTACTGTATTTTAGCTGGACTTTAGGGAACACTGGTAAACAGAAATGGTGCAACATATGCACTTTATTCAGCCGTGTGTGCTGAATCTTATTCTATCTGTGTGAATGAGTATTTTTGAAAAATGTAGCTGCAAAGCCATCTAGGCCAGTTATCAAGGCCGAAAGGACTTAGATATTATTCTCCCTTCCCACACCCCATTTTTTTTTTGGCATGAATGGAGGTACATTTGGATTGTAGATGATAAGGAATATGTTGGGTCTCTTCAGAGCTATTTTCTGCTGTAATGTGGCTTTTATAAAACTTAACTGGGATACAAATACAAAACTTAACTGGGATACTTTACCTGACTTCTGCCTCTCTCTCAAGTTTCATCTCTACTTTGCCACTCCTCCCACCTCATAAGAATTTACAAGTCCCCATATGTGCTGAGCAGTGTCTCCCACTCTGTCTTAGTTTCTGTCATGTCCTCCATCTGGCATGTCCTCCTTCTACTTGTCTGTCTGGCCAATCTGACTTTATTTTAGATCTAAGATAAACTGTGTCCTGTCTGAAACCTTTCCTGATTTTCTTCAAGGTAGAACTCATCCTATCTTTTTTTTTTTTTCCCCCCGAGATGGAGTTTTGCTCTTATTGCCCAGGCTGGAATACAGTAGCACGGTCTTGGCTTACTGCAACCTCTGCCTCCCAGTTTCAAGCAATTCTCCTGCCTCAGCCTCCTGAGTAGCTGGGATTACAGGTGCGTGCCACCATGCCCAGCTAATTTTTTGTGTTTTTGATAGAGATGGGATTTCATCATATTGGCCAGGCTAGTCTTGAACCCCTGGCCTCAGGTGATCCACCCGCCTCTTCCTCTCAAAGTGCAGGGATTACAGGAGTGAGCTACTGCACCTGGCCCGTATCTTTTATATACTGTTTAATCCCACATCAGTCTCTGTTTCTCTCTGTGAGAGAAAAAAATCATGTTTTAGATTCTGTAGTGCTAGTGCCTAATGCATTATATGACATTGGTAGATGAATAATAAATATTTGCAAAGTGATTTACTTTAAAAACTTTAAGGGCTTATAATAAAATGTGAATAGATTAGAGCCTAAACAATATCACCGGAGCTTTCCATTTGCTTCATGTTCATTTCACTTAATGCTTTTGGAATTATTTCTAAGTCTAGATATTTGTTTATCTCACAGATATTTTTCTTTAGTTCTCAATGTTTATAGAATTTTTTATTACCATAAACATTTTTGGGATTATTTGATCATATTGTAATAACTTTTTTTCTTTTTTTTTTGTTTTTTTGGTGATTTTTTGTTATCTCAGAAAGTGGCCTTCTAGTTTTCCTTCCTAGATTTACCTTTCATTATCCCCTTTCAGGCCTTCAGGCAAACACATTACTTGTCGTCCCCAGAACATACTCTGCACATACTCTGCGCTACTGTTTCAGTAGTAGTAAGCAAGTAGATACGACCTTAAGTAGAAATTAAACTGCAAATTACCTGAAAGTCATTTAATATCATTTAATTTTTCATAATTTATATATTTCTATAAAGTGGTTTATAACATTTGTTATTAATCTACTTCAGAATCATGTTTAAAAGATTCCGCTAAAGGAGCATATTCAAGGATACTTGATGGATGGAAACAGTTCTATCCATATATGGTTCAATCAAACAGCTTTGTGCTACTAATTCATTCATTCATTTGTTCGTTCATTCATTTCTTCCACCCTTTAATTGTTAAATATACTTGCATTTTCATGATTAGGTTTCTTTGTACATAAATTTATTCAGTATTAAAACAACAAAGCAAAATTCCCTTCTTTTTTTTTTTTTTTTTGAGACGGAGTCTCGCTGTGTCTCCCAGGCTGGAGTGCAGTGGCCTGATCTCGGCTCACTGCAAGCTCCGCCTCCCGGGTTCACGCCATTCTCCGGCCTCAGCCTCCCAAGTAGCTGAGACTACAGGCGCCCGCCACCACGCCCGGCTAGTTTTTTGTATTTTTAGTAGAGACGGGGTTTCACCATGTTAGCCAGGATAGTCTCGATCTCCTGACCTCGTGATCCACCTGCCTCGGCCTCCCAAAGTGCTGGGATTACAGGCTTGAGCCACCGCGCCCGGCCCCCTTCTTTTACCAGGAAGTTAATCTTTCATGAATGAAAAAAGCTGAAAAATGTTAATTTACATGTGCTTTATTCTAATCTAATGAAGCAATGTAATGCCAGTAACTTTATTTATATATCTTTTCCCCAAACATTCTTTTGCTTCAGAAGTTTTACATGGGTATCCTTTAATCACAGATATCAGAATGCTAGACCATATACTTTTCAAGAGACTTATTGCTTTATTTTGGACTCAAGCAATGAAATGTATTAAAATCAAGAGATTCAGATTACTCAGATATACTATCAGTGAACAATGTCTAGGTAAGGGATCTAAAGAAAGAGAGAAAGATAGTTTTATATCACTGAACTATAATATTAATGAGAATTAAAATGTCATAAGAGCCTGATATTCTCTTCTGAGGAGTAGCTCTTCCCAACGTGGCCTGCAGTAGTCCTAAAATAATATGCAGAAAAGAACAATGTTGAAATGGAGAATGTAATATTGGCAGGATTGCTTGCTACAATTCTGGATCTTATTTTAATAATTGATTATTCAATACTGCAAGGTTCCCAGGAATTTTTATCCAATAGATAAAATTAACGATTTATATTCACATCTGAATCCTCAGATCTATTGCTGCATTCTCATCTGCATTGCTTTGATCACTTGAGAAAGAGATTCTACTTCTTAATTTCTTCTTATTTCTTTGGACTCAAAAAGATGGTCATAGCTAGGTTTTGAGAATTATCTCTATTCTCTGTGTCTCTCATTAATTTATTTCATTTTCTTCCCGTATAGAATAAGTACTTTTTCTCCTCTACCAGACATCTGGGTGGGGAGAAAGGGTATTTTGTGTCCAGGCTGATGATTAATTTATTGTTGCTTTGTGTTGGCTATGCTGAAGGAAGAGAAAATCAGTTCTCGGAGAACTTTTCCATTTTGCACTTGGAAAGATTTAGAAGCAGAGTTAAGAGTGTGTTTTCTTTAGGGAATCCTTAGAAGGTAGACAGTAAAGTGAAGATCTGGTTGTGTTACATTGCTAGAACTGCAAAAACCCAATTTATAACTAGTTAGAAGAGGCCATGCTCCAAAACCATTCAGTATCTGTGTTATGCTGTTTTCTTTTTCATTTTTGACTTCTCACCTTTTTGTGTTTTGAAACATAGCATACACAGTAAAAGTATCCATAATGTGTATATGTGCAATTTAAATAATAGTAAAATGAATTTCTGTGTACTCAATACTTAGTTTAAGAGAGACCTGTTGCTTTCTAATATATCACTTTAATCAGACTTCATTAAAGACCTTGTTATCAGGTAATTTTTTTTTTTTTGAGACAGGGTCTTATACTGTTGCGTGGGCTGGAGTGCAGTGGCATGAACACGGCTCACTGCAGCCTTGACCTCCTGGGCTCAGGCAATCCTCCCACCTCAGCCTCCCAAGTAGCTAGGACTATAGGCAGCCTCCACCATGCCTGGCTAATTTGTTTTGTTTTGTTGAGAGGGGATCTTGCCATGTTGCTCAGAATGGTCCGAAGCTCCTGGGCTTAAGTGATCCTTTCACCTTGGCCTTCCAAAGTGCTGAGATTACAGATGTGAACCATTGCGTCTGGCCTGGTAATTCTTTATCTTCAAGATTTTATTCCATCTACAGATTATGTTAAACGAGCTGATTTTCATAATGAGAAAGCTCTTTATTTGGGCTATTTTTACCTTGATTTCAAATGTTTTAAATAAAGTGATGTTAAGTATACCATAAAGTGATTGCTCATTAAAGTTACTCCTTTTTTATTTTGTGTTTATAATAGCTTGCAATGGGAAAGGCTCTTTGTAAGGCCAGAACAAATTCTAGCAATACTGTGTATTTTCTAATTCTTTCTTTTTGCTCCATTATACTATTTTCATTACCTCTAGCCTGATCCTAAACTAAAAAACTCATGGGAATGTCTTTTCTAATTTCAGATTCTTGGGAGTAGAGCGTATATTTTCTACAGTTCTGTGTACTGAGATTTTAGTACAGTGCGTACAATACCGGAAGCAATTAACAGGCAGTAATGGAGGAGTATACTCAGAGATCTGTCACTGGGTGGCGCTAGACATCAAAATTCTTACTGTAATTGCTCCATCACAGATACTTTTCAAGTGCAATGGGAGTTCCTGTGTTACTTGTGAAATTCCTAGTAAGCTGATTTTAAGTACAGAGAGTTATTCTCTTGTTGCACAGAAAGTTATTCTAAAGCCTTTATTTTCAGTGGTGGTTGGGCTGAAATGGGGCCTCTGCTGTGTTAGGATGAGAAATCATTAAGATTTGATTAGAATATGAATCCTATCAATATCTAAAAAATATGAACTTAGATCAGATCCTTTATTTTAAATATCTACTTTAATATACATGGGTAACTAGAAAATATTTTATGAATAGCTTTTTTTGACTTAAATTGCAATTCCGACAAATATTTAGGCAGCTTTTAACTAGTATAGTTTATTTTAACTGGTGTAGTTTGTTGCAAAGTAAAGATTTTTTTTAAAGCAGTTTTAACTTATAGCAGACATAACTTACAAGTTTTTTTAAACTTATAGCATAACTGCACATAAAGGTTTTTCAGATTTTCTTAATGTCACTGGGAAAAAAGACAAACGTAATTTAACTTTTAAATTAATTTTAATTATATGTTATTCATTTTATTATCTTTAGTACTAACCATGTTCCAGCTACAGTATTAAACTTCGTAATACTGGAAATAGCCACATTCAAAGACTATAAGCTAATGACTGATTTTGTGATGGGATGTTGCAGAACATGATTGTTGCAACATGGAACAATCATGTTGAAAGGCATCAGTCTTTTTTCTGATTGCCAACAACCTATGGAATACTAAGAACTATCTATATGAGTGGGTTTCAAACTTTTTTGACTGCAATCCACCCACAGTAAGAAGTTTATTTTTACTTGTGCCCTAGTATTATACAGCACACAGTCCGACAATAAAATTTCATGGAGTAGTACTTACGTACACTACCTATACGGTAATAACTTGGTATATGAAATTCCTTTTTATTAAAAACTAAAATTCACTTAGATTCACTAAGACTTTACTGCCTGGTAATGGATCATGACCTACAGTTTGAAAAATGCAGATTTAGGCCAGTCTTTTCTGTGTAGCAGTGAACACTGGCAGGGACACTAAGAAGTATGCTTTTTGCTTAAGTACTTCTTAGTTCAAAAATTATGTTTTATTTGCAATTTTAGCATTAAATAGTGTCTCCCAGTATTTAAAATTGCTTGTCCATATACCATAGATTGACTTTAAAATGATGCCATCAGAAAAATAACATAAGATCTTTTTATTTATTTATTTTTTTTTTGAGATGGAGTCTCGCTCTGTCACCCAGGCTGGTGTGTGGTGGCTTGATCACGGCTCACTGCAACCTCCACCTTCCACGTTCAAATGATTCTCCTGCCCTAGCCTCCTGAGTAGCTGGTATTACAGGCACCCGCCACCACACCTGGCTAATTTTCATATTTTTAGTAGAGATGGGGTTTCACCATGTTGTCCAGGCTAGCCTTGAACTCCTGACCTTAAGTGATCCGTCCACCTCGGCCTTCCAAAGTATTGGGATTACAGGTGCGAGCCACTGCACCCGGCCAACATAAGATCTTTAATAATTTAAGTGCCAAGCATTTTGGCTTCTGTTTTTTGGTATACTGTACTTGAAACAAATAAGTATGACTTTTTGTATAACACAGAAGATTTTACCAGCCCTACCAAAAATGTTTTCTAATGAAATAAATAAATTAAGCTTACCTCTAAGCTTAACATGTACAGTGGTAATACGCCACTTAGCAAAAGGTCAACTCTTTCAGAACATAGCCTCAGAGAAGAGAAGGAAACATGCCTTTGTACCACCGTTCTGAATGTTGCTAAGCTTCAGCATTAAAACCATGTACTTTTCCTGGCAGTTTTTCTCAGAATTCTTATGCACTTAATTTCTTTAAAAGAATAGAATTCTTATCAGGGTTAGTTCTTTTTTTTTCCTCTGCAACAGAGAAGAATATATGGATGGAGGAAGTCCAGAATAACTATTAGCAGAGTACTAGTGGTAAGCACAGAGAGAGGAAGTAACATTTGACACTTAACATTAAGGAGAAAAACTGTAGTCTGTTGAAGCACGTTCATGATGATCCCGAGTAACTGGAAAAGGTCAAGTCACATTTGGTAAAAAGGTGGGGAAAATGCAACATATCAGAAAAATTTTTATCCAAAATGACTAAAGTAAAATTTCCTGTGTGCTTTTATGGATGGTGGGTGGGGTGAGGGACTGGGGAGGAACTAACCAACAGATACAAGGAAATTTTATTTTTTTGACTTACATATTGCTGGATAATCAGTTACCTTAGTTGTAGTTTACTTTAAACAACTATTTATATGAGAGAGATTTTTCTAGGCTTGAGAGATACAGAAACAAAAAAGATTATTCTTAAGGAACATTAAAGCCTGGCACTTAAAATGGTCTAAATGTTATTTTGTCAGATCTCTGTTTTTCAAGGTGAAAACAGGCTTAGTTTTCTAGTAATTAATGTTTATACCAAGAAGCATGAAAACACCTTTTGTTAATTTTTAAAGTAATACTCTGAAATACAAATTTTCACAAATTTTGCTTACTAGTATTGTGCTATGCACTTATCTTTACTAAGTGCAGGATGATTTTGTTTTTATTTTCAATTTGAGAGCGTGAAATTAGTCCATATATATATCTTTTTTTTAATGAGCCATGGTAGTTGAAAATTAATATTTAAAGTTAAGTATGTGAAGCTGGCCTGATTAAAATGTATCAGGTTGTCACAGTACTCGGCTGGATATTTAAAAAATAATGCCCTTAAGACAAAAGCTTGTGGTTCATGTTATAATAAAGATGAAAATACAGGTATACTTCTGAAGTTAATCCATTGTTAGTAACTACCAAGTGTTTTTTCTTAAACAATTTTAAAATAAGCCCCATTCATTGTCTGTACAACAGCAGCATTCTCCTACATGTAGTAACCACACTTAAGAAATTTAATATTGATAAATATTATCTAATAATATAAACTGCATGTTCAAATTTCCTAATTGTGTCCAAAATACCTCTTATAGTTGTTTTCTTTTTAACCATTTCAGGATCCAATCATGAATCCTAAACTAAACACATTCAGCTTGGTTGTCATGTCTCCTTTAATCTACAACAGCTCTTGATTCTTTTTCTCCTACTTTGTGCGTTTCTGTGTTTCAGTTTAATAATTTCTATTCCTTTGTCTTCACATTTACTGATCCTTTATTCTACAATGTCTATAATCTTTTAAGCCCACCTGGTGAACTTTTCATATTGTATCTCTTTTATCTAGAAGTTTCATTTGGATCTTTAAAATGTGGGTGTTTGTGTCTATGTATCATCCATTTCTCTGAGCCTTATGTTTATATTCTCCTTCAAATCCTTGAGCATAATTTATAATTTTATGTCTATTTATATTATATGTAAATGTATTCTTACAATAATAACTTATAATTTATAGCTGTTTAAAAATCCTTGTCTGCTATTAATAATTCCGTATTCATGTAATGTCTGGGTCTGTTTCTGTTGAATGATTTTTCTCATAGTTATGGGTCACATTTTCTTGCTTCTTGGCGTGTCTACTATTTTTTTTTTCGACTTTAATTTTTTAAGTTCTGGAGTACATGTACAGGATGTATAGGTTTGTTACATAGGTAAACGTGTGCCATGGTGGTTTGCTGCACAGATCAACCCATCACTCAAGAATTAAGCCCAGCATCCATTAGCTATTCTTCTTGATGCTCTGTCTCCCCCGACCCTCCCTGAGAGGTACCAGTGTATGTTGTTCTCCACCCTGTGTCCGTGTGTTCTCATTGTTTAGCTCCCACTTGTAAGTGAGAACACGTGGTGTTTGGTTTCCTGTTTCTGCATTCGTTTGCCAAGGATAATGGCATCCAGCTCCATTCATACCCCTGCAAAAGACATGATCTCGTTCTGTTTTATGGCTGCGTAGTATTCCATGGTGTATATGTACCATATTTGCTTTATCTAGTCTATGATTGATGGACATTTGGGTCAATTCTGTGTCTTTGTTGTTGTGAATAGTGCATGTCTAGTAACTTTTGATTAGATGGTGGACATAGTGTTGTATTGTCATATGTCTTGATTTTATTGTCTTTTTTTAAAGACCATTTAATTTTGTTGTGGCTGGCAGTTAAGTTACTTGTAGATGAGCTTGGTTATTTTCAGGCTTGTTTTTAAAGTTTGTTGAGTTGATGAAGAGTTGCCTTTACTGTAGCACTACTATTTTAGCTCTACTAATAAGGTATAACCCTTCTAGGGTGTCCTCTGAATGATCTAGTATTCAAGGAAGTCTCCCCTCTCTGGCTGGTCAAAGCTTGAACTTTTCCTGACCCTGTTTGAATTCTAAAAATTGTTAATCTTAAGTTTTTCAATACTTGTTTTCTTCCCTAGTGAGCTTGTTTATCCAGGCTTGTAGGGTTTCACTGTATGCATGCATACACCATTCTTATATTTAGCCAAAGACCCAAGGGGAATCCATCTACATTTTTTTTAGTTTTTTATTTAAAATTTTTGTGGGTACATAGTGTGTGTATGTATTTATAGGGTACACGAGATCTTTTGATACAGACATGTAATGTATAATAATCACATCATGGAAAATGGAATATCTATGACCTTAAGCATTTATCCTTTGTGTTACATACAATTCAGTTTTTCTTTTTAGTTCTTTTAGAATGTACAATTAAATTATTATAGTAACCCTGTTGCGCTATCAAATACTAGGTCTTATTTATTCTGTGTGTGTATGTGTGTGTGTGTTTTTTTTTTTTTTTGTACTCATTAACCTTATCCCCATCTCCCCCCACTACACTACTCTCTTATCTCCATTAGCTCAATTGTTTTGATTTTTAGATCCCACAAATGAGTGAGAACATGTGATGTTTGTCTTTCTGTGCCTGGCTCATTTCACTTAACATAATGACTTTCAGTTCCATTCATGTTGTTGCAAATGACAGGATCTCATTTTTTCTTATGACTGAATAGTGCTCCATTGTGTATAAGTACCACATTTTCTTTATTCATTCACCTGTTGATGGACACTTAGGTTGCTTCCAAGTCTTGGCTATTGTGAACAGTGCCTCAACAAACATGGGAGCTTGGGTATCTTTTTTATGTACTTATTTTCTTTCTTTTGGGTATATACCCAGCACTGAGGTTGCTGGATCATATGGCAGCTCTATTTTTAGTTTTTTGAGGAATCTCCAAACTGTTCTCCATAGTGATTGTGCTAATTTACATTCCTACCAACAGTGTAGAGGGTTCCCTTTTCTCCACTTATTTTCCAGCATTTCTTGTTGCCTGTTTTTTGGATAAAAGCCATTTTAACTGGGGTGAGATGATATGTCATTGTAGTTTTGATTTGCGTTTCTTTGATGATCAGTGATGTTGAGCACCTTTTCATTTGCCTATTTCCCATTTGTATGTCTTCTTTTGAGAAATGTCTATTCAAATCTTTTGCCTATTAATTGTATTATTAGGTTTTTTCTTATAGCATTGTTTGAACTCCTTATATATTCTAGTTATTAATTCCTTTTCAGATGGGTAGTTTGCAAATATTTTCTCCTAGTCTATAGGTTGTCTCTTTGTTGATTGTTTCCTTTGCTGTGAGGAAGGCTTTTGACTTGATGTGAGCCCATTTGTCCCTTTTGCTTTGGTTGCCTGTGCTTATGGGGTGTTACTCAAGAAATTTTTGCCCAGACAAATGTCCTGGAGATTTTCCCCAATGTTTTCTTGTAGTAGTTTCATAGTTTGAGGTGTTAAATTTAAGTATTTCATCCATTTTGATTTGATATTTGTATATGGCAAGAGATAGGGGTCTAGTTTCATTCTTCTGCGTATGTACCTCCATTTTCTCAGCGCTATTCATTGAAGAGACTGTCTTTTCCCCAGGGTATGTTCTTGACATTATTTTCAAAAATGAGTTCACTGTAGGTGTGTGGATTTGTTTCTGTGTTCTCTATTCTGTTCCATTGTTCTGTGTATCTTTTTATGCTAGCACCATGCTCTTTTGGTTATTATAATTGTGTAGTATAATTTGAAGTCAGGTAATGTGACTCCTTCAGTTTTGTTCTTTTTGCTCAGGATACCTTTGGCTATTCTTGGTCTTTTGTGGTTTCATATAAATTTTACAATTATTTTTCTCTCTTTCTGTGAAGAATGTCATTGGTTTTGATAGAGATTGCGTTGAATCTGTAGATTGCTTTGGGTAGTGTGGGCATTTTAACAATATTGATTCTTCCAATCTATGAACATGGAGTATCTTTCCATTTTTTTGTGCCCTCTTTAATTTCTTTCATCAGTGTTTTATAGTTTTCATTGTAGAGATCTTTCATTTCTTTCGTTAAGCTTATTTCTATTTATTTAATTTTATGTGTGCCTTTTGTAAGTGGGATTACTTTTTAAATTTCCTTTTCAAATTGTTCACTATTGACATATAGAAATGCTACAGATTTTTGTATGTTGATTTCATATCCTGCAACTTTACCAGATTTATCAGT
This sequence comes from Macaca thibetana thibetana, assembly GCF_024542745.1. Lineage (NCBI taxonomy): Eukaryota > Metazoa > Chordata > Mammalia > Primates > Cercopithecidae > Macaca > Macaca thibetana. The sequence continues at coordinate 52,395,409 of NC_065579.1, forward strand.
TCTAATGTTTTATTTTTTTTCATGTGTGGAGTCTTTATAGTTTTTTTCAAATATAAGATCATAGCATCTGTGAACAAGTGTCATTTGACTTTTTCCTTTCCAATTTGTATGCCATTTATTTCTTTCTCTTTTCTGATTGTTCCTGCCAGGACTTCCAGTACTATGTTGAATAACAGTGGTGAAAGTGGGCATCCTTGTTGTGCTCCAGACCTTACAGGAAAGGCTTTCAGTTTTCCTTCATTCAGTATGATACTAGCTGTGGTTCTGTTGTATATGACTTTTATTATGTTGAGGTATGTTTTTTCTATATACAGGTTTTTGAGGGTTTTTATTGTAAAGGGATGTTGAATTTTATCAAATGCTTGTTCAGCATCAACTGAAATGATTATATAGTTTTTATCCTTCATTCTATTGATATGATGTGTCACATTGATTGATCTGTGTATATTGAACCATCCATGTATCGCTGGTATAAATCCTACTTGGTGATAAAGATTGATCTTTTTAATGTATTGTTGAATTTGGTTTGCTAATATTTTGTTGAGGATTTTTGTATCAATATTCATCAGAGATATTGGCCTGTAGTTTCTTTATTTTACGTTTCTTTGTCTGATTTTGGTATGAAGGTAATACTGACCTCATATAATGGGTTTGGAAGCATTCCCTCCTTCTGTATATTATGGAATAGTTTTATTTGGATTGGTATTAGTTTTTTAAATGTTTGGTAGAATTCAGCAGTGAAGCCATCAGGTCACAGGCTTTTCTTTACTGCGAGACTTTATTATGGCTTTAATCTCTTTACTTGTTATTGGTCTTTTTGGGTTTTGGATTTCTTTATGTTTAGGTTGTTTGTGTCCAGGAATTTATCCATTTCTTTTAGATTTTCCAATTTATTGGCAGATGTTCATAGTAGCCACTAATGATGCTTTGAATTTTTATGTTATCAGTTGTAATTTCTCCTTTTTCATTTTTGATTTTCTTTGAGTCATCTTCCCTTTTTCTTAGTCGAGTTAAAGGTTTGTCAATTTTATTTATCTCTTCAAAAAACTGTTTGTTTCATTGATTCTATTATATTGTTTTCTTCATTTCAAATTCATTTATTTCTGTTCTGATCTTTATTATTTCTTTTACTAATTTTGGGTTCTTAGGTTCAATTTGTTCTTGCTTTCTGGTTCTTTATGATGTACCGTTAGGTTATTTATTTGTTATTTCTTTTTTGATGTAGCTATAAATTTCCTTCTTAGTACTGCTTTTGCTATATCCCCTAGATTTTGGTATGTTATGTTTCCATTTTCAATTATTTCAAGGAATTTTTAAATTTCCTTCTTAATTTCCTCACTGATCCACTGGGCATTCAGGAGCATATTGTTGCATTTGCATGTGTTTGTATAGTATCCAGAGTTCCTCTTGTTATTGGTTTCTAGTTGTATTTCATTGTGGTCAGAAGATGTTTGGTATTATTTCAGGTTTTTTGATGTGTTAAGACTTGTTTTCTGGCTGGGTGTGGTGGCTTATGCCTGTAATCCAGCACTTTAGGAGGCCAAGGCAGGAGGATCACTTGAGCCCAGGAGTTTGAGAGCAGCCTAAGCAACAATAGTGAGACCTCACCACACAAATAAAAATTTAAAAAAGGCTTCTTTTGTGACCTAAAATATGGTTTATCCTTGAGAATGATCCATGTGCTGAGGAAAAGAAAGTGTGTTCTGCAGCCATTGGATGAAATGTTCTGTAAATATCTATTAGGTTCATTCGTTCCTTTTGCAGATTAAGTCCAATGTTTCTTTGTTGATTTTCTGAGAGACCTGTTCAATGCTGAAAGTGGGATGTTATTGTTTTGAGGTCTGTCTCTGTCTTTAGCTCTACCAAGGTATATCTGAGTACCCCACTATTGGGTGCATGTATATTAACAATCACTATATCCTGTTGCTGAATTGGCCCCTTCATCATTACATAATGACTTTCTTTTTCCTTCTTTCAGTTTTTGTCTTGAAATGTATTTTGTCTGATATAAGTATAGTGATTCCTGCTCTTTTTTGTCTTCCATTGGCATGGAATATCTTTTTCTATCCTTTTATTTTCAGCCTATGTTTATCTTTGTAGTGAAGTGTGTTTCTTGTAGGCAACAGATCATTGGGTCTTGTTTTTTCATCCATTCAGATGCTCTCTTTTTATTGGAGAATTAGTCCATTTACATTCAGTGTTATTATTCATAAGTAAGGACTTACTTCTGCCATTTGTTATTTGTTTTCTGGTTGTTTCGTGATCTTCTTTTCCTTCTTTCTATCCTTCCTGTCTTCCTTTTAGTGAAGGTGATTTTCTCTAGTGGTATGATTTAATTTTTTGCTTTTTTTGTATATTTGTTGTTTTAAGTTTTTTAATTTGAGGTTACTATGAGGCTTGCAAATACTATCTTATAACCCATTATTTTAGACTGATGACAGCTTCACACTGATTGCATAAACAAAGAAACACAGCAGAAGAAAACTAACAAAAACTCTGTAGTTCAACTTCATCCCCCTGCTTTACAATTTTTTGTTGTTTTTCTTTTTCCCAAGTAGCTAGGATTACAGACACCTGCCACCATGCACAGCTAATTTTTTGTGTTTTTAGTAGAGACAGGGTTTCACAATGTTGGCCAGGCTGGTCTTGAACTCCTGACCTCAGGTGATCCACCTGACTGGGCCTCCCAAAGTGCTGGGAGTACAGGTGTGAGCCACCGTGCCCGGCCTGTTGTTTTTCTTTATGCCTTATTTTGCTGTCCATGTCTTGAAAAGTTGTAGTTACTGATTTTGATTAGTTCATTATTTAATCTATTTAAGATAAGAGTAGTTTGCATACCACAATTACAATGTTGTATTATTCTGTGTTTTTCTGTGTGCTTACTATTATCAATGAGTTTTATACCTTCTGATGATTTCTTCTTGCTTATTAACATCCTTTTCTTTCAGATTGAAGAACTCCCTTTAGCATTTCTTGTAGTACAGGTCTGGTGTTGATGAAATCCCTCAACTTTTGTTTGTCTGAGAAGGTCTTTATTTTCTCATTTATACCTGAAGGATATTTTTGCTGGATACACTATTCTAGGGTAAAAGGATTTTTCCTTCAGCACTTTAAATATGTCATGCCACTCTAGCTGGTAAAGTTTCCATTGAAAAGTCTGTTACCAGACGTATTGGAGCTCCATTGTATGTTGTTTCTTTTCTCTTGCTGCTTTTAGGATCCTTTCTTTATCCTTGATCTTTAGGAGTTTGATTATTAAATGCCTTGAGGTAGTTTTCTTTGAGTTAAATCTGTTTGGTGTCCTGTAACTTTCTTGTATTTGAGTGTTGATACCTTTCTCTAGGTTTGGGACGTTCTCTGATATTATCCTATCGAATTAACTCTCTACTCCTGTCTCTTTCTCTACCTCCTCTATAAGACCAGTATCTCTTAGATTTGCCCTTTTGAGGCTATTTTCTAGGTCTTATAGGCATGCTTCATTGTTTTTTATTCTTTTTTCTTTTGTCTCCTCTGACTATTTTTCAATAGCTTGTCTTCAAGCTCACTAATTCTTTCTTCTGCTTGATCTATTTTACTATTAAGAGACTTTGATGCATTCTTTAGTGTGTTAATTGCATTTTTCAACTTTAGAATTTCTGCTTGATTCTAAATATCAGTCTCTTTGTTAAATTTATCTGACAGAATTCTGAATTTCTTCTCTGTGTTATCTTGAATTTCTTTGAGTTTCCTCAACACAGCTATTTTGAATTATCTGTCTGAAAGGTCACATATCTCTGTTTCTCTAGGATGAGTCCCTGGTGCCATATTTCATTCATTTTGTGAGGTCATGTTTTCTAGGATGATCTTGATGCTTGTAAATGTTCTTCAGTGTCTCAGCATTTCAGAGTTAGGTATTTATTGTAATCTTCACAACCTTGGCTTATTCGTGCACATCTGTCTTAAGAAAGTTGTCCAGGTATTCAAAGGGACTTAGGCTTCAAGCCCAACAATGCTGTGGTTTTTGTAGAGTTGTAGAGGTACTGCCTTTGTGATCTTGGATAAGATCTGGAAGAATTCTCTGGATTATTAGGCAGAGACTCTTTTTCTTTTCATTTACTGTCTCCTAAACAGATGGAGTCTCTCTCTCTTTCTGTGCTGAGCTGCCTGCCTGGATCTGAGGGTATGGCGATATATAAGCATCCCTGTGGCCACCACCACTGAGACTGTGTTGGGTCAGACCTGAAGCCAGCACATCACTGTGTCTTGCCCAAGGCCCACTGTAACCACTACCTGACTACCACCTATGTTCATTCAAGGCTTTTAGGGCTCTACAATCAGCAGGTGGTGAAGCCAGTCAGGTTTGTGTCCTTCCATTCAGGACAGTAAGTTTCCCCAGGCCCCTGATGGGTCCAGAGATACTGTCTGGGAACCAGCGGGATTAGAGTCAAAAACCTTAGACATTTACCTGATGTGCTACTGTATTTCAGCTAAGCTGGCAGTCAAACAACAAGGCAAGGTCCTTCCTGCTCTTCCCTCCCCTCTCCATAGGCAGAGGACATCTCTGTATGGCTGCCACCACCACCACCAGCCCACAGGGGATTCTGCCAGGCCACTGTCGGTGTTTACTTAAAGCCCGGGGGTTTTCGGTCAGCTTGTGGTGTATACTGCCAGGCCTGAGACTCACCCTTCAGGGAAGCGGGCTCCCCTCTGGCCCAAGGCAGGTCCAGAAATGCATCCAAGAACCTAGGCCTCGAGTCAGGGACCCCAAGAGCCTGCTTGTTGCTCTACCCTACTGTGGCTGAGCTGGTACCTAAGGTGCAAGACAAAGTCTCCTTTACCTCTCCCTCTGCTTTTCTCAAACAGAAGGAGTCTTTTACCATAGCCACCACAGGTGGGAATGTGCTGGGTCATCCTTAAACTCAGCATGTCTTAGGGCCCACGGACCATCTGGGTATCACTACTGGTTATTCTCTTTAATTAGCGGGTGGTGAATCCTGCCAGAACTGGGTCCTTCCCTTCAAAGCAGCAAGTTTTCTTTTGGCTCAGGATGTATGTAGAAGTGCTGTCCCTGAGCTAGGGGCTGGAATGGGGGCCTCGTGACTCTGTTCAGTGCCCTAGTCTACTGTGGCTGAACTGGTATTCAAGATGCAAGACACAGTTCTCTGTACCCTTTGCTTTCTTATCCTTGAGTAGAAGGAAGGTGTCACTTTTGTTACTGTGAGCTGCACTGCCTGGGGTTGGGAGAGAGGTGATGCAAGTCCTCCCTTAACTGTCCCAGGTGGTGTTTCCCTAGGTCCCATGCCACCCTAGTCAGCTGACTCTGAGCCCTTCCCAGCACTAGGAATTGCCTAGGAATTGCACTCCTTGTGTCCCAGACTGTGTTTTAAGTTTATCTATGATCCTGGAGCACTTTGGCCTGTGTGGTGAGGCTTGCAGAGAAACTCAAATTCTCACTACTGGTACTGGGATAGACAATTCCCCTCGGGCTAAGAATGGCCCAAATGCTCCCCCAGCACCAGTGCTGGCTAAGCTCAGCATGGCTTTACTCTCTGCTGTGACAGGGCAGCACTGAGTTCCATGTAAAGTCCTCTAGTCACTGTGCTCTCACTACCCCTAGTGGGCAGACTCTGCATTGCCTGGTTGCTGCCGGGAAGGGGGCGGGGAATGGGGAAGGGTGGTGTCAGCGATTCAAGTCTGTCTCTCCTGTCCTCTTCAATGTCCCTTTCAGCGATTTGAAGTTGAAACCAGATACTGTGATTGCCCACCTGATTTTTGTTTCTTCTGAGGGTGCTTTTCTGTGTTCACATAGTTGTTAAAAGTTGGTGTTCCTGCAGAGGGGAATTAATGATGTAGGCTTTTATTCTGCCATCTTGCTCCACCCCCCATTTTTGAAGTAATTTCTCTGCATACCTCCCATCTCTGTGGTACTCTAACCTGCAAATTCAAATTTGAGCCACTTCAGCTTGTTTGAAATCAGATCTTTGTGTTCACAACTCAGTGAGTTGGCTGTGTTCTGTCTTGCTCTGCTGTGCTATGTATGGTTCAGGCAGAAAGCCAAGGCAGTTGTGGAGATCACCTTGTTTTCATTTTCTTGGAGCACAGTCCTATGCTGTTTAGTTTTGAATGCAGTTGTTTCATAAATTTTGTCTAGGGAAGAGAAATCCATATCAGTTATTCTTTCATGGCTAGATACAAAAGTTTCTCCATTCTCTGTCTTTTGTGACATTGATATTTTGGAAGAATCCAGAATTGTTTTGTAGAAATGCCCCTTACTTTGGATTGGTCTGATTGTTTCCTCATGATTGGATTCAAGTTAGATATTTTGGCAGGAATTCTAAATATGAAATATTGTTTTCTTAATTTTATTTCTAATAAGTTGACTTGTATGTTTATTCTTATGCTGTACCACACTATCTTGATTACTATAGCTTTGTGCAGTACAACTTCAAATTGGGAAGTACAAGTCTTCCAACTTCGTTATTTTTTCTCTTTTTCTTTTTTTTAATTACTATTCTGAGTTCTTGAATTTCCATATGAATTTTAGTATAAGCTTTTCATTTCTGGAACAAAATAAAATTGGGATTTCAATAGGGGTTTGGTTGAAATTGCAGGTCAATGTAGGGAGTATTGCCATCTTGACAGTGTTAGGTCTTCCAATCTATGAACATAAAATGTCATTCCCTTTTATTATGGAGATCTTTAATTTTTTACAATGTTTTGTAATTTTAGCAGGCAAACCTTGCACTTCTTTTGTTGAAAGACAGAAAAAATCCTACTATATATAGGATTTTTTTCTCTTAATTTTATTTTGAATTCTTCATTGCTAGTGTATAGAAAAACAATGGATTTATGTATATTGATCTTGTATCCTGTCACATTGCTAAACTGGTTTATTAGTTTTAGTAGTTTTTTTGTGGATTCTTTCATTTGATTGATTGATTGATTGATTGAGATATCATTTGCACATACAGATAGTTTTACTTCTTCCTTTCCAATCTGGAAGCATTTTATTTCAATTTCTTGCCTAATTTTCCTGGCTAGAACTGCCTGTACAATACTAAATAGAAGTGCCAAGAGTGGAATTCTTGTCTTTCTGATCCTAGAGAGAAGGCTTTAAGTCTTTTAACCTGAAGTATGATGTTAGCTGTGATTTCTCATAGATGCTCTTTAGCAGGTTGAGTACCCTTCTATTTCTGTTTGTTGAGTACTTTTATCATGAAAGGACATGTTTTTTTCAAATATATACTGTTAGTAGTATCCCAATAAGTTTTGCTATATTTTGTTTTTGCTTTCATTTATCTCAAAGTATTGTAAAAATTTCCTTTGTGATTTGTTTTTTGACCCATTGATTAGGAGTGTGTTATTTAATTTTGAAATATTTGTGAATTTCCCAAATTTCCTTTTGATATGGATCTTTAATTTCATTCCACTATGATTGGAGAATATACTTTGTGTGATTTCAGTACTTTTAAAGTTATCCAGGGTTATTTTATGGCCTAATGTGGTCTGTCCTGGAGAGTATACACTTGAGAAGAATCTTTATTCTGTTGTTGGGTGGAACAGAATCTGTTTGAGTCAACACTCCTTAATAAACTCCCTTTCATATATACATCTATCCTATTAGTCCTGTCTCTCGGGAGAAGGTTGACTAATACAGATTTTGGTACCAGGAGTGGGGCAGAATGATACAGTTTGGCTGTGTCCCCACCCAAATCTCACCTTGAATTGTACTAATCCCCACATGTCAGGGGCATGGCCAGGTGGAGATAACTGAATCATGAGGATGCTTTCTCTTACACTGTTCTCATGGTAGTGAGTAAGTCTCACAAGATTTGATGGTTTTATAAATGGGAGTTCCCCTGCACACGCTCTCTCTTGCCTGCCGCCATGTAAGACGTGACTTTGCTCCTCATTCATCTTCAGCCATGATTGTGAGGCCTCCCCAGCCACGTGGAACTGTGAGTCAATTAAACCTCTTTCCTTTATAAATTATCCAGTCTTGGGTATGTCTTTATTAGCAGCATGAGAACAGACTAATACAATGTAACAAAGTGGCAGACGTAAATGCTACCTCATAAGTAATTATATTAAATATAATTAGATGATTTATACTGTTGCTCAAGTCTTGTGTTTCCTTACTGATTTTCTGACTAGTTGTTCTGTTCATTATTGAAAATGGGGCATTGCAGTCTCCAACTATCATTGTTGAATTGTATGTTTTTCTTTAATTATCTTAGCTTTTGCTTCATGTATTTTGGAGTTCTGTAATTAGGTCTGTGTAAGTTTGTAGCTCTGATATCTTCCTGATGGAAGACATTGTAGCATTCTTTGTCTTAGCAACAATTTTGTCTTAAAGTCCAGTTGTATGCTGTTTGCATGGTATGTATTTTTCTTTCTTTTTCCTTTCAACCCATTTGTGTCTTTGAATAATATAAAGTGTGTCTCTTGTAAACAACATATAGATAGGTAATGTTTTTAAAATCCATTCTACTGGTCTCTGGCTTCTGATTGGGATGTTTAATCTATTTATATTTAATATAATTACTTATGAGGTAGCATTTACGTCTGCCACTTTGTTACATTGTATTAGTCTGTTCTCATGCTGCTAATAAAGACATACCCAAGACTGGATAATTTATAAAGGAAAGAGGTTTAATTGACTCACAGTTCCATGTGGCTGGGGAGGCCTCACAATCATGGCTGAAGATGAATGAGGAGCAAAGTCACGTCTTACATGGCAGCAGGCAAGAGAGAGCGTGTGCAGGGGAACTCCCATTTATAAAACCATCAAATCTTGTGAGACTTACTCACTACCATGAAAACAGTGTAAGAGAAAGCATCCTCATGATTCAGTTATCTCCACCTGGCCATGCCCTTGACATGTGAGGATTAGTACAATTCAAGGTGAGATTTGGGTGGGGACACAGCCAAACTGTATCATTCTGCCCCACTCCTGGTACCAAAATCTGTATTAGTCAACCTTCTCCTGAGAGACAGGACTAATAGGATAGATGTATATATGAAAGGGAGTTTATTAAGGAGTGTTGACTCACATGATCACAAGGTAAAGTTCTACAACAGGCCACCTGCAAGCTGAGTAGCAAGGAAACCAGTCCAAGTCCCAAAACTTCGAAAGTAGAGAAGCCAACAGTGCAGCCTTCAGTCTGTGGCCAAAAGCCCGAGATCCCCTGGCAAACCACTGGTGTAGGTCCAAGAGTCCAAAAGCTGAAGAACTTGGAGTCTGATGTTCGAGGGCAGGAAGCATCCAGCATGGGAGAAAGATGGAGGCCAGAAGACTTAGCTAGTCTAGTCTTTCACCTTCTTCTGCCTGCTTTTATCCTAGCTACACTGGCAGCTGATTAGATGGTACTCAACCCAGATTGAGGGTGGATGTGCCCCTCTTAGGCCACTGACTCAAATGTTAATCTCCTTTGGCAACACCCTCACAGACACACCCAGGAAAAATACTTTGCATCCTTCAGTTAAGTTGACACTTAGTAACAACTATCACACACATGTTTTCTATATATTTTCCTTCTCTTTTCATTTCCTGCATTTTTGTGTGTTAAATAGTTATTTTCTAGCATAACTTTAAGACTTCCTTGTTTCTCCTACTAGACATTTTTTAGTTATTTTTATAGTGGTTGCCCTGGGTATTACAATTTATATCTTAACTTGAGACAAAGTAGTTAGGTTTAATACTAATTCAGTTCAAATAGTATACAAAAACTTTACTCCAATATACCTTCATTTCCTTTCTCCTCGACCTCACTGTCGTAATACTGTTGTCTTACAAATTACATCTATTTTGTGCAATTGTCTTTTTAAACAGATAGGAGAAAAGAGTTAATAACCAAAATATTTTTATACTGTTTTCATAGCACCTATGTAGTTACATTTACAAATATTTTTTATTTTGTGTAAATTCAAGTGATTATCCACTTTCCATTCATTTCAGCCTAAAAGATTCCCTTTAATATAACTTAGAGAGCCAGTGGCAGATTCTCTGTTTTTGTTTATCTGGTAATGTCTTAATTTCACCTTCATTTTTTGTCTTGGTTAAAAACTTTTTATTTTTAATTTTGTGGGTACATGGTAGGTATATATATATTTTTGGGGTACATGAGATGTTTTGATATATGTATGCAATGTGAAATAAGCACGTCATGGAGAATGGGATATCTGTTCCCTTAAGCATTTATTGCCCTTTTTTTTTTTTTTTTTTTTTTTTTGAGATGGGGTCTTGCTGTGTCATCTAGGCTGGAGTATAGTAGCACAGCCTTTATCTCCACGGCTCAGGTGATCCTCCCACCTCAGCCTCCTGAGTAGCTGGGACTACAGGTGTATATTATCACACCCAGCTTATTTTTAAATTTTTTGTAGAGATGGGGTCTCTTTACATTGCCAGACTGGTCTTCAGTTCCTAGAATCAAACAATCTTACTGTCTTAGCCTCCCAAAGTGCTGGGATTACAGGCATGAGCCACCATGCCCTGTCTTCTAGAAGTCTTTTTGCAGATTCATTTAAGTAGATGATTATGTGAACTTGCAGATAAAGATTTTCAGTTTTTCATTTCTTCATCCATATGCATTTTTACACACTCTCTCTTCTGTCCCCTCCCTCTGCCCCACCCCCGCCACCTTATTGCATTGACTAAGAGCTTCAGTACAATGTTGAATAGAAGCAGTATGAGTGAATATCTTCATTTTGCTGCTGTTACTAAGGAGAAAGCATTCAGTCTTTTCCAGCAAATAGAATGTTAATTTTAAGAGTTTTGTAAATAACACTGTTCACAGAAGATATTTTAAAATATCAATTTAAAATATGAAGCCAAGTTCATACTTGAACGTGAAGGTAGATTGGGAGCAAAAAGAAAAGATGCTTTAAAGCTACTGAAGACATCATGAGTAAAATCGGAGTTGAAGAAAATTTAGTCATTCTCTTCCTAGTGATTAAGCACTTAAAATACACCTTGACAGAGATGTATTTTTATGTTTATTCCTAAACCATGGTAGATGAATTTTCCCAGTATTTATTACTTTTTTCTACTTCTATTCTTATTAGTTTACTTGTTTTAGTAAATAAAATTATGACTTGTCACTGAAATTTTCTTCTAACTCACATATATTTTTTATTTTGCATGCATTACTTTGTTTGATGTATTTTAGTATATCCTCTTTTAACTTCCCAATTAAATGATCTTTTTATACTTATAAAAATGTTGAAATAGGGAACTAAAATGTATGTTATTAAAACTAGAAGAGACTATTTATGTAAAAGTTACTGTTTATCATCAGATATCTTTTGCCTGTTATCTGAAGACAGATGTTCTCAGAAACACTGGGCATTTGCAGGAAATGCATGTATGCTATTGCTGGAATATCCTCTATCTGTCTGAAGTGGACCTTCTTTTGAGCTTGCCTTTTCTCTGTTCTTCAAATATTACAAATTACTCTTCATGCAAAACAGTACTATAATTCAGATAAAAGTTTTAGAACCTGAAATGCAGATTTGTATTTCAAGTAAATAATGTTCTTGTTCTAAGTGTGTGTCATTTTACATGAATATCCAGACTCCTGTCTAATATAATAACTGGATTCTTTTCAAAGTTATTATTCACCAAGGAAAGTCATCTCTCTTACATTTTTACCATTCTTGCAGGTGTGTAGCCTGGACATATACACATGTCCGCTTATTTGTAACATCTCTTCCCAGAGAAACAATAAAGTACACTTAACTTAGTTCACATATAGATGTTAAAGAGGATTGAAGATTATAGGAAATGTAACAATGTGAATAGATCATGTTATTAGAAGTTTGTTTTAAACAATGAGGTAGCCAGATTTGTATTTTTTTTAGATGAAGTCATGCTCTGTCACCCAGGCTGAAGTGCAGTGGCGCGATCTCGGCTCAGTGCAACCTCCGCCTCCCGGGTTCAAGCAATTCTCCTGCCTCAGCCTCTCGAGTAGCTGGGACTACAGGCGTGTGCCACCATGCCCAGCCAATTTTTGTATTTTTAGTAGACATGGGGTTTCACCATGTTGACCAGGATGGTCTTTATCTCTTGACCTCATGATCCCCCGAACTCAGCCTCCCAAAGTGCTGGGATTACAGGCGTGAGCCACTGCACCTGGCCCCAAATATTTATTGAATGAATAGATCAACTTGCTGAAAATCTGAATTTTTGTGTGTGTGTGTCGGAGTTTTGCTCTGTTGCCCATGCTGGAGTGCAGTGGCGCAGCTCACTGCAACCTCCGCCTCCTGGGTTCAAGTGATTCTCCTGCCTCAACCTCCGTAGTAACTAGGACTATAGGTGTGCGCCACCGTGCCTGGCTAATTTTTGTATTTTTAGTAGAGACGGGGTTTCACCATGTTGGCCAGGGTGGTCTTTATCTCTTGACCTTGTGATCTGCCTGACTCAGCCTCGCACAGTGCTGGGATTAAAGGCGTGAGCCACTGCACCTGGCCCCAAATATTTATTGAATGAATAAATAGATTAACTTGCTGAAAATCTGACAATTTTTTTGTTTTATTTTGAGATGGAGCCTTGCTCTGTCGCCCAGGATGGAGTGCAGTGGCACAATCTCGGCTCACTGCTATCTCTGACTCCTGGGTTCAAGCGATTCTCCTGCCTCAACCTCCTGAGTAGCTAGGACTACAGGTGTGCACCACCGTGCCCAGCTAATTTTTGTATTTTTAGTAGAGATGGGATTTCACCATGTTGGCCAGACTAGTCTTGAATTTCTTGGCCAGATTGGTCTTGAACTCCTGACCTCGTGATCTGCCCGCCTTGGCCTCCTGAAGTCCTGGAATTACAGGCATGAGCCCCGCGCCCGGCCTGAACATTTTTGTCTTGAGTCCTAACCTGTTGTGTTCTACCTACCTATGGAAACTTGCTACCTCTCAAATCTAGTATGCTTAAAGCCAGTCTCTGCTGCTTTCCTATCAGAACAGTTTCTCAGCTTTCCTATTTTGGTCAAAGGCATTCTCCAAGTTCCCTAAGTTCAAAAATTGGTTGTGAAGAATAAGAGATAGTATTCTTTCATGTCATTACTGTTATCCTGCCTTGTCTTAACAGCTTCTAAATCTTCAGTCTCTCCTTTCCAAGTCAATGTAATCGTTACCAGATTGTTCCAAAGCAGTGTTTTAGCCATGTCAACCCTTTATTCAAGTGCCTACTCTGAACTCCTGACTGAGGAGACAACAAGTCTACTTTTCTGAAGAGCCTTCAGGGTACTGCACAATCTGTCCTTTTTTCTCTCTCTCTTCTCACTTCTGACTCTCCAGCAATAAACACTAGTAGCAATGGCAATAAACATAACTCTTACTTAGTATGTGCCAGGTAATGTTTAAGCACTATTTTAAGTGTTTTTAATATATTAAATTATTTAATCCTCAAATTAAACAATAATAAGTAATTATGTATATTGCAATACTAGTAATATAGACATTTAATAACTTGCATGTCTAATAGAAGCAGGATTTGAGCCCAGGTAGTTTAGTTCCCAAAGTGTGTACTTTTAACTAATCTGCTGTTGTGCCTTTCAGTAACACTCTTCTTTAAGTCAGATCACTATGTTTTTTGTTTTGTTTTGTTTTAAATGTGTCTTTTAACATACCATTTGCTCTGTTGTAGCTCTCTTCTTCCCATATGAAAAAATTTCCCTATCTTTTCCCACTGTTAACTAGAATTTCCTGTTTTTGTTGAGGTGTAATTCAAGCCTCATAAAATCTGCCATAGGTATTTCATCCCATAGCCTTTTTCCCTCTAAGTTTCTATCAACTCTTCCCACAATATTTTAACACATTTCTTCTCGGCTTGTGTTGTTTTATGTATAGGTTTTATTTTGCCCACAAGATTTTAAGATTAATGTTATCTGCATCTTGATGCTTTCTCAGTTCAATTCCTCTTTCTAGACATTTGTAAAATGTTACATAAGGTTAATGATCCTGGGCCTCATCCTGATTCATTGGGCAAGCCCATGCTTCTCTATCTAACCAGACAAAGCAGTGTTTAAGTCTCAGCTCTGCCTAAGTGTGACCTTAGGGTAGTTACACTTACCATCTTTCCTCATTTGTAAGCAATAGAAAAGAATATCTACATTGTGGAGTTGTATTGAATATTAGGGATAATATGTGTAAAGCACTAGCACACAGAGGTTTCTTTTTAAAAGGTCTCTATTCATGATCAGCTAAACAGCATAATCATTTCTATTTTCTTATAAGGCATGTTTTATTAGTGTCAATATTACAAATTTGTTCAGGCTAGAAATAAGATGGATTATTGTGTTGTTCCCAGGTTTCCTTTTAGAACCTGTCTTGTTGAAGACTCTTCTATTAGCAATCCGCTATCTTCTGACAGACTGGCTATTTATAATAACAAGCCAGCAGTTCCATTATTTCTTTAAACCTCTTGGTTCGGTGCCACCTGGTCTATATAATTTAGTTGCATGTAATTTGTTTATTGGATGTAAAATACTTAGTGCATTTACCATAATTTGAGCTAATAGCTCTGATCAGTCTCCTTAAAAAGGCAGATTGCCAATACAATTTAGAAGGCTTTATGATGTAGTTTTCAGTTTTGATGGCTGTTTTAGATTTGCATTTGTTCTCTGTGCATGCTTTGTTTCATGAATCTTTAAGTTCTTTGCTTCCATCTGACACCATGTGTTTGAGGTTGCATTTTATGAATGGGAAACTTTGCAAATGCTTACTAAATGATTTAAAATTTATTTCTGCCTCATGTGTTCTTAAAAATACCAGCTGCTGCTTAGTTGAAAATGTAATTTAATTTGACTGACACATGAGTTTTATAGTTCATAAACATGGATGTATTTTCCTTGTTTGTATTCATAAGCCTGTTAGTCCATATGTTAATGTGTTCTTTGATTTAATTTCATTTATTTATTTTAAAAATCAATAAAAACAACAGAAACCTTGGGAAAGCCTTCATACTTGCTATATTTTTGAAACATGCTTCTGTTTTTTGGAGATCACACTTAGGCCTACAGAATTTCTTCCCATTTTAGTGGTTTCCTAAGGTTTCTATTTTAGGAGTTGTATCATCGTATTAACAGAGAACAGCTTTTGATATTATATAATTCTGTACTGTATTTATAGAACTAAGTGCATTTTGGATGTGTGAAAGACATATTTCTCCTAAGTTGTTTGGTACAGTTTTAAAAGCCTAATGGCTAGATTTAGTTAAACATGGTAGACTGTTATAAATCCATTCATGTATATTGATGATTCTTAATAATTTGAGAGTGAGAAAGCCTCTTGCAAGATTATTACTTTATCTCTTCTCTCCAGAAAAGTTTATATGTAGACAACCGCAGATTTAAGGACCCCCAAAGACCGGTTTGGGAATTGGGATAGTATACAGGGGTCCCCAAGCCCCCAGCCGTGGTCCCGTGCCTGTTAGGAACCAGGCCGCACGGCAGGAGTTGAGTGGTGGGCTAGCAAACATTACTGCCTGAGCTCTGCCTTCTGTCAAATCAGTGGTGCATTAGATTCTCATAGGAGCATGAGCCCTCTCGTGAACTGTGCAAGCAAGAGATCTAGGCTGCACGCTTCTTACGAGAATCTAACTAATGCCTGATGATCTGAGGTGGAACAATTTCATTCTGAAACCATTCCCTCGGTGGAAAAGTTGTCTTCCACAAAAGCAGTGCCTGGTGCCAAAAAGGTTGGGGACCCCTGGGATATGACATGTATATGTGTAAGTATAAGACACTGTATAAGATCTTGAAGAAAAATATAAATAGATTAATATAAATACTGTAAGCAGGGAGCAATTAATATAGGTACATGGGGCACAGGGGTACAGGACAGGGCAAGCTTCATGGAGATGATGGAATTGGAAGTACTGATAGGCATTCAGAAGACAAAGCCATTTCTACACAGGGTCAAGAAAGCAACCGACCTGTTTAGCTATCCATGAGTATTGAAATTTCCTTAAGGATAATGACTTTCTGATTGACCCTCAAGTTCCACATTGTGTCTAGTGTGGATACAGTTATCTTTAAGCTCAGCAACTACTTGCTGAATTCAGCCACAGTTTTTACTCATTGTTGTGGTTTCTGAGACCACTTTTCTCTGTGTTCTAACATGTTACATGTTTGCCTTCATACATATTTTTATTCAGGGAAAAAAGTTAAATGATGTAATTTCAATGACTATGTGCATTGGTTGGCTTTAAAAAGAAATTTAAAACAAGTTTGGTATTAGCAGGAAACAGCTTTTGATATTGGTCTAATTTTTTATTTCTTAAATTGTGTCTTTGGCAACAGTTACTTTTTGGGTGTGGAAAGAAACATTTCTCCTCAGTTCCTTGGTTAGCTTTTTGGGAAAAGTTAAAATGGTCACGAAAGCATCAGATAAACTAATAGTAACCCCAATGGAGTATACTTTTGTTTAAATAAAAGCCAAGTGAAGTCTGTACTGCCATGGTAATATCATGCAGAAATAATAAGTTAATATATGTAACAAATAATCAAGGTTTACAGACTACATTCTTAAGAGATTATTTTTTTCCTCCCTTTGGAAAGTAGTGATATCTAAGGGGAAGAGGGTGTGGGGGACTGGCATTTTCTCAGCATTCATAGTTGGATAACAAAATCCACCTAAAAATAAAATACGTACTCATATGCAAAAATGCTGAACTTACTTTTTTGATTATTGACCTTTCTTTGCACAACTAAAACATACTTGTCACAGTTTTGTTGACTGGTTGATTTCTTGTCATTATTCCTACATTAGAGTAGTGAGTCCTGTGCCAGCAAACAATTTATATTAATTAGTTTTTAAAAAAATCACTCTCTGCATGATTTTATCTCCTGTGTTTATAATGTTATAATATGAGCTATTAATTTAAGCACATTTTAAAAATACATTTAATTGATTCAAGTAATATTTTATAAGTGCCTACCCTGTGTCAGGCTATTTCATAGGTGCTATGGAGGCTGTGAGATGAACAAAGTATTAATTTCTTGGGGCAGTCATATCTCCTACAGATTTAGTTTTTTTCAGTAATAGGATAATATTATTCTGATTTATCCACACTGTTGTCTCTTTCAGAAATCTAACTTGAATTGGTGGGATAGTTTTAGAGAAGTCAGGAATAATGTAGAAGAGAATTTTTCGCTGTGCCAAGTCAACTGACCTGACTGGGGTTGAATATGTAGAACTCATTTCTCTTACCTAGCTTTCAGATCCAGAGTCTGAATAATTGCATATCCTTTTTACATTTGGGAACTTGACTCGGGGCTTTCCCTGACCCTTTGGAACATGACTCAGGTTTTATTTTTATGCAATTATTGCAGAGTGTTGAATCATTATAATGCTGATAACTAAAACGGAACTAATATTAGACTTGGAAATTCTTCTAAAAAATTAATATGCCTGTTTCTTAAAAACACTTAACACTCAAACACTCTGAGACATACCATTATGGAATGCTCATAAGGTAATGTATTTCAAGAGTTTCTTACTGAAATTAGTATCCAGAACTACATATGTTCAAAAGTATTTCATGTATTCAAAACTACGTATATATATGTTTGCCCTCCCAATTTTTATTTTGTTCAACCAATATGCAAATAATGGTCTATCTGATCCTTCATTTTTGCTGGTAGTCTAAAGGTCATGCAATAAGTAGTTTAGGTCTGGGTTTATTTTTACTTATAACAGAAAAATTATTTTTAAAGTGAGCTGTAATAACATGTTTTGACACTTTTCAGATCTTTCATGTAAGAAAATTCTGCCACACATCCGACTATATTCTTATGGTGCAAAGGTTACTATTTTGGAGGCTAGCTTTAGGAAAGATCAAATAGCTAGATAGAATCAGAGTAAGCAGCTTCAGCCTGCAGGTATTTTTAATTTTTAAAAAAGCTTTCTAAAGGAATTTTACAGAATATTTTGGATGATCAAGCTAGTGATATGAATTGGTTCTATCTGACTCATTTCTATGTGTTAGACATGGTATTAAGCATTTTAAAAATATTATTTTACATATGAGAAGAATATTGTCATTCTCATTTAAAAGGTTAGGAAACTGAGGGTTACAAAAGAAGTAATTTGCTCAAGTTCATCCCACTAATTCATGGCAGAGGTGGGAATTGAATGCTCAAGGTCTGGTGACTCCTAAGCCTGATTATAGCAAGTTTCTACCTCTTTAGAGCAAAACAGATATATTACTTTGGGTCCTTTTAGTGTTTTAGCTTGTATCCCCATCCTTTATTTACTTCAGTAGGTTTTTATAATCAATTGTAAAACATCTATGTTTCAAGAGCATACCTGAGATTTATTTCTACATATGTTCATAATCTAGTCCTAGGTATATAGTATAGACTTTGTTGATTTATAGAGTTGAGGGACACTGTGACAAACCACTGTCTTCCTTATAACATGATTTTTTATTTTTTGATTTGCAGGTTTTAAATGCACAGAGAGCAGGATACAAGGCAGCCATAGTTCACAATGTTGATTCTGATGACCTCATTAGCATGGGATCCAACGACAGTAAGTACAGGTATCACTTTTCTTCTCTCCTGTTTGACAGATCATTTGTAACTAAAAATTAACAGGATTTTCCTTCTCTCATTTTCTTTTTAAAAAGCAGAATTTCTTCTCTATCAGATAATCCCCCATTCTTAACTCTCTTTGGATGATTTTATTCATAGTAGAGATGAAAATGACTTTCTTTTCTGAACAGTTTTTTTAAAACATAAGTGTTTTGTTTATTGATGTTTTGTTAAAAGCCAAAATTTTAACAAAAACTGGGAGAAACAGCTTTAATAGGGATAAACATGCTGAGTTAAGAATGCCATAGAGGGCGTTTTGTAATTTATTTAGAGATTCACAGCATTATTTTAGGGTCCGCACATACACTAAGTAGCTGCTATAATCTGCTGAAATTCCAAAGCCACATACTTGTGCTTCCTTATACCAGTTGGTTAGTATCCCTTTGTCATACACTGGCATGTTCGTAGTTTTTCATTTCAGATGGGAATGTTTTTCCTTACTCTCTACTAATTATTGGCTTGTAGGGAACAACGAGCCAATTTTAGTGACATAACTGGCTATAATAAGACACTGACTTTTAAGCTGTATGCCTCACTTAATGTAGTTTCTATCACTCAGGGCACTATGGGGTTTTATCAAAACATTTCTAATTGATACTAAGATTATTTACTGTCAACACTTAGGATTAGAATTTATTTTATTTTGTTTTGAGTGCATAACCACAGTATATTTTGCTATTAAGTCCTATTGATTCATATTTTCAAGGTAAAGCGAAGTATAGACATAAAGCTATAGACTGATAGAAAACACTGGAATATATTTAGGAGTTTAAATAACTACATCCTGAAAAGGAAATATTTTATATTCCTTAACCAAAAAGCCTTATTTTAGCCTATGACAGTGTTTTCTGTTGTTTTTGTTTTTGCCCTTCTTTTTTCTTTTTCTTTTTTTTTTAAGATGGAGTTTCACTCTTGTCGCCCAGGCTGGAGAGCAGTGGTGCGATCTCGGCTCACTGCAACCTCCGCCTTCCTGGTTCTAGTGATTCTTCTGCCTCAGCCTCCTGAGTAGGTGGGATTACAGGCACCTGCCACCATGCCTGGCAAATTTTGTATTTTCAGTAGAGACAGGGTTTCTCCATGTTGGTCAGGCTGGTCTTGATCTCGTGACCTCAGGTGATCTGCCTGCCTCAGCCTCCCAAAGTGCTGGGATTACATTCGTGAGCCACCGCGCCTGGGCATTTTTGTCCTTAACCCTAATAGAGTGAGGCAAAATTATAATATATAAAAGGTAAAATTTATTAATGCATTTCTTAGGTAATTTATTTATATTTTAAATTATTATTTTAACCTCCTAGCTGATTAAATCTTTATGACTGTAGAGTCCATTAAGTACCCATGAGAAGTTTTAGCATTTCAAGAATAGTTTGACAGCTACTACATGGGAATTATAGGACTTACTTAAGTGAGTTTATTTATCAAATAAACTGGTAATGTTAGTACTGCCAATTTGACACATTTTACTTCTCCTCCTTTAACTATTACCCTCTTTAAAAAAATTATCCCAGTTGATACATCCCAGGGTCAGTAACTTTTGTGATCTGTATACATTTATTGGCAAAATAGAAAGCATGCATAGTCTGAAAATAGATAGGCCTGAATTTGAAATCAAATCCTACTTGTATCAGTTGTATAACTTTGAGCAAGTTACTTACTCTTTGTATGTTTTGCCAAAGTTCCAAGCCCGGGATTTAGCAAATCTTCAAGACCTTCTCAAGGGCTGAATATGTTTTGGATTGAACAAATTGATTATTATTTGTAAACTATTTACTCTTTTGACATGTTTTCAGTAAAAATTTTTCAGGCTGAAATTGTCAGTTCCGTTTATCACTTATTTTTTCTTTATAATACCGTAAAACCTTTTTGTGATAATCATGTCAGCTCCTAAAGAAATATGTTCAATATTAAAAGTAGCACATAACCATATAAGCCTGCTGTTTCCATGGAAATGTTTCAACTGAGTTGTTATTCAAAGACTGCTCAGAATTTTGGTTCTTGACTTTGTTGCTTAGATTATTTTCTATGATATTTTGCTCCATCTTTGCCCGTATGTTTAAACATTTTATATGTACGGAGACAAATGTTGTAAAGATGTTTACCATTTTCATCTTTACTGTTACTTCGTAGAGGTAAGAAAAGCATGGATTTATCAGAAGAGGCTTGTATCTGTCCCTCTTTTCAAGGCCTTCCCTAGGAATACTGGTGTCGTATACTAAGTAGAGATACTAATGCCTGGAAACAAAAGGAAGTTTTAAAAGCCCCTTCCTGTTGACACTTCACATGAGGAATATACCAATTTTTATTTCAGTCAGAAATAATGGATTAATTCAGTGGGCCAATAACATTCTTTATCTTTAGGAGACAGCAGAAAGTGGTAGGAAGGACACCAACTTCAGAAACGGGAAATACGTGTTTTTTTCTAAGACAGACTAGTTGATATATGAGCCAGGTACCTGCACCCTCAGGAAAGTTACTTAATCTTTATAAGCCCATTATTTTCATCTATAATAGTGTGGATAATTTTAATAATTATTTGGCCTGACGAGTTTGTGAAAATCTTATGAGAGAAGGTATATGAGAAAACCCATGCAATGGCAGAGTGAGAGGAACCTAGATAAGGAATAAGAAGCCTCAGGTTTGAGTCCAAACTGTGCAAATATCTAACTGTATATCTCTGGGTCATTTTTTTCTCTTTTTTTTTCTTTGAT
This sequence comes from Macaca thibetana thibetana, assembly GCF_024542745.1. Taxonomy (NCBI): domain Eukaryota; kingdom Metazoa; phylum Chordata; class Mammalia; order Primates; family Cercopithecidae; genus Macaca; species Macaca thibetana. The sequence goes on from NC_065579.1 coordinate 52,416,680, forward strand.
TTCTTCCTTCAGCAAATGCTTTTTGACAGCCTAATGTGCACTGTTTTAGGCATTGAGACTATAGCAAGTAATGATGCAGTCAGAGGCTCTGCCTTCGTATCATTGAGGGAGTAGAGTGCAGTAGTTAAGAGAGTACTTTCTGGGTACTGCCTGTCAGGGTTTGAATCCCAGCTCTACCACCTAGTAGCTGTATGACCTTGGATACGTTACCTAATATCTATATGCTTCAGTTTTTCTGATCTGTGAAATTGGGATAATGATAGTACCTAAGTCATTCAGTTGCTATAAGGATTGAATGAATTAAGGCCTGTTAAGCATCTAGAAGACTTCCTCATTCATAGCAATAATTTAATGGTTGTTCAGCTATTATTATTGTGATTATTATCATTTTATTGCATTCTAGAGTGGGAGAGAAGAAATGAACACGTAATCAAATAGATGTGCTATAATGTCAAGTAGTGATAAATGCTATGAAGAAAAATATCAGTGTAAGGGGATATAGAATGACAGAGATGAAAGGAAGGCAGCTATTTTATATAGGGTGGTCAGAGAAAGCTTCTGTGAGGCATTGCAATTTGAGCACAGATCTAAAGTTAGTGGCTGAGTCATGCAGATTTCTGAAGGAGGGTATTCCAAGGAGAGGGAACAACAAGTACAATAACTCGAAGATAAAGCATGCTTGGTGTTTCCAAGGTGTGGCATAAAGCCACAATGGCTGGATTAGTGAACAAGGGAGGGAGTGGCAGGGGATAAAGTTAGAGAAGGAGCCAGGGGTCAAATAAGATGGGCCTTATCAGCCATGATAAGGACTTTGGAATTTATTCTAAGTAAGTTTTAGGCTGGGTGCAGTGGCTCAGGCCCGTAATCCTAGCACTTTGGGAGGCCAAGGTGGGAGGATTGCCTGATCTTCGGAGTTCGAGACCAACCTGGGCAACATGGTGAAATGCCGTCTCTACTAAATATATAAAAAATTAGCCAGGCGTGGTGGCGTGCATGCCTGTAGTCCCAGCTACTTGAGAGGCTGAACCACAAGAATCACTTGAACCTGGGAGGCGGAGGGTGCAGTGAGCTGAGATTGTGCCATTGTACTCCAGCCTGGGCAACAGAGCGAGACTCCATCTCCAAATGAATGAACGAATGAATGAATGAATAGGTTTCAAACAGCTGTGTAATATGACATATTTTATAAAAGGAGCACTTTGGCTGTTCTTTGGAGAGAACACTGAAGGTGAAAGATGAGCAAAAGTGCCAACAGAGAAGATTTATAAAGTTGCTGCAGCAGCCAGGCAAGAGTGATGGTGGTTTGGAGTATTAGTAGTTAAAGTAATTAGAAGTGGTAGGAATATGGCTATATTTTGAAGCTGACAGGATTTGGTATAGGGAGTAAGGGAAAGGGAGGAGTCAAGGATGACTCCAAGATGTTTAGCCTGAGAAACTAAATGAATGTCTATGCTGCTTACAGAGGTGAGAAATAGAGTTGATCAATTGAGGGAAAAGAGACATTCAGAGTTCAACTGAGAAACTTTGTTTGAAACATCTATTAGGAAATCAAATGGAGATATTGAATGAGCAATTGGGTATACGAATCTGGAGACGTTGGGACTGGGTCATTCAAATTGTAATTTATCTTTGTTTGGCAGTATATACCTCACAGAGTTGTTTTACAGATCAAAATAAAGTAGAGTGTTTTAAAAGTATTTTGTGAATTAAAACATATTTAGTTTTGTTTTCAGTAGATAATGTTGCCATTTTCAAAATGGTTCCTCATATTTGCTTACAATATTTTCTCCCTTTTTCTTAATCGTTTTATTAAAGTAAGGAGCTTTCTACATACATCTCTTTAGATATCATAATTCCAAGAAGCTAGGTTACTTCCAATATTATTAGCCAGTAGTCACAAGCCAAAAGTTCTTCCTTGAGTTTGTCATAGTATCTTCATGAAAGAATAAAACATCATACACAGGGTATATAATTGCAAGTTTTAAGTATCAAAATAAGCTTTAAACTCATATGTGGTAGAGAAAATATCTTAGCAAGATAGAAAATATCTCCCAAATATGAAAAATATGTATAGTCGTATAACAATACCTCTGCATCTATTAAAAAAATGAAATAATGCTTATAGCTCCAGCTACTTGGGAAGCTGAGACAGGAGGGGCACTTGAGCCCAGGAGTTACAGGCTGTAGTATGCAATGGTGGCATCTGTGAATAGCCACTGCACTGCAGCCTGAGCAACCTAGTGAGACCCTGTCTCTAAAAAAAATAAAAATAAAAATAAATGATGAGGTAGATCTGTATTTATTGACATAACAGGATGTCTGATCTGTATCATTGTGTAGAAAAAAGCTTACATTTTAAAAATTATATGATCACATTGATGTTAAAAAATAAAATTGTATTGATCACATTGATATAAAAGTAGTGATTAAATATTTCTTGACTAATATTTTTTGTTTCTGCCCTCTTTGGGCTTTGGGGCTTACATGTTTTTGTTTTTTTCTGGTGTGTATGTGTGTGTGTGTGTGTGTGTGTATGTGTGTGTGTGTGTGGAGGGGTGTGTGTGTGTGAAAGAGAGAATGTGTGAGAGTTGAATGTTTATATTTGCATAAAACAATCTAGAAGTGAAAAAAAACTTACTCTACCAAGGATATCAAGATTTTAAACCTTGTCTTTATAAGGATGAAACAATAACAGCAAAATAGATCAGTGATTTATAAGTTTAGGGGGAGGGGTTGACTGTATGAGGGAATTTTGGTGGGTGATGGAACATTCTGTATCCTAACTGTGATTGTGGTTATAATTGTACGTATTTGTCACAACTTACAGAACTGCCTATTACTTCAAATAAAACATTTGTCCTTGGATGGGAAGGATTATGGTTTTGTTTTGTTTTCTTTTGCTTTACTTGCCTCCCCCTCTTTTAAATGCAAATGAATATGCATTGTTTTTAAAATGCAGAACAAAGTTATTTTGAAAACTATAAAAAGGAAACAAATGGGCCTTCCCTAAAGCCAAATGTGTTAAACTAACTCACAGCTAATAATGAGGCTGCTTTTTCTATTAGCAACATTAAGAGGATTGTTTTTATTTCTATTCCTGAGTAATGGGTAATTTTTACAAAATTCTTTTTGGGTGGCATTTGATTTTGGTTTTGAATATGGGTAGAAGAGTCAAATATCTTAAGATACCAATCAAACACAAAGCTTTGCCATGAGCGCCAGGCTTATGAGGAAGTAGAAATTTACCCAGCTTTCCTACTCTATTCCCTTTCTCAACACCTGTCAGCCTTTCAGTCTGTAAAGCCAGAGATGTGTGGCATTACTTTTTAGATTGTTGTGAAGTTGTCTTTTCTTATATTCTCTGGCTTATACCTCTCGTGGAAATGGGTATGTAAAAGAAGCTTTTTCTCTTTTTTATTTAGGAATTAAGTTATGTGTGGGAAGAAAACCTAAAATTTCTTCCTCATCTTTCTTCTCTAACAAATTATGTCTAGAGAGGAAGAATCAAATGGAAATATTAACAATAAAAATTATATCTGCATCTCATAGACTATTGAGAGAATTCAGGTAATGTATATATGCAAAATGTTAGCTTTGTTACTGTAAATGTTATGTTTCTCAACCATTTTGATGATGAATAAAATCTGCAATCTGGAAAATCAAGCAATAGACAATTAAAGTTGATTATAATTGTTTCCAGTTGCATTTGCTGCTATTATGAAGAAAGTTAAGTTGATTGTACACTAAGTATGGGCTTTTAAGAATAATTTTATTATTCTTTTATACAGTTGAGGTACTAAAGAAAATTGACATTCCATCTGTCTTTATTGGTGAATCATCAGCTAATTCTCTGAAAGATGAATTCACATATGAAAAAGGGTAAGTAATGGATATAAAAAATCATGTTGCTTAAAATTCTTCTTTATATTAAGGTAGAATTATATAATATTGTAATCAAAATTATGTTTCAGAATGAACTCTGTAGTGCCAAATTATCCCTTTTCAAATCATTATGCTTTTAAGATGTAGTATTTTAAAGTATTTTACTACTTTTTCTTTGTATGATTATGTTGAAAATGTATTCATGCTAGTGAGAGTAAGTCACCCTTCTTGCTAAAATGATAAAATAACTTTTCATTTTACAGTTTAATCAAACTACTAGTATTTTAAAACAATGCAATTTATGTTTATATGACATTTTCTATTAAGAAATGTTTGTATATTACTAAAAGGTATTTTATATATTATAAACACAGAATCCAAAACATTGTGTTAAGTGACTAACATTTACAAAGACAAAAAGTCAATTTTCAAGTTTTAGAAGTTTGATTTGAATGAAAACTTTTATATGAAACTCTTCTCCCCCACCCCCACAAAATAATCTCATTACAAAGATAACATGCGGACTGAAATTAACTTGAGGCACAGCTGTCTCAGCTAATATAGAAAACATAGAGAAAATGGTACAATGAACACTTCAGAACTTCTTCCATGACACAGATCCCCAAAACGTAGTGGACCAGAACAGACTTTTGTCTAAGAGGAGCACCAATAATAATAATAATAATAATAAAAGCAGCTAATATTTATTCAGCATTTAGCAAAGCTGGGGACTCATAAAGTAAGACTTCTATATTTGTTATCCATTTCATCCTCACAACAACCCTCTAGTGGTTGTTATTATTATCACTTATTATCTACATTTGCCAAAAGAGGAAACTGGCACAATGAAATCCAATTCTAATTATTTAGGGGGAAAAGAAATCCAGGAACATTTGTGTTTGAAAATGCATAAAAAAGAATAGGGCAGGGTTTTCTGTTTACTGTTATTGTTAGTTCCCCACTACAGTGTTGATATTTAAAGTGCTGTTCACATATTATATGCTCAGAACAGTACATTAAGGAATGTAATTTTGGAAGTTGTCTCAACAAACAATTGCGCAAAGTTGTGTTTTGTCAGCCATGTTTGCTTGGTTAAAAGAGAGGAGAATTAGTACTTGCTTTTACCTCAATATTGCTCCCCCATTTAGAATACTTCTATATATTTTAATATGTATTTTAAAGAGTATTCTTTGTTTTTAATTATAAAACCATACTTTTTAAAATTAAAAAGTAATATATAGATGCTAGCAAAATATGGAAAAATTGAAATATAAAACATTTAAAGTGCAAGTCTCTATATGACACTATTGTCTAACAACTACTGTTTTTTAAAAAACCTTTGTTTTTCCCCGTATTTGATTATTCACATTAATTAGTGATCACATGTTCATAAAATGGAACCATACAGTACATAATAATTTGTTTTTTTTTGGTTTTTTTTTTTTTTTTTGAGGCGGAGTCTCGCTCTGTCGCCCAGGCTGGAGTGCAGTGGCCGGATCTCAGCTCACTGCAAGCTCCGCCTCCCGGGTTCCCGCCATTCTCCTGCCTCAGCCTCCCGTGTAGCTGGGACTACAGGCGCCGCCACCACGCCCGGCTAATTTTTTGTATTTTTAGTAGAGACGGGGTTTCACTGTGTTAGCCAGGATGGTCTGGATCTCCTGACCTCGTGATCCGCCCGTCTCGGCCTCCCAAAGTGCTGGGATTACAGGCTTGAGCCACTGCGCCCGGCCATAATTTGTAACTTGCTTTATTTCCTTAATGTTTTGACCCTTTCCAGGCGAATACAAGTTTACAAACTCTCTTATCCCACCTCTTGGCTACAGATATATTGTGGCACTGAAAAATGTTTAAATTTTAAAAAGTTAAATAATATTCCAAATAGAATTTGAGGCAACACCCCATAATCAAGCAAATTAATGTATCTGCAATGAATATATGGCTATTTTTTCCTGTCAGTTCACTTTAAGTTGACTGTGAAATGAATTGCAAACATTATTTTTTAAAGCTTTTTAGGTTTTAGAATTGTTCATAAGGAATTGTAGAGTTGTACATAAAGATCTATTCTATCTATCTATCTATCTATCTATCTACCTACCTACCTACCTACCTACCTACCTACCTACCTATTTATCTGTCTATTTATTATCTACTACCTACTTTACCCTCAAGCCCCCTCTCTTTCTTTCAGTGGGCAGAACTAGGAAATATATATGGCTTTTAAAGATACAGTAAATCATGAGTGTATACTGTTGCTTTCAATTTAAATTCAAGAGCCTAGAATTTTTACTTTATTGATCTTAAATGGGTATTTTATTTTTCTATGCTGAAAGACACCAACATAATAATATATTGTCTTTTCTAATTGTAGAGTATATACACAACAGACTCGGAAGAAGAATATCAATGCTAGTACCAACGTTTTTTTAAAAACAGTTCTTTCTCTGCTTAGAGTATATCATAATAGATAAGTTCAAATTTATTATTATTATTATTATTTTTGAGACAGGCTGTTACTCTGTGGCCCAGGCTGGAGTGCAGTGGCATGATCTCAACTCACTGCAACCTCTGCCTCCTGATCTCAAGCGATCCTCCTACCTCAGCCTCCCCAGCAACTGGGGGCTAAAGGCAAATTATTTTTTTAAAAGATAAGTGAAATAGTCTGTGTGCAGATGTTATAAATTGAAAACACAGGTTTATTTGATTCATTTGCTTTCAGAGTTTAGAGATTGCTCTCCCTACCCCCAAGTGTGATTTTAAAAATTATATATAAACTTTAAGTCAAAATCAGTGAAACAATGTATATTCAAAGAAGTTCAGATTCTAAGTATCATCCTTCTTGTCCATCTTGTTCCTCTCCTTACCTTATAAGTAACAATTTAAAAAAGATTTAATTTGTTCTTTAGTTCATTAAATTTAAAAATATACAGGAAAATAAATCTCCTCTCCCCTGTCTTCTACCCTACTGCATAAACAGTATTCCCCTTCCTGCTTTTGACTTAATAGTTTATCCTTGAGTAGATGCAGATATTCTTCATTCTTTTGTACAGCTGCATAGAGCTCTTGTTTTGTGGATGTTCTAGTTTAATCAGCCAGTCCCCTGTTGATCAGCATTTGAATTGGTTATGTTATGTTGTAATTAGAAATACTGCTGTAATGCATAACCTTATGCCTAAGTGTTTTCATGTTTTTGCCAGTATACTTTTGGAATAGATTTCTAGAAGTGGGATTGCTAGTTCAGAGGTAAATATATATGTATTTTTGCTAGATATTGTCAGTTCCCATCCATAAGGGTCATGCCAGCAGTTTATGAGGGTGTCTCTTTTATTGTAGCCTCACCAACAAAGTTGTTGTCAGGTTTTTTTATTTTTACTAATAGGTGAGAAATGGTATTCTGTTATCGTTTTCATATGTATTTCTCTTATTACAAGCACATTTGAGCATTTTCTTCTTATGCTTACGCACTACTTGTATTTTATTTTTTATGAGCTGTTTATCTCTAGGTCAGTTTTTCATATTAGATTATTGGTCATTTTCTTCCCTATTTTTATAAGTTCTTTATTTTATTAGGTATGTTGGTCCTTTAATTTTTAATATTACAATATTTTTTGTATTTTGAAATTTTTATTTCACTATGGTGTTGGGTTTTTTTAAATGTAACCAAAAATCAAATGTCTTTTCCCTTGGGCTGTTGGTCTTGAGTCTTAATAAAGTTTTCCCTACTCCTGTGTTATAGAGGAATTCACCCACATTTATACTTGTACGGCTTCATTTTTAACATTAAATCTCTGGTTCATTTGTAATTTATCCTATATATGGCTTGAAGAGTGTATCCAATCATATCTTTTTCCAAATAGCCATCAGTTATTCCAATGGGTTTTTTTGGTCCTTCCTAGTGAAATTTTAAAAACAATTTTATTGAAATATATCTCACATACCATAAGGTTTACTCATTTAAAGTGTAAAATTCAGTGATCTCAGTATATTTATAGAATTCTGCAACCATCATCACATTCTAATTTTAGAACTTTTTCAATATCCCAAGTAGAAACCCCTTACACATTTGCAGTCACTTCCTGTTTCCCAGTCCCTTCTCCGTCCACTCCAGCCCCAGGCAATCACTAATCTACTTTCTCTCTCTATGGATTTGTCTATTCTGGTTATTTCACACAAATGGAATCACATAATATTCTTTTATGGTTTTTTTTTCATTTAGTGTAATGTTTTCAAGGTTTATCATATTGTAGCATGTATTGGTACTTTATTCGTTTTATTGCTGGATAGTATTCCATTGTATGGATATACCACGTTTTGTTTATCTTTTCATCAGTTGATGGACATTTAGCTTATTTCCACAACTTGGCTATTACAGATAATGCTTTTTTCACTATTTGTGTACAAATTTTTACATGTGCGTATGTTTTTATTTCTCTTTGGTATATACCTAGAATGGAATTGTTGCATTATGTGGTAACTCTATGTTTAACACTTTGAGGAACTGCCAGACTTTTTCCCAAAATGCCTTCACCAATTTATATTCACACCAGCAATGTATGAGAGTTCTAGTTTTTCCTTCCAAAGGTATTTAATAATCAACTGGTCTAGCTTCAGAAAAACCTGATGAGATTTTTATTGAGATTACATTATATTCATAAATTAATTTAGGAAGGATTGACATTTTTAGGGTAAGTCTCCTTATTCAAGAGTGTGGTATGTCCTTTCATTTGTTCAATTCTGCTTTTTTTTTTTTTTTTTTAAGAAAGGATCTCACTCCAGTTGCGCAGGCTGGAGTGCAGTGGCTCCAGCTCACTGCAGCCTTGATCTCCGAGGCTCAGGTGATCTTCCCACTGCAGCCTCCTGAGTAGCTAGGACTACAGGCATGCACCACCTTGCCCAGCTAATTTTTTGTATTTTTAGTAGAGATGGGGTTTCACCGTGTTGCCCAGGTTGGTCTTGAACTCCTGGACTCAAGCAATCTGCCCACCTCAGCCCCACAAAGTGCTGGGATTACAGGCGTGAGTGAGCCACTGCACCTAGCCAACTCTGTTTTTATGTATTCAGTTTTGTTTAGTTTTTTTAGTCCAAAATCTATGTGAGATAAACATTTCTTGTTAAATTTATGCCAAGGTATTTTATTGTTTACTATCATAAGTGGACTCTCCTCTTTCATTACCTCTACTAACTGGTTTTTATTTGTACAGCTGAAAGCTCATTTTTAAGTGTTGATATTATAACCTGAAATTTGACTAAATTCTCTTACTGTTGGTGGCAGTTTTTTCATATAAATAGGAATAGTTTTATCTTTTCTTTTCCAATTCTTATGCTTCTAATTGCTTTTGCTTATCAAATTGCATTGGTAATAACTTTAACACCATGTTAAATAGTAGTAGAGATAGGCATCTTTCCCTTTTTACTCCCTTTAGTGAGAAAGCTTCTCTTTTCCTCTTCAAGTAAGATTCTAATTTTTTTATCATATTAATGAAGTATTCATCAATTACTGTTTTATTGTACTTTATTCTTTTTAGCTACTGTCCACTCTTCTAACTACTTAAAAAGGATGATGTATTCTGTATTTAACAATAGTCCATTGTTTAGCCATATCCTAATTTACTTAGCCAGTAAGCCACTGGCTGTAAGCATGACCTCTGGAGTAAGAGCTGCATGGATTCAAATCCTGGCTTTGATCGCTTCTTAGCTGTGTGACCTTCAACAAAAAATTTATTATCTCTGGGCTGTAGCCTCTATTCTCATTAAAATGTGAACAGTAATAGAACCTACAGCATATAGCATTGCTGGAAGGATTAAACACTTTAATAAAATTCTTAGAAGAATACCTGGGACATAGTAAATGCTTCATAAATGTTAATGCTTACCTTCCAGTTTTTGTCTATTACAGAAAGTGCTGCAGTGATGTCCTTGACCATATACTATGTGCAGTTGCGCAAATGTTTCTTTAGCAAAAGTACCTAAACGTGGAATTTTTTTAATTAAGGAGAAACAGTTTTAAATTTCAGTAAACAACTGTCATATTGCCCTTTAAAAAGGGGAACAAGTTATGTTTCCACCAACATTTTAGGAAAGCCAATGTTTTCCCCTACTCTTGCCAGAAATACATATTATCAGTCTTTTTATGACCTCCCAATCTGACAAGAAGAAAATGAGTTGGTCCGATTAGCATTTCTTTATTCACAAGGAATATTTTTATAAACTGCTGTTCTTTGTCAATTTTGGTCTTTTAAAAACTTAAATTCTAGGAGCATTTTGTAACTTTTATTAGGGAAGGCAAATTATTGGATAACATACAACTTTTACAAGTTGTAGGCAGAGACAAGGCTTGTTTTTGATCAGAGTGAGTAGTGAGGTTCACTGGAGGGATTGCTGGGCTGTGGCCTTTGGGAGGGTATTTAATCTTCATGGACATATTTTCTCTTTTGAAAATGAAGAGTTAGAACAAAGAACCTTGAAGTTCCTTTAAGATTTCTGTATTCTCTCTGATGGTTAGAGATTCTATTTTTTCCACATTTAATCCCTAGCACCGGGCCCAATGGCTACATCACAGTAGATATTTAGTAAATTCTAATGAAATTAAACTGCTTTTATGCTACCTCAGAATTCCTCAAGAAGACAGAGCAGTGCCCTGGCAGCAAATGGGGACACAGGACTGAGCACAGAGCCTGTTTATTAAGGGATGTAAGATGTTTAATGAGGCAGCTGTGAGTTTTGTCTGAAAGGAGCAAGTTCAAGCAAGTAGTCAGATTAAATAGTGGGAATATCCAGCAGTTGGGCTGAATACAGGATATTGCCTGGAAAGCTGATCTATAGGACAGAAGGCTCTGCTGTGTGGCTGTAAATCCACTGAGGCACAGTAGTTTGATTGGTGGGGGCTGGATGTCAGGAAAGAACAGACAAGACTTTTATGTGTCAACAGAAGGATGGGGAAATTAGACAGGTTATTATTATCAAGCTTAAGTCTAGGCAGCTGGTTTGAAATTAGCCTGGGAACTCACACAAAGGAAAATAAGACCCTATTTTCTGGGTTGCTTAGATGATCTTCAGTGATCAAATCTTAGCTGCAGAGCTCATAAGATGTGCTGTATTTAGGCATGGACATGGAGACAGTGTGGTGGGATACTTCCTAAAGCTGTTTAAATGCCTTCTTCCTCAAATACAGATTAATCTGGGACTAGGGCAAGGATGAGTCTGCAAGTTCAGCTGTGGGAGACCTGGGCTGACAGAATAGAAATGGAGCCAGAGGACTCAAATTCCATTGTAGTTCTGTTGTAGTTCCCTGTATCATCACTAACACCACATCCACCATTAGCGATTTGGTTAAGAAAAAAACAGTATCTTGAATGTACATTGAGCTTTTGATTCAAGATGCTCAAAACCTTTTTTTTTTTTTTTTTTTTTTTTTGAGACAGAGCCTCACTATGTCACCCAGGGTGGAGTGCAGTGGTGGGATCCCAGCTCACTGCAACCTCTGCCTCCTGGGTTCAAGCTAAGGTTCCAGCCTTAGCCCCTGGGGTAGCTGGGACTACAGGTGCTGGCCACCATGCTTTTTTTTTTTTTTTTTTTTTGTATTTTTAGTAGAGTTGGGGTTCTGCCATGTTGGCCAGGCTGGTCTTGAACTCCTGTGGCCTCAAGTGATCCACCCACCCTGGCCTCCCAAAGTGCTGGGATTACAGGCGAGATGCCCAAATTTTTTTTTTTTTAATCAATTGTTGACCCTTTAAAATCCTCACAATATATCTTGACAGTAAACTAAAATGTATTTAGTTTCTAATGGAGAGCATTAACAGGATATGTAGAATATTAGATTTAGAACGTGGGCATATGAATCTTAGCATAATGCTTACTAGGAAATTCTGGAATTGATTCCATTTCTGTAGTTACAAACACACAGGAAGTTCCTAGTTCACTGGGACTTCCTGATTTGTTCTGTTTTTTGTTTTGTTTTTTTGAGACGGAGTCTCGCTCTGTCGCCCAGTCTGGAGCGCAGTGGCGTGATCTTGGCTCACTGCAAGCTCTGCCTCCCGGGTTCACGCCATTCTCCTGCCTCAGCCTCCCAAGTTGCTGGGATTACAGGCGCCCACCACCACACCCGGCTTAATTTTTTGTATTTTTAGTAGAGACAGGGTTTCACCGTGCTAGCCAGGATTGTCTCAATCTCCTGACCTCCTGATCTGCCTGTCTTGGCCTCCCAGAGTGCTGGGATTATAGGCATGAGTCACCGCGCCTGGCCCTGATTTGTTATTTTAGCTTGCTCCTTCTCACCTAGAAGCTCTGTTTATTTCTGAGCAACCCTGGGGCTTGTCTCATAGGACAGGATTTATTTATCTCATCAAGGCTGAATGTGCCTTAGGAAGTCATAAACATAAAAAGAGAAGAAAAAGAATATGAAAGTTGTAAGCCTTCCTACTGCTGAGATACTAAGTTACAATGGGTTGAATTTAGGATATGCAATACTCTGGCTTCTAAACCCCAACAGTGTTAATTTATAGCAGGTTAGTGGCTGTGGGGTAGGGAGGTTGTAGAGGTCTCATGGAAAGGCTCTTATACTTAAAAGTGGTACTGTGTCCGGAACTGGTGGGTTCTTGGTTTCGCTGACTTCAAGAATGAAGCCACAGACCTTCGTGGTACAGTTCTTAAAGATGGTGTGTCTGGAGTTTCTTCCTTCTGACGTTCGGACATGTTCGGAGTTTCTTCCTTCTGATGGGTTCGTGGTCTCGCTGGCCTCAGAAGTGAAGCTGCAGACCTTCACGGTGAGTGTTACAGCTCTTAAGATGGTGCATCTGGAGTTGTTTGTTCCTCCCGTCCAGAGTTGTTCATTCTTTCTGGTGGGTTCTTGGTCTCGCTGGCCTCAGGAATGAAGCGTCAGACCTTTGTGGTGTTATAGCTCATAAAGGCAGTGTGGACCCAAAGAGTGAGCAGCAGCAAGATTTATTGCAAAGAGCGAAAGAAGGAAGCTTCCAGTGGGGAAGGGGACCACAATGGGTGGCGCTGGCTGGCTCCAGCAGCCTGCTTTTATTCCCTTATCTGACCCCACCTACATCCTACTGATTGGTCTGTTTTACAGAGAGCTGATTGGTCCATTTTGAAAGAGTGCTGATTGGCATATGTGCAATCCTTTAGCTAGACATAAAGGTTCTCCAAGTCCCCACTATGGAGCCCCACTGGCTTCACCTAGTAGATCCCGCACCAGGGCTGCAGGTGGAGCTGCCAGGCAGTCCTGCGCCTCATGCCCGCACCCCTCAGCCCTTGGGCGTTGGATGGGACCTGGTGCCCCGGCGCAGGGGGCAGCGCTAGTCCAAGGGCTGGGGCTGCAGGACTGTGGTGGGGAGGCTGGGGCATGGCGGGCTGCAGGTCCCGAGCCCTACCCCACTGAGAGGCAGCTGAGGCCAGGCGAGAATTGGAGAGCAGCGCTGGTGGGCTGGCACTGCTGGGGTACCCGGCGCACCCTCTGCAGCTGCTGGCGCGGGTGCTAAGCCCCTGACTGCCCGGGCCTGGCGGCGTTGGCTGACTGCTCTGAGTGCAGGGCATGCCGAGCCCACGCCCACCCGGAACTTGCGCTGGCCCCCGAGCGCTGCAGCGCAGGCCGGATTTCCCCCCGCGCCTCTCCCTCCACACCTCCCGGCAAGCAGAGGGAGCCGGCTCCGGCCTCGGCTAGCCCAGAAAGGGGCTGCCACAGTGCCATGACGGGCTGAAGGGCTCCTCAAGCGCCGCCAGAGTGGACGCTGAGCCTGAGGAGGCGCAGAGAGCGAGGACTGCTAGCATGTTTTCATCTCTCAGTACCATTGGCTCAGGGCAGTTTCAGAGGGTATGTGCGGAGAACAGGGATATTGTTTGCAAAGCTGGCTGACCTCGTGCTGGAAGAGATGGTATTAAATAGAGCAGCTTAGGTCCTGCTGCTGCTGATTTTCTTTTTTACACTGACGATCTGTAAGTTACTTTAGTATTTTGTGCAAAGCTGTACAAAGGTGTGTGGAATCCTTTTGTCATCCCCCATTCTGCTGGAAAGTGATTGAAGTAAAAAGCTACTTGTATTCTAGCAATTGTAGCAATTTTTGGAAAGTTTAAATTATTGGGGGAAATTACTGGTATTATCTTTGTTGTTTGTTGGAGCTTGATAGAGCCCCTTGTGTGTGTGTATAAGAAATAATAGCGTGAAGATTTAAAAATAGCCTCGGAAAGTAATAAGTTGCATTCATGTTATTTGTCTCAAGTGCTGTTGTGTCCTAAGCACCTCTGTATGAGGAAAGAAGTAAATCTGTTTTTATTTTCCTTTATACTGAGAACGATTGTTTCGCATTGAACCTTTCTGTTATGAAATACCTGACTTCACTACCTAAAAAATTAACTGGCAGTGGATAACAGAGTAGCTTTGCTGGCACCATTCTAGTCTAGTAGCACAGTGAACCCAATGGAGTGATCTGTCATATCTGTCATATTACTGAACATTATCCAGACTCTTCCCTAAACTAAGGATATTTTTAATGCAGAGCTTTGATGCCATGTAAAATTTCCTCATGCAACACAATGTGCATATTGTGATTACAGTTTTATTTCATGGGTCCCTGTCAATTTTTAATGCAGAGCTTTGATGCCATGTAAAATTTCCTCATGCAACATGATGCGCTTATTTTGATTACAGTTTTATTTCATGGGTCCCTGTCAATTTTTGTAATGATAATGTCACAGTAATAACATGGTTAATGACAAATGAGAATTAAGGCATGTAGCATTTCCTATTCCCCACCTTACAACATACACATTTCTGTAGTTTTTTTCAGTCCAGCAGTGGAGAAGGTGGGGGATATACGGGAAGCTGTAACTCTTATGAATTATTTGACCAGTTTTTCATTCCGTATCTCATAGATAATTGTAGAGTATAGGACCTGTATCCATTGTATCTGGTACAACAGATACATGTAAAGCAGATAGGGAGGAAACAGCATAATTATCAATACTGACTCTAGAGTTTTTCCATAGGAAGAACTTATGAACAGTAATTTGATTGAGGTGGAGGTTCTTTTTGGTACCCAAGGTACTACCATGATTTTACATATAAAATACACTTTTGCTCCAGTTAGTAAATTCAATAAACAACATCTCTAGACCTGCCGTGGTGGCTCACGCCTGTAATCCCAGCACTTTGGGAGGCCGAGGCGGGTGGATCACCTGAGGTCAAGAGTTCAAGACCACCTTGGCAAAACCTTGTCTACTAAAAATACAAAAATTAGCAGGGTATGGTGGCAGGCACCTATAATCCCAGCTACCTCACTTGAACCCCGGTGGTGGAGGTTGCAGTGAACTGAGATTGCACCACTGTACTCCGGCCTGGGCAACAGAACAAGGCTCCATCTCAAAAAAATAAAGTAAAATAAAATAAATAAATAACGTATCTCCAGGATAGACACAGTAAGTATTGATTGGCTAGTTTTCTTCACACAGTTTAATCATATAGGCATGCTATTAGGAAAAATATGTAAAATAGACTTAAAGATGTAGAAAGCATTCCTTAAATTATTGGAAGTCGTATTTTAGAAAATGAAATGTGTGTAGTGGATTTAATTGTAATGTCTATATGTCTGTTTTTAAAAATATTTTTTCCTGTTTTTAATTAACATCAGAATTTAACAATTCTTCAATTCTCAATTGTTGATTTTTGTTTTCTTCTAGGGGCCACCTTATCTTAGTTCCAGAATTTAGTCTTCCTTTGGAATACTACCTAATTCCCTTCCTTATCATAGTGGGCATCTGTCTCATCTTAATAGTCATTTTCATGGTAGGTACATTAACTTTTAATAATTTTTAAAAAATAGTATGGATGAATCTAAAAACATTGTATTGAGTGAGAGAATTTAAACAATATGTACATAAAAGAGTGCATATTGTATAAATTCATTTATATGAAGTTCTAGACAAAACAAAGATAATGTGAGTAGGAAAAAATAGGAATGGTGATTTCCTGTGGGGGGTTAGAGAGAAGTGATCAATTTACTGAAAAGAGTATGAGGGAACTTTTGGGGGATGACAGTCATGTTTTGTATCTTGATAGAGATGTGGGTTGCAAAAATGCATGGCATTTGTCTGGATTCACACAATCAATTGTGTTGTACTTTTCATTATATGTAAATTTTACCTCAAAAGAAAACGAACTGTAAAAAAAAATTTACTAAACTGAGTAATGATTTGCATGCCAAAGTATTTTAGGGAAAGTACACTGATACCTGCAACTTACTTTAAAATACACTGTAAAAAAATAAGAGGAAAAAGTAAGATGTATTGATGGGTAAATAGAGATGTGACAAAAAGCATAGTAAAATGTTAATTATAGAATTCAGGTGGATATATGGGTATTTATTATAAAATTCAACTCTTCTGTATGTTTGAAAATTTTTATATTAAAGTATGAAAAAAATAATGTGAGAGCTTAAGGTTAAGGGGGAATGACATATTATTTCTCCGTAATGGTGATTATCAAAGTATGGTCACAGGACTATTAGTAGGTCTGCAAAATCAAAATTATTTACATAATAATATTAAGGTAATATTTGCCTTTGTCACTCTCATTCTCTTAGACGCGTGTAGTAAAAGTTTCTAGAGGCTACGTGATGTGCAATATCAAAATATTTGAAAACAGAAGCAGTTTGAAAATCCCTCTGTATTCTATTTTTACAGATATTAAAATA